>NW_020884916.1:3233072-3272001 GCF_003945725.1 Corapipo altera | reverse complement strand
GCGGATGCAGGAGAAATGGAGGTTCCTTTAAAAAAAAAAAAAAAAAAGAAACAAACCAAAAAAACCCAAAGAACACAAAAAAAGGAGCCACAAAAGCACGTGCACGCGGGATTATTTCCATTTATTTATTTATTTATTTGTTAGATTTTTCTACTTATTTGGAATTTCTGTTATTATTTCTATTTCTTTGTTTGTCAAATTTTCCATTTATTTATCTGTAATTTCTATTATTATATTTATTTATTTATTATATTTATTTATTTTATTTATTTATTATCATTTCCATTTATTTATCTGTAATTTCGATTATTATATTTATTTATTTATTATATTTATTTATTTATTTATTATAATTTCCATTTATTTATCTGTCATTTCCATTATTATTTCTATTTATTTATTATATTTCTGATTTATTTATCTGTCATTACTATTTTTATATTTATTTATTTATTATATTTTCGATTTATTTATCTGTCATTACTATTTTTATATTTATTTATTTATTATATTTTTGATTTATTTATCTGTCATTTCTATTATTATATTTATTTATTTATTATATCTTCGACTTATTTATCTGTAATTTCTATTATTATTCTATTTCTTTATTTGTTTATCGTATTTTCCATTTATTTACCTGTGATTTCTTTTTTTAATATTTATTTATTATATTTTCTATTTTTATCTGTAATTTCTATTATTATTTCTATTTATTTGTTCATCATCATCATGGCTGGGCTTCGTGAATGAAGATTTGGGAAATATATTTGTTATATTTTCTATTTATTTATCTATAATTTCTATCATTACTTCTATTTATCTATGTATTATATTTTTCTATTTATTTATATGAGATTTCTATTATTATTTCCATTTATTAATTATATTTTCAATTTATTATCTGTAATTTCTATATTTTTTCTATTTATTTAGTTATTAAATTTTCTACTTACTTATCTATAATTTCTAGTATTGCTTCTATTCATTTTATTTGCTATTTATTTATCTATAATTTCTATCATTACTTCTATTTCTTTATTATATTTTCTATTTGTTTAGCTGTATTTTCTATTCCTATTTCTTTGTTTATTTACTTATTTAATTACAGGTTTTAAAATTTTTAGGAAAACCTCTCAATGTGATGCTGACCAAACTGCACCAGGAGAAAGAGCAAAAATGGGCAAGTTGGGGCTTTCAAGGGCTCTGTCACCACTTAGAATGCCAGAATGGTTTGGGTTGGAAGGATTAGAGATCATCCCATTCCAAGCCCTTGCCATGGGCAGGGACACCTCCCACCAGCCCAGGTTGCTCCAACATCCAACCTGGCCTTGGACACTTCCAGGGATGGGGCAGCCACAGCTTCTCTGGGCAACCTGTGCCAGGGCCTCCCCATCAAAAATTCGGATTTTTTCCCAATATCCCATCTCTCCCTGCCCTCTGGCAGTGGGAAGTCATTCCCTGTGTCCCATCCCTCCATCCTTTGTCCCAAGTCCCTCCCCAGCTCTCCTGGAGCCCCTTTAGGCCCTGGAAGGGGCTCTCAGGTGTCCCTGGAGCCTTCTGGCACCCCCAGCTCTCCCAGCCTGGCCCCACAGCAGAGCAGCTCCAGCCCTCAGAGCATCCTCAGGATCCAACAGGTCCACTTGACCCTCTTGTGCTTAAACTGGAAGGAGTTTGAGGCAGAAGAGTCACACCCCAAAATTTCCACCTCACCCTTGTGTTTCTGCCTCCCTCTAAACCCTCTCCACTTGGAATTTATAACCTCAGAGCACGTCAGCCCCAGGGCAGGGACTGCCCTTCCCAGTGTAAGATCCATTGGGAGACAGAGCTCTGCTCCCCTCCCACTCAGCACGTTCCTATGGGCTGGGTGGGACAAATATTCCTGCTTTCTTCCCTGCTGGGTTTCAGTTCATCCTTCTCATTGTCTTTTTTTTTTCCCCCCTTCTTCCCACTTTTCCCTTCGCTTTTAAGGACAAGCAGACCCCGCTCCTGATCCTGCCAGAGCAGGGCTGTGGAGAACAGCCTGGAATCACAACCCTGCAAGCAAAGAAAACCCATTAAGAGGAGTTTTTAAAAATAGTTTATGTCGGGGAAGGAAATCAATATTGGCAGTGACAAATCTGTCACTACATTTGGGAAAACAAAGAGTCTATTTCCATTTTGTTGTATCAATGAAGGGAAAAAAACCCAAACAATCCCCTCCCAACTCCCTGCTCATTCCCCTCTTGTGCCAGTTGATTTTCTGCCTCTTGATCCAAAGGCAGGAGGAGAATCTGCCCCTTGCTTTTAACTTCCCACGGGGAAAGGCCATGCCTGTACTGCCTGAACTAAGGATGCCATGAAAATTCAGGGTGCAGAAGGACATGGCACAAAACACTGCTTGTTTTAATAGGTAAAAAGTTAAAAGAAGACACTTTGAACTCCTCTGGTGTTGCTGAGGCACCAGTTCTGTCCTTTACCCCCACTGCTAATTGGCAAGGACTTCGTTAAAGTCAGTGGGTGTTCAGTTATGGATTTCAGCCCTAAATCAGGATCAGGCACCCAATCTACTCCATTTTAACAGAGGAGGAGACTTAGGGGTTATTAATAAGAATATTTGCACTGGAATGTGGATTGCCAGAGCCCCCAGAAGGGTTTGTCCCCCATGAACTCATTCCAGCCATGCTGGGAGCACCATGGACATGCTGGACCTGCCAAAGGGGAAGATGAAAATCCCAAATTAACACCAGTCCCACCTTCCCACCTCCCAGCCAAGCACTGCAGGCAATTCCCAGGGGAATGTGATCACTGCCCAGGGATCTGCAGCCAGCAGAAATCTGGGAGGATTGCTGTGGTTTGACTTCACTCACTGTGCCCAAATTAGGCAGGTTTTTGTGCTCCAGCTGTATTTCTCAATCAGGAAATAACAATAAAAATGTAATTTGCTGTGGAAGTGGCTCCCAGGGACTTTGCCCAGATGGGAATCTCTTCCCTGTAGCTGTGACAGATTCATAGAATCAATTAAAAAACCTAAATCCACGTTATAGAAGTTGCAATGTTGAAGTTTTGTTGATTGGATGAGCTGCTGCAACAACTCCACTGGAAGCATCAAAGATGTTACAACCAGCAGGAAGGAACAGAAATAGGATTTCACACATCTAGGCTGTGTACAATTCCCAATCCATAGGTGAGACTGGCTGGGAATGATTTTCCCAAGAGACCACCTCATGTCCTTGTAACTTCAGTGTCTCTGTGTTTGATCTGGCTGTGCTGCTTTACATGGAAACCTTTTCATTGGGAAGCAATTCCCTTCTTTTTTTTCCCCTCAACAATCAAATATATTCCTGGAAATAAAGCTTCCTCCCACCTTTTCTTTTTTTGATGGCAGGCTGAAAATGAAAGCTGTCTCAGTGAGCAAATAGGGAAAGGAAAGAGGGTAAAAGCAGAAAGCAAATTTTTAAAAGAGCAAACACAGAGAGAACTGTGTTGCAGTCACCCAAATGAACAGTAATTATCGTGAAAAAATGGAAATCTATGAAAGGATTGGGCCTGCATGAAATCTGTGATATTCAGTTTATTTAAAATGCTGTCAGATTTTTACAGAAAACCTGTTGTTTTCTTTTTTTTTTTTTCTTTTTCACGTGGCTGTCCTGTTGCTGGCCTGACCCTGGATATTTTTATGTGCTCACTTACTGCTGCTCACCATTTTCCTGAGTCAGGGCACCAGCTTTTGGGTGCCCAAAGTGTTCAAGTTCCTGCAGCAAAAACCTCCTCTCTGTGCCCTCTGTGCTCCCCTACTATTTTCCCCAGTGAACTGAAAATATTCTCCTTTTACCTACAGGAAAATGCATTCTGAGGGGATTATTTTTATCACTTCCTTCAATGCAACACGGAATTAATTGAGGGGGGAGTGTTTAAAAATGTGCTGCTGGACAGTGAGTGGGAGTGTTGCTACAGACTTCAATAGGAAGAGGTCAGGCTCCTGAGGAACTGGAGCCAAATTTAGCCCTCTCCCCAGCCTGATGCTCCCTCCTTGCTGGCATGCAAAGGGTTTGCTCTCTGACAATGGAAATATTCTGGAATAACCAGCACAACAGCAGGAAACGGAGCAGGGGGTTTGCTTTCCTCCTCCCTTCAAAAAAAAACAACAAAAAGGGGTCAGATGCCTTCAGAAAGTCCTTGTTCCAAAGTCTGCTTTTGAATTATTACCAGTTGAATTGTGGTGTTGCCCCAGGGGGGACGGAGGGAGGGACAGGGACAGGATGCAGAGCCTCTCCTGGGCCAGGAGGAGCAGAGGGAAGGCTGTCCCTGCTCCCTCCTGCTCCCAGGGAGGAGAGAAAGGAGTCTACCACAAGGCAAACATTGAGCCCAAGCTGAACAATTGCTGTTTCCTAGACTTTGGGCTTGATCTTGCAATAATTTGCATGCTTTAAGCCATTTTACACACTCAGATATTCCACATGGCAACTTCAGGCCCATGGGGGAGGGAGGGCTCCAGCCCCTCATCCCTTATCCATCCTTGGCAAATCCATCCTCCAGTTATTTCCCTGCACGTTGAAGTGGTGTCAACACTCAGCCTTTGGGGCTGAGCAGCTGAAGGTGCTAAAAAATTAAAAATAAAACTGACTCCGTCCTCAGCACTTCTCCCTCCCCCCCCATTTTTTTTTTTTTCAGTCTCCTGAGTATCCAAGTGTCAAGAAACGGTGATTTATCGCTGAGAAAAATGAACAGCTGCCTCACACTTGATTCAAACCAGCATGAAAAGGGAGGCAAAATTATTAGTCAGAGTTTTTACAAAGCTAAGACTAAAGAAACAGCAAAGTCCAGCCCACTTCCTATGGCACTGGTAACTGCTCCTGTTGGGAACAGCTGCTGAGCCTTGCTGAGAGTGGAAGAACAACATTTCTTAAAGCCTAAAACACCTTTGTCCAGCTATTTTACCTGTTTGGGCTGGATAATGGGGGGGCTGGAATGAGCATTTATTCCTGGTCCCATCCCACAGGGACAGTTCCCTTCCTTTGCTAAGCATCCATCTGCCAAGGTACTTACATGAGCCTCCTCTCCTCTCATCACTGCAATATTTGAGTCCCTCCAGAGTGTTTAAAAATAGAAAGAGCAGCTGGTTTGTAGAAGGGATCCTGTGCTTTGTCCAGAAGGCTGTGAAAGGACTTTCTCACCCTTCACTGTATCCACCTCACCTCAAAACTCTGCCACGAGGTTTGGGCTCTGGGAGAGTTATTAGGGCTGCAGAGCACTCCTGAAGGACCAGGGACTTTTTAAATCCATCTCCAGCTTTTATTGCTTTGGGGTTTTAACTCCAAATTCTGCTGCGGATGTGGAATTGTGGGGTGGGTTCGTGCTGGGCTTCATTAGAGAGTAGCAGGATATTGGGCCATGGGCACAGGAGAATTTGCTTTTCTAGCTCAGATTTCCTTCAAATTCAAAATGTATTTTCCTCATTTAAAAAGAAAAATCACTTTAATTTCATCACAATCCCTCTGTTTGGGCACGGAGCTGCGGAGTTGAGCAGGAATAAGACAAGAGGCAAAACATCCTTCAGATATTCCAGGGCAGGGTATAACACAGAGAGCCTACAAGTGAAAGGAAAACAAGATAACATATGTATTTTAAAACTCTTGGAGCTATTTTTGGTTAGGAGGCAATAGGGGATGCTGTGTGAGGAAGGAATGGCAGCTCCCCTGGGCAGCTTTAGCAGGATGGCCTTTCATGGGTCATTAAAAACTGAACCAGGCACGGCCAGGGGAGTAGCTGAGGCTTTGCAAAGAGAGATTCCACCCTCTCCTAACTGTGCAGAGCTGAGTTCTTTCCTATATATATTCTTTCCTATATATATATATATGAAATTGGTTGCATTCAGCAAATATCCCTTTGAATTTCTCCTGCAGACCTGTTGGAACACCAGCACAGACTGGGGGAACTCCAGTGTGCCCTGAACACTTTCAGTCCCTGCTCAGTCACACAGGTGGGATTTAACTAAAACCACTGGTAAATCAGCACATTGGTGTGAAATCCACTTATTCTGGGCTGGAGAAGCCTGGTTTGGCTGGTTCTGCTCTCTCTAAGCCTGGTCTCTGTCAGCAGAAGAACAGTTGAGCAAAAAAAAACCACCAAAAAACAACATTAACAGGCCCCCAACTTCCAGCCCATGTGCAAGAAACATCTTGATCCTTGGCTGCCTTATCTCTCAGATTCCGTGTCTGTGCTCCTGCTGCACTTGTATAAATCCAGTTTATTGCCATGATTATTTATTTGCTGGGGAATGAGCCAGGGAATAACGTGATACAATAGAAAGCTGCTGGGATTTCCCCAGCTCCCCCACACAGTCAAATATGCTGAGCTGCAGGAGGTTGTGCAAAGTCTGCAGCCCTTTCTGCAAAGCCCTTTCTCTTTGACTTCTGCTTGGGTTGTAATTATTATTTTTGCTGTGATTGGTTTAGCTGCATTCCTGGGCCCTTATCAGAGTCCCCAAAGGAAAAAATGCTTTTGTTTAGTGGAATATTGAAAAGGAAGGGAAGAAGGGGGTGTTTGTGGTCGCTTGAAATCTTCCCAATTCCTTTGTAGAATTGTTTGAAAAAATACAAGGATGGATGACTTTGTTTAGTCTCAAAGGCAGGAATGAACTGACCAAAATCAGAGGAGTGATCTAAGAATTGCTCTGGTTCCTTTTCTCATTTTTCTTTAGTTAGTTTTTTGCTTTTTAACTTTCCTCTCTTTGGATACAACCACAGCCTTTGAATGGAGAAGAGAATGAAAGTGCTTCCAAACAGAAGTGGAAATGATCAGTCAAGTTCCACAAAGTTCATTGAAAAAGAAATAATAAAACAGCAATGAGGCCAAAATCTGAAAAAAGTGTTGTTAATGTAGTCATCAAACATGCATAAGAGACCAATTTTTAATGTTTATGACAAGAACTTTATCTGGAAAGCAGCAGTTTAATAATGCACATCTTTTTATTGGAGAAGGGGATTATTTCACATGTCCGTGTGTGTCTGTTAGAGATATATTTATGTAGCTTGAGAGGAACTTAAAGATGTAATTTCAATATGAATGAACATCATCCAACATCCTGCTTCAGCTGGAAGTGCCTGCAATTTATTTCATATTTAAATCTTCATTAGATGAATGGCTAAAAGATAGAGGCTGCTCCCTGTAAATTAAATTCCCCCGTCTGTGGCTCCACGTGTAACTCTTTGCAATCATTTACTCCAGTGTCACATCCCTATTTGGAGCATAAATTTCCGTGGAGCTTGGATTTCAGCTGCTCTTCATCTGAGTGATGTGGTGAGTTAAACACACTCAGTTCCAGACTGATCCCTTCTAATCATTCTGAGCATAAACCTTCTGCAAAACAGAGAATAATTAAGATTTACTGGTTAAGGCCACGGTGCTAAAAGTGTACCCACGTGTTTAACTTTGCTCTTTGCATCCCCAGCAGTGAAATGAAGTCCCTGGATCAGCATTTGCTGGGCTGGAGCCCCAGGTAAGACTCGATGCCTTACCCAACACATCACTTAAAAAATAAATGCTCTGTCAGTGCTTCGTGGTTCTGTTCCTGCAGCTCTGCCGGGATGAAGCAGCCCTTGAAGTTGGATTATCCTGCTTTGTGCTCCTTGTTAGGATTTCGAGGGATAAACAAAACAAGGGAGGCAAACAAGGGAAGAAAAGAGTTCCTGTTTGCAAATCGTTTCCCATCTGTTTCTCGTTCTGTTTGACTCCGGGGAAGGTTTGCACACTGGGGATGTCTCGTTTGAAAGCTCACAGAGCCTGGGGAAGGCTTTGAGCTTCCTCCTCCTGGGCTGCATCCCTATTTCTCCGGGGTCTGTGAAGCTTCCTCCTCCCGGGCTGCATCCCTGTTCCCCTGGGCTCTGCGTGGATGGCCCCTGGCCCTGCAGGAATCCGGGGTGTTACAGGAGCTAAAAACACCCCCGGGGGAGTGAAAACTGAGCTCTGAGCTGCTGTTTGAGGGAGGAGATGGTCCTTGAGGCATGGCCAGGGAAGGAGAGACCTGCTCAGGAAGGGGATGGAGGTGTGGTGGCCACCAAACTGATCATCTGTCAGCCCAGCATCACCCTGTCCAGACACACTGTGCTGCTTCAGTTGTGCTGCTTCGTGGTAAAGAAGCATAAGGGACTTTCCTCTTCTGAGAAAGCATCTTCTGACAACTCCTGGAGCTCCTGGAGCACAGTTGTGCCCTGAGTTTTCTGGCAGTTCCAAGGCATCCAGCAGGAATCCTCGGTACATCCTAAAAACCAAATAATTTTAAAAAAGTTTTCGTTTGACAAAGAGTTTTTGAGTTGTTCTGTAGCATCGTTGAGATGGAGAATTGTTGGGGTTGTGTTCAAAGCACAGGCTGAAAGCTCATTATCCCCATTAAATCTGGTAGGATTTCCTGTGTCAACCTCTGAAATGCTGAAGAAAAAGTCCTGAAGTGGCTGGATTTAGATTCCTGCTCCAGGGACTGCTCAGATTGTCATTTTAGAGGCATCGTGGCAAAGAGTAGCTGATGGAATAGTTGAATTTAACGAGAAAAAAAGATGCATAATTACAAATGCAGCTTCATGCCAGTCCAACTGAAGTTGAGCTTGGGTTTAAATGACAGCATTTTCTAAAGTGTTGGGAGTAAAGTCAGAGGGCTCAGGGATCAGTGCAAGGGGAGGGGGAAATATCCCGTGTCTTTCCTGCCCCTTGTGTCCCAGGGTGTGAGCCCAGAGCTGGAAGCCCAGACCGAGGCCTGTTGCTCTTTCCCTGCAAAAGGCTGGATTTTGGTGCTGCACTTCCCTCTTGTGTTGGCTGATAATACTGTATTTCCTCTGTTTGCAAGAGCCTCACTCTGGAGTGTCCCCCTCACGTGATGCTGAGCAGCTTTAGTTTGCCCTTCCTCGATTTTCCCCTTTCCTAAGAGTTTCTGCAATAATCCAATAACTCCCCATGCCATTTTTGATTTTTCTCCCTGTTTTTATGCACTGAATAACATGAGATGGTCCTGACTGATTTGTCAGCCCTATGGCTGAGCTCACAGAGGAGGAGTTGCCCCAGCACAGTGACATTTTGACTTTTTTATGAACAAAAAGTCAGGGAACAGAGATTTCTCCCAAGAGGGCAAGGTCCTGCCTGTCCTTCCACACTCCAGTCCATGGAGTTCAAACCAGCCTGGAAATAATGGCAGAACCAGGGTCTGTCCTAGAGATATTACAGTATAATTGTATACCCTGATTTTTTGTAGGCAAGAGATGGAGTGAGGAGATTTTCCATTGGCTGTTGTGTTCCAGCCCTTGTTTCTAATTTTTGCTGTGAAGAAAAAACACGTAATGGTAGAAAAATAATGAAAATTCCAATCAATTATTTCTCACTGGGATGAATAAGGAGGTTGAAGCTGCTTAATTACAGCGTGACCAATAATGGCTTTTTTCCTGCTTTTACTGTTCCTGAGCTTTTTTTTTTGCTGGAGTCTCAGACCAGCAATATTCCTACAGAAATATTTCAAAATGTGGCATATATGGCATATATGGAAGTTCTGCTTTATTGCTGCAAGATTTCACTCCGTTCTGCACCATATTTGGGTACTTCTTTGACAAATCCCAAACACCCAACACATCCAAACACGTGGTTTTCATGGCAGATGGGGTGTACAGGACCAGACATCCTTGCAGCACATACACACAGATGCCTGTCTTCCTCCCTCAGCTCTGGATGTGACACCATAAGGAAGCCAGACATGGATTGGGATCAGCTTCCCTCACTTGACTCTGTGTTCTGAATATTGTACAGAAATGTTTGCCAGTCCTGTCCTCAAAATGCTGGGACTTGCTCTGCTGAGGTTTAATCTGTCTCTGTGCTGAGGTGCAGTTGCTTTAAGTTCTTCACAGGTGCTTAAATGTGGAATTTCTTCCTGTCCTCCCCAGACAAAGTGGGTTTTCTCAGTGCTCTTTAGTGTGCACCCTACTGCTCTCAGCTATTGATTTGGAAGGAAGTTTCCAGCAGGTCAGGTAAAGAGAGATGAGAGCCCTTGATTTTAATGCAGACCTCAAATGCCTTGTTTCCATTTATCCTCCTCCTTGAGAGCCTGGCAATTATTTATTACAAAACAAGGAGTAGGGGGAAAAAATGAATCAAGGTCCAGTCTGTGGCCAAGTGTGGGATGTGTGATTGAAGATGAGGTTTGCAGGCATGACTTGAGACCTTTAATGGGGCTGCATTAAGATGTTTAGCTGGAATGGGATCACGAGCCTCTTAGAGGAGTGCAAGGTGCTCTGGCAGTGGTGGAGGAAGGGTTGAGGCTCGTTAGCAATGAATTTCCCATCCTTGGAGTGGCCCCAGAGCTCTCAGCATGGAAATTAGAAACCCAAGGCACAGGCAAGGCAAAAGAAATGCTCTGATTGCACTCATCTGTGCTCTGGTTCAGCCTGGGAGGAACATCCAGCCTGGAGATTCTTATTCCCTGCCTTAAACTTAGCCCCGCTCAGACCTCAGTGTCCTTCTGGTCAGGAGCAGCTGCATTTCAGTTGTACAGGATTACAGGGAGCTGACTCGTTTTTTGGGGGCTCAGTCAGGTTTTCTGTGCTCTTCCTGGGGGTTTTCAAGAAGTCTCATGGATGAATCCCTGCAGGAGGGGGGGGGAGGAGGGGGCAAAGGCCATGCCAGGCTTTGCACAAGTGTTGGGTATAACAATAATTAGGTGATCAGGCAGAGCTGTGCTTTAAAAACAGCTCCAGGGGCACAGGACCTCTTTCACTCAGTCAGACCTGCCTGGTTTCAGGGAGTGGAAGTTCCCAGTCAAACCTAGGGGATTTTTTTTTTTGTTTTATTTTCTGTGGAGCTTCACCACTTTTTATTTCATTTCTTGTCCCGTGGTCTCGTAAAGCACAAAGAAGAGAAGAAGCCTTTTGAGGTGGGAGAATTTAATTTATCAGCTGCTAATTCTGGGTGTGGAGAGGAGGCTGTGGTGGTTAGAAAGCTCATTTTGGTGTGTCCTTACAGCAAATAACTGACATTATTTTGGTCTGTAGTGGGGTCTATTGTGCACTCCAGTCTTGCAGGGATTCCTTGGAGGACAGACATGGGATGGATGTGCCTGTAAATACTTGGTTTCTGTGTATTGAGCTGGTCTGGGATGGTGGGATTTGGATCAGAGTGCAATTGGTGACGGGGTTTCAGCCTGAAAAACCCACCTGAACTTCATCCTCCAAGTGTTTTCTGGGAAGATTTTGAGAGAGGACCATCCCAGTGTGTCAGCAACTTGGAGTTTCTCTTGTTTTTAATTCTCACACATTTCTAAAAGACCTTCTCTGTAGGCAGGGCCGGGTGAAACTCTGAAAGGAGCTTTTTAATGAGAATATAGCTTTTTTGCCCCATCTAGTGGGTACACCCTGTATTGAGTCTGGAGTTTGTTGTGGTGTTTTAATTCAATTTATCCAAGGCAGCTCAAAGTCCCTGGTTTCTGGTTTGCCTTCTGGCTGTTGGAGCAACAATTGTTTGTGGGAAGTACACAGAGAAGAGGTGGTTATAAAAGTGCAAACTATTCTTATTTTCTTGGTTGGGAAAGAAAGCAACTACTTGTAGACCCTGTAATTCTCTTTTTCTATTTTATCCTTGCAAATGCACGTGAATAGAGGAAGGCAGCAATTACACTGATAGGATGGGAAAAGGCTTTTCCAGCTTCTTTTGGAATATCTGTTATTTTTATTTTATGTTCTCTTTGAATTCCCTTTGAGGTGGCAAGTTTAGTTTTAACCTGGTGTAACTTCTGTGTGAGAAAATCCCTGAAGTCAGGGGCTATTTTCCTGGACTGGAAGTTTGAAGAGGGAAAGGAAGTTTTGTCCTGTTTTAACATTTTTGGGACTCTAGCTGCTGGTCCCTGGCTGTGTTAATAAACTGCTCCCACATAGTGGAATTGCAAATAATCTATTGGAAAAGGTGATCAGCTTCTGTTATTGGAAGGAATTCAACAGTGACAGGTTGCTTGAAAAAAAAAAAAACAAACCTGTGGGTTTATCACTTTCCTCTATCCAGCTGTGATTTTTAGAGAATTTCCACAGGGAAATGATATTCCTTGAACATTTTCCTGGGCTGCTGGTCCAGGGGGCAGGTTCTCACCTGGGATGGGAAAGGCTCCTGTGCAAGTCTGGGTCAGAAAATAAATCTGACCCTAAATGTGGCATTTCCATGGAATCTCAGAGTGGTTTGGGTTGGAAAGGACCTTAAACCTCATCTAATTCCACCCCTCTGCCATGGGCAGGGACACTTCCCATGATCCCAGGTTACTCCAAGCCCAACCTGGCCTTTTCAAACAGCCTCAATCCAAGGTTATTTGGCTGGATGGGCTCATGATCCATCCTGTGGTTTGATCCCAACAGAAAATATCTGACCCAACATCCTCCACAACTTTTTTTTTTTTTTTTTGAGTTCTAAAAAATTTTTTTTCAATAAAAGAAAAAAAAAAAAAAAAAAAAATTCAGAGCAGCTGCAACAGCTCCTGCCAACCCCAAATTGCCTTGCTGGGTTTGATGATAGGAACACAGCTGCTAACAGGAAAAATAAATAAATCCACGAGGGAAGAGACCCTTGATTTGCATTTAACTGGAGTCATTCTGGATTTGGACCAACAAATTGGTGGACAATGGGACTCAGGTCATTGGATTTATCTGTTGGGATTCACCAAGTGTTTGCTGTGTCTTTTTTGTCCTTAAACATCCTGGTGAAGCTGCTTCCAGCAGTTGCAGGGGGCATGAAACCAGATAGCAAAGAAGGTTACAATAATAATAACAACACCCTCTCTGTCTCATGGGCTGATCAAACATACAAGGCTCAAGGGATGTCCTTGGTCAAAGTTCAGTTCCTCACACAGTCAGTTCTAGGACAGAGGGCTGATTTAGAATATCTGGTTTATTCTTCAGCAGTCACAAAATATCCAGTTACACACTGGAGAACTGCAGGAAAGATGTGAAAAGTCACAATCTTAAAAAAAAAAAAAAAAAGCCAAAAAAAAAAGGGAGGAAATCCGTGTTATTGCCAGTGTCTGAAGGCATTTCCATGGTTGGGATATGCATTAAATAATGTTCCCAGATTTTCACAAGGACTGGGGGGTGGCCTGAGATGCAGAGATGTGATTAACACACTAACACTGGGGACAGAATACAACTTGCCTGAGCTCTGTGGAAAGCTGCAAACTCGCAGAAAACAACAGAAACAGTGGGGAAAAAAACCCCAACAATAAATCCTCTTCCTCAGAGCAGGACAGATGGGTCCTGTCTGCTGCAGGACATCACTCAGATCTGTGGGCAGCATGAAGCAGCCTCAGCAGTGTCAGGGTGAGGTGACTGCGAAGCTGCTGTGATGCCAAAATTGGCAGAAATGAGACTGCTCAGAGGCAGTTTTGAGTCTTTAAGCAGCAAAGGTATTTATTTTGAGCAATGCTGGGGAGTCTAGCCAGCTTGTGCTGGACAAACTAGCTCCCAAGTTCTCAGTGAAAAGCCAGGTAATTTATACAGTTTTTATGAGTGATTACAACATCTAGATGTGCATATTAATTTAATTTCACAATCTAATTATCATATTTATAATAGGCGGAGTCTAGGCGGAGCTTGAGACGGAGTTGTCCTTTTAGGGAGTCCTCTGGTGGTCTTTCTGGTCCTTCAGCTTCAAGAGGGTCCTCTTTGTCAGGAACTTTTCCTGACTATGTACTGGGAGCTTGCAAAAACCCCCCCTGATTTAGCTTGCTTATCTCCCCGGGTGTCCATTCTGTCTAATTCATGACTACTAAGTTGTCCTTTCTGTTATCTTTTCATTAGTACAGAACATATGTAGGCAGAGCTCTGGAAGGGGGTACCACTTGTCCCTTCAATATTAATGTTGTGTTCCTCAGAGCAAGGGTCAGTAAAATCCCCTCAGAACAGAATTCCAGCAGCTCAGAACTCTTGCTCGGTTTCAGCTGTGTGGAATCCCAAATTCTTTTGTCACAAATGCTTCAGCTCTTTGTGCTGTCTGTCACCTGGGATGGGAGATCCTTTGTACCAGGGTTTTTTTGCAGTGTCTAACAGGAGATGCTGCCTGTTCTTAGGGAGCTGGGTATAAATAGCCCTGCAGAAGCGACAGCCTTGGGTTGCTGGTGGATGGATGAGGAACACAGGTGTGGCTGAGGGTTGCCACTTGAAAGATGTAACTGTAGCCACCTTTAAAGCCTGGTCCTCTGGGATTTATTCAAGGTCATGCAAGGAGTTTGTAGCAGAGCCAGGACCTGCATCGGGCTCTGCCGGCTCCCAGCGTGATGCCTCGAGAATAAAGGCTATCCTTCATCTAAATTAAACCCCCACAATTTTACAGAAGCTTCAGGGCCTCTGTCTAATCTATTCACACAGCATTCATCACCATGGCATCTAGGTGCCACTCTCCTCATCTCTTAACCTTGCCAGAGTCTATCATGAATATTCTGAGCATCTCTCTGGGTTTCCAAATGAGGTGAACACGCTCTTCCACTCTCTCTGCCTCCACTTCCACTTTGCTGATAAACAACCTGCCCGTTATAGCCTGAAAAATATATGTAAAAAAAAAAAAGACAAAACACCAAGAGGATGTCCAATTAGCAAATCTCACACTTGGCTATATTTTGGAGCTCCTTTCCCCGTTAGAACCTGTGCACTATAACAACATGGCCTGTCACTGCACAGCCTGCCAGCTGCATAAAATCAAGGCATCAGGCTTTTTTAATTGAATGCATAATGAGGTGACTGGCAGGTTTAATTAACAAAACTCATCCTGTGTATGCACCTGGAGGTGAAAATAAGTTTAATCAAGAGGAGTTGGCAAGTGCCAACAGCTCTGTCGTGGCTCCCCCCTCACCCCCCTCTTATTTTGGTTTGTTTCAACCAGGCTTTATATTTGCAAAAATGGCTCTGGGTGCTGATTAATTATCTTTAGCCCAAGATTGATGAGTTGTTGCAGCCTGCCTGTAATGAGAACCACTGCTCCTGGAAAAGCTGCACTGGAAGCTTTAATAATCAGGCTGCCTTAGATAAACTACTTATGGCAAACATTCAAGGTGTCTGGACATGGTCTTATTACAGTAACCCTTGAGGACCTAATCCATGGGAGGAAAATGTGTCCTTAAAATGCGTTGCCTGGTCTTATTGCTAAGAGAAGGTGGATTCCTGGTGAGGAGGAGGGTGTGGAGCTTTCTCAGAAAGAGATTTCTCAACCTCTTGATTGAGACAGAAGCCACAAGGAATGCCGGTTACTTAGGTTGAATTATTTCTGGTTTGAAATGGCAATTAGACCATCTTTGGAGGGACCTCATGTTCATAGAGTCATATAATCATAGAATCAGCTGGGTTGGAAGGGACCTCTGAGATCATCAATCCAACCCTTGATCCAACCCCACTGTGGTTCCCAGCCCATGGCACTGATGCCACATCCAGTCTCACCTTAAACACCTCCAGGGATGGAGAATCCACCCCTTCCCTGGGCAGCCCATTCCAATGGCTGAGCACCCTCTCTGCAAAGAAATTCTTTCCAATGTCCAACCTAAACCTCCCCTGGCACAGCTTCAGACCCAGCCCTCTTGTCTTGCTGATCATTGCCTGGGAAAAGAGACCAACCCCCCCGGCTCCCCCCTCCTGTCAGGGAGTTGTAGAGAGTGAGGAGGTCTCCCCTGAGCCTCCTCTTCTCCAGGCTGAACAGCCCCAGCTCCCTCAGCCTCTCCTCATAGGACTTGTGCTCCAGTCCCTTCCCCAGCCTCGTTGCTCTCCTCTGGACCTGCTCCAGGACCTCGATGTTGGTTGAGAGTCACAGCTAGAAGGTAAAAAACGCCTTCAGAAGGCAAGGCTAGAGGATATATCCCCGTGTGTAAGGTCAGCCTGGGCCATCATTCCCTCCCTCCACAAGACAGGACACCCCCACTGTGTCCAACACCCACCTTGGCCCTGGTGACTCCAAGCTGAAAGTGCAAAGCTGGGGCTGGGGAGGTGACCCCAGAGGTGACCATGTGTGAGTGCATCTGCCCTGCCCACCACACGTGCCCCTGGGCAGCTGCTGGCTCTGGGGGTGCCCGAGCTGGAGCTGCTGGATCCCCCCCTCCCCAGCCAGCCTGGGGAAGGTGTCACCCAGCCAAGCTGTAGCAGAGGTTGTGGGCGTTCTCCGGGGAGGTTAATGCATTCAAGCTGTCAAAATATTCTTCCTGCTATTCACCCAGTTAACATGCCCTCTCTTTCTTTTTCTTTGAAAAGGCATTTGCTATGGTATTCTAATACATGGTCTGTGTTCAAGATGTTACTGACAGCTGTTGTATGACTACAGGAAGGAAATTATGACTCCCTAATGATAACATGTCACGGCGTGTCTCTCTGCTTTTCTCTTCCTTCAGCTGTACATTTCTCCTGCCAGTGTCTCCTCACTGCACCCATGCACTGAATTGTGCAGCAGTGACATGTTTGCCATGTGCTTTCTTAAAAAAAAAAAAAACAAACAAAAAAAAGGATGTTCTGATTGCTTCTACCTTACCTTTAAATAACGTGGATAAATTTTGTTCATTCTATTCTGCTCCTGTGAGACCCCACCTGGAACACTGTGCACAGTTGTGGGGTCCCCAACACACAGAAGGATGTGGAACTGTTGGAGCAAGTCCAGAGGGGGCCACAAAGTGGGGCTGGGGCACCTCCTCTGAGAGAGCTGGGGCTGTCCAGCCTGGAGAAGAGAAGGTTGTGTGGAGACCTCCCAGCACCTTCCAGGGTCTGAAGGGGCCACAGGGAAGACAGAGAGGGACTGGAGTGACAGGAATGGCTTCAAACTGAAAGGCAGGAAATTTTAGTTGTATATATGGAAGAAATTCCTCCCTGTGAGGGTGGGGAGGCCCTGGCACAGGTTGCCCAGAGAAGCTGTGGCTGCCCCATCCCTGCAAGTGTCAAGGCCAGGTTGGAGAAACCTGGAGTAATGGAAGTTGTCCCTGCCCATGGCAAGGGGTGGAATGAGATGAGCTTTTAGTCTCCTTCCAAGCCCAACCATTCTGGGATTCTGTGGAGCTGGCAGAGGAGATGCCCCACATGGTGACCTTTTGTACTTTACTTTGGGATGCTTCATATCCCAACACCAGCACTGCCATCCAGCTTCCTGAGAGGTGGTGGAGCTCCAGTATGCTCAGTTCAGGTTCAGACATTCAGGGTTAGGAATGTGTGTACTCAGGTGTACTGCCAGTTTAAGCTCTTACATGATTTTAAGGCTTTTCCCTGATAATCTCTGGAAGGGCTGGTGGCTGTTGGATAAGGAGCCTGTGAAACACATGGAGGTGGCTGGCTGGCTGGGCCACCACAAGCCCCTCTCTGCTGTGCTTCAGCTGTGATCTAACACCCCCAGCCTTTGGAGGGAATCTTCTCAGGAATCTCTAATGAGAAGTGACCAAAAAAAAAAAAGACTTTTGCATCTGCTTTAAGGAACTTACTGGAATGACAAGTCTGTTTAACCTAGTTTTTAATTCCCTTGATATGGGAAAGTTTCTGTGCCCAGGCAGAAGGCCCAGAAGGGTTATGCATCATTTACAACCCAGTGTTCAAAACGAGGGGCAAGATGGGGGCAGGTGGGAGTGAAAATGTAGATTTATAATTCTCAGCTCAGCAGGAGCCACTGTTCTGTACAGGGGCAAACCCCAACTGATTAACAGCTCCTGGCAAGGGCAGGAGTTCCAGGTTCCCTCCTGCTTCCTGCTGGCACGACAGAGAAAGTGTCCTTTCACTGTGCCAAGTCACAGCTCTTGGCTGAATGTACTCTCTGCACACCTCCCAAGCCGTGTCTGAAGGACTTTGGCAGGTTTTGGGGTCCCCCAGAGAACCCAAGAGGAATAATTTCACTCTGTGTGACACCTTGGTCCCCGCTGATTTCCCATTTAGGAGGCAGCTGTTTGTCTTTGAGGGGCGTGCTGCTGCTGTTCAGTGTAAAAGTCTTCTAATGCCAGGCTGTTTTAAAGGGAATCCTAAAATATTTGGTGTCTGGAGATCATAGGCTCTGTGGATAGTCAAACTGAGATTACTGGGATCATGAGTGTGGCTCCTGGGAGTCAGGCAATACAGGGCTGGGTGCTGCTGAGCATCCCAGAGGGTACCTGAGCTGCTTGTTCTATAGCCAGGCTTAGCACAGTCCTAAATGGACAAATTCCCAGAGGGATCTGCTGTCACCTTCCTCCTGCAAGGTGATCCCAGAGCCCGCTTCATTTTGGGCTCTCAGAGAGCTGAGACACTTGTCTGGCAAATTTTTTGAATAGGACTTGGATTTTTAAAAGTCTCCACCGTGGTGACCTTCTAGAAGCACTTGGATTTGCTGTGGGATTCCTTGTTTCTGTGAGATTCTTTGTAGGATTCCCGGTTTCTGTGGGCTCTGAGCTGTACTGATTCCTGCAGGATTTCTCAGGTAGAAACTCCTGGACAACCTGCCTTTGTCTCCCAGAAGGGATTTTCATACTGCCTGTGGTATAAGAGCTGAAGCTTGCAGGAGGGGAAAACACCCTGTGGAAGTTGTTTCAGCACCTGGGAGCTGGGACAACCATAAAAACTTTCCACTCTGTTACTCAGAGTGGTATCTGTGGGAATGACTGGACATCCTTGTTTCCCCAAGACCCCCTTCCAACACAGGCAAGATGTCACTTTTTGAATTTAGGCAGCCCTGAGAAAAAACAGAAATCACTTTTACCATTGCCACTGGTGGTGGAACGGGGTGGAATGGATGGGTGGAACCCAACTGTATGTAGGTGATTTCACAAGAACCCTGCATAGCACGAGCCTTATTTTGTAGGAATACATGTCTTTTTCTCACTGAAGGGAATAGTTTAGCCTCCTAAAGGTTGGTTTTCTTTGGGACTGATGCCAGGAGTGGAGGAAAGGCAAGTTTTCCTTCATCCTCTCTCTGCTGATAGACACATGGACGGTCACACGAGTAGAGTGAAGGGCACAGGGGGATGTTTTTCAGCTCGTTTTGCCCGGAATAATCTAAATATTGCTCAGCTGGGTGGGGAGAAGAGCAGAGCTGCTGTGGGGCCGTGGCTGAGGAGCAGCAGCCACAGGAGGTCAGTGTTGCACTGTGGATGCGGCAGCGAAAAGTCAGCGTGGCCTTGGAGGAAAACTTGACCCAGGAGGGAGGTTAATTCCTCTCGGGCACCTCTGGGTAGCTGGCTGAACACAGGAGCAAACCAGTGTGGCAAAACCCAGTGCTAGGCAAGAACACATCCCTGGAAGGAGCGAGGATCTGCCACAAAGCGGGGAAGGAAAAGCGCCCGGTGAGGGTTTCACACCCAGGAGCTGGGAGCAGACACTAGATGGCTTGGATCTGGATGGATCCTGGGGGCTGCAGGCTTTCACCTCCAAATCCTTGCCCTGTGTTTGGCCCAGGAGTGCCCTGGCAGGCGCAGGGAGCCGTGTGCTGAGGTTCGGGGGCAGCTGGAGCGGAGCGTGGCGGTGGCCGCGGCGCAGGTGGCCGGGTTTGTTGGCAGCTTCGCTCCACTTATCAAGGCTGAAAAGCCCTTCTATGCCTGCTCTCAAATCCCTCTGCCTGCAATTTATCCTCCCAGGGTGGTCCGGGGGCAGGTTGGAGCAGGAGGCGTGAGGGATGCTACTGTCGGGGCCGGGGCTGGCTGCTGAAAGAAGATTTGCATTCCAGGAGATTCCAAGATTTGCGTCCAGCCACTGCCTTCCCCCAGGGCTCAGCGCTCTGAAACATGTTTTAAGGCCCATTCCTAGGGAGCTCTGGCAGCTGTTTGATGTGGTGGCAGCGCTCTTAGAGAACGGCTGGGACAATGACAGAAGTGAAACTCGAATATTCTCCAGTAGGCTCTGTGGTTCCTTCATTAAAAACAGACAGATAAACAAACAAATTACAGCCCATTATGAGTGAGGCCTTCAGTTCCTCTTCAAACAGCTTTTTGCTGCTTTAAAAAGCCTTAAATAAGGACACAGCCTCCCCAGTCCAGGCCATAAACTGTTGGATTTAAGCTTTCCTTGTGCCTCCAGGTCCGTTGCCTTTGCTGTCTTCTGACTGTCTGATGTGAGCTTTTAATTCGTTTGGCTTTTCCTGGTGAGAGGCTTCAGAACAAGATTCCTTGTGTGCAGTCTTTGATGTTACACCACAAAGAATCCCCCCACCCCCCCTTTTTCCAAATGCTCTGCTGAACCCCCATTAAAAAAAAAAAGAGAGGAAAAAAAAGAAAAAGAAAAGTTTTATGTAACTAGGTTGAGAGGAAGTGGGGTGACCCATGCAAATAGTTTTTGTGTCGCTTACAAAGGCTCAGATTCTATGGTGATGGGCTCAGCAAAAAGATCTGAACCCATTTAGGCAGGGCTGGGCTGAGTTGTCTTTGCATTGCACTGTCTGAAAGGCAGAGGATGCAGAGGGGTCCCTGCCAAGCCAGGCTGATACAGCCCAATATTCCCTGACCAGTTTGCTGTCACTTCTCATGGCTCTGCCCTGGTAACACTGATTTTAACAACCCAAAAGACCTCCAGCCCTCAGCCTTGAAATCAGAGGGTGAAACAAGCTGTGGAAATTCAACCAGAATTTTACTTCCTCTGAAAGTAGATAAATAACTGCTTTGCTTCATTTGACACTTAGTGACTTCTGCCTTATTGCTTTGTTAACACCAAGCTCTAGATACAAAACTCTGTCCCTGTTCCCAGTGTCTCACATCCCTGCCTTTGGGCACCTGGGATTCTTCCCCTTCTTGGAGCTGAGGGAGAGGGAAAACGATTGTCTGTGCCACAGGTTGAAACAAAGCTCTCCATTTTCCCATTCAGTGCCTGTGCAGTCTGGCTGGCTGGCTGAGGGCGTGGGGCTTGGGGGCTGTTTTGTTTTTAGGCTGCAGGCAGGGGCCCAAACAGAACAGGTGCCCCGGGTGCAGAATGTGAATCCTCAGCTTCGTGAAAGGCCTTTGTCACCAGTGTGATTTTTGGAGAGGAGAAACCTATGCACTGACCCTTTTCAGTAGCATCTGATGCGTGCACCGTGATTAGAAAGAGTAGGGGAAGTTAAAAATAACCTGTGGAGGAGGCATTCTAATGAGCAATTATCATTCCTTTCCATTGACTTTTGCAGCAAGACTCTCCATGTGTTTAGTCTTCTCGAAAGAACACGCCAGATGTTAGAGTGAGTGACTTGTTAAGTCCCTCAATACTGTTCTCACTGGTGTACTGAACCATTGTCAGGGTGGGTGTGTTTTTTTCTTTTTTTTTTTTCTGTAACTATTAAAATAATTGGGCCCTGAACATTCTGACCTGATAATGCAAAAGAATCTTGGCTGGCTTTCCTTGGGGTCACGTTTGTGAATAGAAAACTCGGGGAGTGCTTGCCAGAACAAAGAAATGTTTCTGCATGCAAAGATCTTCAATAACTTAATCTGAGGTGGAATCATCTGGCTTCAGAAATCGTGCCTCCTGGCAAAAACCTGACTTTTGCATTTCAACATCCTGAACTTTAGTCTTCAAGGAGTCTTTTGTGCTTGTGGGGCTCTGCTATTCTCCCCAAAGGGAGCTCTTTAGAAATGATTGACGACAAGGCCAGTTCTACCTTTTGCAAAAAATTTTTAATATGGGGAGAGCAACGAGGAAATCAGATCTCACTTTACAAAGCCACCGAAGCCCTTTTTTTTTCTGGGTTTTTTTTTTTTTTTTTTGTGTCCCTGCTCCCGTGTAGGAATCTTAATTGGATTAAAATACGAATCTGTATATTGTGATTTTGCATGCCATGGATCCCACCCTCTTGTTTTTAGCCACATTGGCCAAACTCAATGAAGTGCACGGTCAATGTTTGAGCTCTGCCTTTGGTGTCCCTCGGTTGGAGCTCATTAAGCATTCGGGGGAATAATAATTCTGGGACTTGAACTTTGATCTGAGGGATCTGGGAAAGAAAGGGCCGGAAATTGCAGCAGCCTGATTAGCTACCCCAAGTTGATCAACTTTTCTGCCAGATGCAGGCAGAGCTCCCAGAGGCTGGAAGACAATGGTGGGGGTGAGGCAGAGCTGCCTCGGCCATGTTGTGTCTGCGCTCCCATCACATCCCATTACTGTCTCCAGTGCAGATGGCACTTTGAACCACTCCACACGCCCACAGCCAACCAGGAGCTTTGTCCAAAACATCTGCTTGGAAAAAAAAAAAAGATTAAATATATATATATATATTTTATTTTAAACTATTTGCTGATTTTCACGCATCTGGGAGTCGTGGCGTTTCATCTGGGACTGGAAACATCGAATTATCTTGAGAAAACTCATCCTTTCCCTCTGAGCTCTGTCTGTCTTGAGTCTGACTCTGTCCTGCTGAAGTTCCCACCAGTCCAGTGTGAATTACAGCACGTGCCAGAGTTCTGCACAACGAGCAGTTCTCCACCCCTCAGGAGGAAATTTGGGTTGGGGTCCGAAACCTGAAATGGTTTCGGACCATTTGGGACGAGGCAGGGTTTGTCATGTATGTTCATTTTCCCAAAAATACCGTGAGAATTTCAACTCAAATTCAAGTCCATGTTGTGACAACCTGAACCAGCTTCAGTGCTCTGCTGAGCCTGACTGGGAATTTTCTGACACTGGGATTGAAAAATCCCAGCTGTAACAGAGAGGAGGGAACTCGAGTTGTTCCTCACAGAGCAGAGCTCGAGACTTGGGTATCTTCCTCCTTGTAAAGTAGATGTACCTCCCACCACGAGAATAACCCTGAATTATTGAACCCTCCATGTCTGGAAAGCTTTGCTTATTGTTGTTGCTTTCCCTTAAAACTTTGGACACTTTCAATTTCTGTCAGGAGACGCATCAAATGTCTCCCTCAATAAATACCCACAAGCAACTGCTGCCTAGTGCCATGTTTCTGGCTGCTTGGCCAGCTGGCAAAGGAGGAATGGGATGTGGAGCTTTTCCAGAAGAGCTTCTGAGGAAGACAAATTTTTTTTTTTTCTCCCTCGTTCCTGCTAGAAATCAAACACTAAATATTGTAGTTGAAACCCCAAATGGTTTGGGTTCCAGAAATAAGACATCGTGGTGCCTTACAAGCTGAAATTGCCATATTTCTTGATCCCTGTTTTTCTGGGAGGAGCTTTGGTCTCTCTCCTGTCTCAGACACGGGACGATGGCAGTGGTGTGTCACATGGAAATGTGCTCAGGATGTTTTCCAGGAGGAAAATCACCGAATAATGTTGTTTGAAAGAAAGTTTCCTTTTCAAACGAAGAAACGTAATAGAATTTTGGCAAACTCCCACCCGCCTCCCGTCGCAGACACCCCGTGTTATGGTTGTGTGGAGCATCAGAAACTGCCTTTAATATGGTTTTGGAAATTCGATGTTGAGTGATTGGGTCTCAGTTTTCATGATGGAGAGGTGTCTCCCTGTTAAAGAGCCAAACGCTCTGCCAAGATTCCGAGTGTTCTGTCCCTCTATAAAGCTGAGGTTTAGTTTCAGGCACAGTGACTGAGGAAGCTGACACTATTCCAACATGTTGTTCATATCCTGAAGTCTTTTAATTTCCCCTGGCTGCTGTTGCAACAGCCCCGTTTTGCTGAATAAATTAATCAGAACATAAGATTTGTTGAATATGAAGCCTCAAAAAAAAACCCCCCCAGGTTTCACTTGTGACTTTGACAAAGCTGTTCTAGTGGGTGGTTAGTCATTATTTTTCCCCTCTATGGGTGAAATGGTTACAAGAACCTCTGCTATTGTTGCTAGAAAAAGTGGCTTCCTGTGATATAAAGTAATTTTTTTAAATAGGAAACATATGGCTGGTCCCTAACAACAAAGTAATATTCAGGTGCTGATGGCATATGCCTCCAGTCCTATTACAGGAAGCTATCTTGGAAATCTGGTGGCAGAGGCTTAGACACTAATTTTCAGGAAGTGGAGTTGAGGGGGATGGAACCTGAAACTGATATCAGAAATACATTTACATTTTTAATTTTGCTGGAAGTTCTTTGCTGTTCCTGCTTTAGAAGTCTCTGATATTCACTCCCTGTTAGCTACAGTAAACAAATGCTGTGTGAGGTCTGTGCTGCTCTGTTTAATTCTCATTTGAGGGGAAAAAAACCCCACCCAGTAAATTCATCCTGAGAGCTCCTCTCAGGGTTTGGTGTCTCACATGGGAGCACAGAGTGACAGGGTAAGGGGGAATGGATTCAGGCTGAAAGAAAGGAGGTTTAGGTTGGATATTAGGAGGAATTTCTTGGCTGTGAGGGTGGAGAGGCCCTGGCACAGGTTGCCCAGAGAAGCTGTGGCTGCCCCATCCCTGGAAGTGTCCAAGACCAGGTTGGAGCAACCTGGGCTAGTGGAAGGTGTCCCTGCCCGTGGCAGGGGGTGGGATGAGAGGATCTTTAATGCCCCTCCCAACCCAACCCATCTATGATTTCACTTGACTGTTCCAAGGTTGGCCACCTTAAGCTGGGATTGAACATGGCTTTATGATCCTCAGGTTGGGGAGGATGCCCTGTGGTCCAACCCCACTCTCCACTTCAGGATCACAAGACCCAGACTGTCCCTTAGCAGATGTTTTCCCACTTTGATTTTTTTTTTTTTCTCCTGAACCCCTTGGTGAGCAAATTCCTCGTGCTTGTACTGACAATAAGAAACCTCTTGTTCTTAATGATAATTTTTCTCGTCTTTTTCATGCCTTAAGTTGTGGAACTGCTGTGCATTAGCTCTTGCTTTGTATTTCCCTGCCTCTTGCGTGGCTTTCTGGGAGCTCCAAGGGCTGCTGGGGGTCACCATGTGCTCACTAAATGACATTGCTTTTGTTGTTGTTGTTCTTGCATTACCAGAGCCAGGCTTGGACTGAACCATAGCTGATGATTTTATTTTTATCCTCCACTGCTGGCATTTTTGCCTACCTGCTTCTAATAATTAATAATATTTACTTTTGTTTCCTTAGCACTGAGACATGAGCCAAACTACTTTTTTTTTTTTCTCCCCTTGGGTTTTGGCTGAAAACTTTTAATTTTTAATTAAAAATCCAAGTATTGTTCATCATCCCCTGATATTCAGGCTGCTTCTCAGCTGGAGCTTGGGTTGGACTCAGTGTTGGTCAGGAGGTTTGCTGTCCATGTGCTTTTGGGAGTGGCAAACAAACCAGGGATGTGTGGAATCAGCCTCACTGGTGGCACAGCTCTGTGGGCATCACACACTTTTGGTGTGGGGCACTGTCAAGCCACTAAAATCTATCATGGTTTTTATCTTCCTCGTGCTTAGGGTTGCTCAGCCCACTGCAAAACCCCCTTCCCACCATCCCAGCTCTTGCCTTCCTTATTTCTCAGCTCCCAATTAGTGCTCTCACACCTGCACCTTCATCCACAGACATGCTTTAACCCTTGGGAGGGCTGGAAAAACACGTCAGGAAAAATCTCTGCATGTGCAGTGACTTTTGTGTCAAGAAGGGATGTTTGAGTCTGTTTTATCCCTGCACTCCAGGAGTCGACACCTGAGCAAATCAGGCAGTGATTTTTTTTGTTTGGCAACGAGCTCTTAGGGGGGCAAATGGCACTGTGGAGTGTCTGAACTTCCAGCAGGAGGAAATAAATAGGCAAGTGAGAGCGCCAAGGTTTTCTAGTGAGGATTCTGAATCGTGTAGGAATCTTCTCCAGAGTTTCAGCAGGTTGCAAAGAGACACAACAGCTCAGCAGGACTGATTAAGTGTCTGCAACTCTGGGTCTAAGATAGTGCTGTAATAAAAGTGACAAATGAGGAAGAGTGGTGTGTCTGCTGGAAACTTAGCATGACTGAATGAAAAAAGTGCACGGGGTAATTTATTGTCAATGAAGAACCATCAGCAGGAGAGAGGGAACCTAATTCATCCCACTTAATTAGGTGTGGGACTTAAACCTTGGGCTTGCACAGCTCCAGCCAGAGAGTCACTTGGGCTCTCGGAGGACTTTGACTACAAAACCTTGAAATGAGTTTTAATTGTTGGTTCAAATGGCTGCCTGAACAATAAGCGAGAAAAACCCTCTGGATCAACCTTGGCTGGGAATGTCACCACTATCAGCAGCTTCCAGAGGCTTCACCTGGGTGTTTTCCTGCAGGTCCAGAGCTATTTGACTAAAAACTGTGGTTTTCAAGAGCGTGTGCTGTTCAAAACAGCCACGTGGGGTGGCACAGCTTTGTGTCACCCTGCCTGGGCAGGTGGGCTTGGACTAAAAGATCTCCAGAGGTCCCTTCCAATCTCAAGTATTCCATGCTGTGGCTGTGCCCACCCAGACCCTCAGCAGCCCCCCCCCCAAAACCTGCAGGTAGTTTAACACCCACCCTCCCCTCCCCAGCCCAACAAACACAGCATCCTGCTGCTAAATATGACATCTCTAGTCATTCCCCAGGGAATCTTCCCTTCTCCCAAGCCTCAGGAAGCAGTGAATCCATGGAGGGGGGAACAGCAGCAGCTTTTGCCTGCGTGGCCAGAGAGCACATTTGGAGGGATAAAGCACATTTGGAGGGATAAAGCACAAAGATGATGCTTTTTACGGGGCTGGGTGAGGCTGCTGAGCAACAAAGGGATCCCACCACGCTGAGAGAGGGAGAATTCCACGGGATGTAATTCCCAACATGAAGCTCCAGGCAGAACCAGTGTGGTCAGCCTGAGGTTGGAGTGGCTGAGGGGGAGCAGGGAGGAGGAGGAGGGTATCCCAGACCGGGAATGTTTCTCCAGATAAAGGAACAAGGACACAAAAAGGCACTGGAGCTCTCCCTCCCCTGCCGGCAGAGCCCGGGCTGGGTGTGCGATCCACATGAGCCGGGCTTGTCCTACAAAAATGATTTGTTAGACAAGTCGAGCCGGGGCTGGGAGCAGGGGGAGGTGGAAGGAGTCGGGGCGGAGGGGGAACCTTGGAATGGATTCAGGAATGACTGATGGGCTCGAGTGAAAATTTTATCCGACTACTACCTCGTGGAGGGGTGGGGGCTGAGAAGTGGAAGGGGGGGAGAAGTGAGAAAAGGCGAATGGAGAAAGGCTGGGCTGTCTGCTGGAGCATTGTGATGTTTTATTTTTCGCTGCTAAATGCAAAATTGATTTTTTTTTTTTAAGATACATTATAAAAAAAAAAAAAAAGGCAAGCAGCCTCTACCTCTCTCTTATAATTCCCAGACAAAGGAAGCTGAAGCAGACACCCCAGACAATGGATAGTCCTGTCTCCCTTAAGCATTTGCCTTTCTCAGCAGTTAAGGTGGGAGAAAAAAAAAGAGAACCAGAAAAACCTAATTGAAGGAATGAATTAAAGAGATGACCCCGGAAAACGTGGCAGCCTTTTTATTTGATGAGGAATCAAGTTCACAGTGTGTCAGCAGAGGTGCTGCGATTCAGTCTTTTATTTGTTTCCTGGCAATAAGAACATTCCTTTTTAGTCTGATATCATCCTCTCATCTTCTCCCTCCCTCTTTCTATCCTTCCCTTCCTCGTCTCGCATCCTTTTTCCTTCCTCCCTTTTTTCTCTCTCTCACCCCCTCGCCCTTTTTTTCTCTTCGCTTGCCAGTTCAGGCATTCTCACATACATTACCCCTTCCTTTCATCTCCAGAATGACCTGAAATGACCTTTTGCCTGGCACTAGACGTGACTTAACTGATAATAGCAGATACTTGGGGGCCTCAAGCGGTGGCTTGTCTCGGCACGTAGAGGGAGGGGAAGAAAAAAAATCCCTATTTTTTTTTTTTTTTTCATAGGGAAAGCATGGCTTTCTCTTTGTGGCAGCATTTCCTGCAAGGTAGCAATTAATGACACTTATTGCCCGCTGGATAAAATCCTTCAAAAGGCTTTCCTGAGACCCAAAGCTGTTACGGAGAGAGGGAGGGGAAGGGGGAGAAATCTGTCTGCAAGTGGTTAAAAACTCCCCAGCAGAATCCTGATGCCACTGGCTACTTGTGCTCTGCATTGCGTCTTCCCTGTCTTTGTGCTCCCGGCTCAGCCAAATACTTGTTGGAACAGCACAAATGTCCTTCTGTCTCCAATAATCGACACTTTTAGGTGACTAATCTGGGCAAAAGGTTATTATTTGGCTTCTTAGCGTCCCTCGAAGCCATCGTGGGGAAGATAAGATTGCAGCCAGACCCAGTGGGTCTCTGATTTTTTAATTTTCACTATTTATTTGGATACTCGGTGAGGCTGGGTGAGTTACCACAGCAACGACTCTGAGTCTTGAACATGAAAGGGCTCTTATTGTGCCATGTGGTGCCTCAGAGATACAGAGAAAGAAGGAGGCGGGGAGGAGAATTCCTCTTTAGAGAAACAATAGCCAGACATTATGTGAACTTTTGGGGCTTTATTATAAAGTTTGAAGGGGAGGGGGGAGAGGAGAAAAGGAGCTACAACAGTCTGCCGTGAAAAAAATGTGCTGACTTCCAGAACTTCGGGAAGAGAGGTGTATGTGTTTATGGAAATATTAATTAATTAACTGCGAAATAAAAGCTTAATCTGTAGACACGTATTTAGTTCTTTTTCTCTGACAGGTCGTTTAGCTGGTGGGGCTGTGGGACTGCCCAGGCAGATCAGAGCTCAGGGTCAGAACCCGAGATAGGGGGATTTTTTTTTTTTTATTTAATTTTATTTTTTGAACTTTGTTCTGCCCTTCCTTTGGAGAGAAAGGAAAAGGGGTGGGTGTTAAAATGTCAAGAAAGGTAGCACAGTGCAGTCTGGTTTTCATTGTCCACAGGAACGGAGCGGCTGGAACTCCAGACAATGGGAAAACGTGGATAATAGGGTTACTAAAGGATGCAGGGCAGGAATACTCAGTGAATGGCTGCTTGTGGGAGCGAGTTGGGTGCAGGGGAGCTCATTAGTTCAGATTTTCCTCTGCCTTGACCAGTTCCAGTCTGGGACTGAGCAGGGTGACACTGCAGTGTCCCTGTGTCCCACAGGGGTTTATTGCTGGTCCCACACCTGTGGTTGGATTTATCCTGTGCTGGTGTGGGGCAGTTCAGGGTGTCCCTGCTGTACCTTGTATCAAGCTAGGGGTGACTGTGTCCTATCCCTGAATATTCAGGTGTTAATTTAAGTTCTATGCCCATTTTGGTTGGGCCAAACCCCTGTGTGTTTTTTGGTGTGACTGTGCCCTGCAGAACTCCTGAGCTCTGGCACCTGCTATAACTCAGAGATAACCCATTTCCTTCCCAAACACCCGTTTGCAAGTCAATTCTGATTTTTTTTTTTCCCCTCCCAAATATTCTCTCCAGCTCCAGGCACAGCCAGGATTTGGGGTGAGGGCAAGGCAGGAATCTGTGATGGGCCTGCTCAAGGTGATGCTTGAGCAGCTTCCTCTGCTCTTTCAGCTTACAAGGCTTGTTTTGCTTGGCAAGAGTGGGCAGTGAGATGTGAACCACTGTGCCGTGGTTTTTCCAGGACATCTTGGCACTGGACAATCCCCAAAACTCCATGTGAAACTCATTCTTATCTCCCATGCTTTGATATCCTTTATTTGGAGTGATCATGCCCTGAAATTCCACACTTCAGTCATCACAACTGAACAAAGTTCCTGGAGTTCCCCTAAAATTTTACAGAAATATCACCTTTTGACAAGGGAAAAAGGAGTCAGGGATTTCACCCTGGCATTGCTCTAGGAATTTTAAACAACCACGTGTCACTTGTGCCGTGCTTCCCGTCCCTCTCTGCTCTGTGATATGCAAATCTTGGCTTATTAATTGTCAGTAAAATTAACACCAGACATAAAGGTACAAAAAAAAAAAGACTAAATTAATATTGTGGGAGTTACCATCTCTCTGTGGAGTCTTTGACTCCAAAGTGCTCAATCTCATCATCTTGTTACGTGTTTGTACATGTTTTGTGTATACATTGAATATTTGCTGTCCTTGGAATATTTTTATACCACGATTACTTTCCCCTCACCGTTGCAGAGCTTGTAGTTTAGACACTTGAAATTTTGAATAATATTGTCTAACTACTTAGGATCGCTTTCCCTCTCCAGTACAAGTTCAAACTCTTTTCTTAATTAATAACCTGGGTTCCCAGCTCTTCTTTTTAGAGGGCTGTTGCTAAATTGAGTGAAGTGGATTAAATTACTGTTGCAGGTGAAGGACAAGGCAAATCATGGTTTAGTGGAGGCAAATCATGGTTTAGTGAAGGCAAATCATAGTTTATTGCCTGAAAAGCATGACTGCCTGAAGTGATGATGATTGTATATTCCTGAGGATGTGCAAGTGTCAGCTGTCTAAATGTCTCCGGTATCATAAAAGATTTCTGGTTTCTTTAATATACAGGATGCTTGGAAGTTAGGCTGAGATCTGTCAGGATAATACTGGCACTAAACCTTCCTCTAATTCTCAAACTACACGTGAGGGTGAGATTAAGGAAAAAAAAAATTGGTTTAAATCTCTAATCTCTTTATCAATAAGAAAACACGATGCAGTGGAAAAGTGATTTGCCTTTGATGGCTGGTGTGCCTCTAACTCCAGGTGAAGTAATTCCATGATGGAACCGTGCCTGGAACTCAAGTGTGATGGGCTCTGCAGAGTGTTTTGGGTTTAAAGGTTTTAAAAGGTGCAAGGAAGAGACACAACACAAGAGAACCTGTGCTGCAAAGTCTCCCCTGTGTTTCCCCAGTGCCCATCACACAGATATGATCCAGGCAATGAAGCAGCATTTTCCTGCCTGTTCCCTGTGCCACTTAACACTTTAAATATGTTGCCATCATCTTTGCCTTCCCTGTTTTCCTTGTGGTTAAACTAAAGGCCACATCTAGTCCCCAAAATCCCCACTTTCTCTTGGCACAGGTTGTTTTGAACACCTGAAGTCAGCCAAGAGTTAACATTAAACAGAAAGTGGATATGAATCCATGGGAATGGCTGGGAGTCTTTGCTCCAAAACCTCCCAATCTGTGCATAATTCTGTATTTGCAGAGTTTCTCCCATGGTAGGATAATGGACTCTATGCAGTAGGAGTAATAGCAGCATACATTATATGTCAGAAATGGTTATAAGCAATAAATTAACAGGATAAGCTCTTTACTTCTTGAAAGCTGTGTGGATGTGGCACTTGGGGACATGGACTTGATGGTCTCGGAGGGCTTTTTCAAGCTACATGATTCTATGGTTTAATATAGAGATGCTCATGTATTTATAACTGTTCCAGTCATGTATGAACTCCTCACACTTTATAAATGGAGCTGTTCCCTGACCTCAGAATGGAAAGGGAAAGGAGCACAAACTGCCAGGATCCCAACACTCCAACCATCCTCCCTGTCTGCCAGAGCCATGGCCTCTCTGTGGGGACCACAAAAAACCTGCTGCTCACTTGTTTTCTGATGTGGACAGGAACTCACTCCATCCTTTTAGATGTGGAAGCTCATTTCGTATCAGGCACCCAACAGTTGTTTCCTCTTTAATCACTTGCTCAACTTCTGCATGTTAACAACACCACCAGCAAGTGATTTAGATAAGCCTGGGTTATTAGGAAATCTTTTTAGAGACTGTGGAGTACATCAAGCATGTGGAAATGGCTGCTAAAAGCATTTCTATTGCTCAGCAGTTTGAAAATAGAGAAACACGGAAAGGAAATGATATCCACAGTAAAGTTGGATGGTGTTTGTGCACCTCAGGAGATGGGAGCTGGAAACTGGAGTGTTACTTAAGAGTTCAGACCCATGAAACTTGTGTCTCCTTCCAGCTGGCAAGTGAGCAGCACTGACTGCAGCAGCACTGGCTCTGCCTTGCTGAGCTTTTGATGGAGAGAAGAGAGGGGAAGCTTTGGATCCCTCTGCCTCTTCCCTTCCCACCTGTCCTACCCTGACTCTGTGTCCTGTCTGACATCCTGGACAAGTGATGCCATGTGGAGTTTTTGGGCCTGGCTGCTCTTGGCAGTTGGGATTCCTGATTGGTGTTCTCATCTCTCCCACTGATTTCCAAGTATGACCTTGAGCACGTAACTGCAAACCCTCATTTGTGAGTGGGAGGGGGAGCATTTGGGATGTCGGGAAGTGAAGGCTCCCAGCTGTCTGTGCATCCCTGTATTCCAACCCTGTGGAATTCAGGCTCTCCCTGCTGAACCCCTCCACTTCCCAGCACTGTTGAAAGGCTCTGATGCAAGAAGGGACATTTCAACACCTGAGCATCCCCAGGACCTGGAAAATTCAGGCTACAGGTGCTTTATTTATCCAGCTGGAGATGCCAAGTGTTTAGGGAACACTTTGTTAACTGAGGGTTATGGAGCAGGCTGGGATGTGCAAACTGCAGGTACAACTTCAGAGCAAAACTTGTGTTGTATCTGAGAGCTCTGCATCACTCTGGGCTGCACTGAGGGCTCTGCTCCTGTGACACAGGGGCATTCAGGTGGAAGGAGGCTCTTCAGTTATTGTCCCCTGGAAGTTTCAAGGAGAAGGAAGATAAGCTGCTACTAAAGGAGAGCAGAGATTTGATATTTACTCCTGAAATTATTATTTTTTTTCTTTTTTTAACAAGTTATTTGCAATGAGACCTTCTGGTTTGAGTTGAGCACTCAGTGCTCTGCAGAAGAGATTTTAAAGGTCTCTAATCCAGTGAGAGGAAATGTGACTCTGGATCCAAGTGCTGTGACACTCCCTTGGTGAGGGGGAATGCAGGTGCCTGTTCCAAGCAGAGCTTTGTCCCATGGCTATTCAATGCAAAATATAAAGAAGTATTGTTGCATTAAGCCTGCTGTGTTTTCAAATATATATGTGGTAAATATCTGTCTTTAAAGACGCTGCATTTAAAATGTCTGTTCACTCATGAATTATGAATTTCTGCTGAAGTTCATAATCAAAATCTGCTTTAAGCCCCCCAGGTGTGCAGTGTTGTGCCCTTTGCAACTTGTTCTTTCTTTCTTTGACATATTTGCTCTGAGGTACCCTCAGTGTTTTGGTGGGTCAGCAGCCTGGTAAATAAGCAAGTGTAATCCAGCATCTTGTGCCACGGAGCAGGAATGGTAAAACACCATTTATTACTCCTGCTTTGTTACATTCAAATTGCATCTTAAGCAGCTGGGCTTTTTCTCCTGATGTATAGCTTTTATTCATTAATGATTATAATTTAATTGCATAAATTTCTTGCATGCTGATAGAAGAGTAGGCCCCCTGTGTAAGCATCTGGAGTGGTTTTATCTCCCCTGCTCTCTGGGTATTATGACTGGTTTCTCTCCACGTTGTTTGTATGTAATTGTTTGTTTAAATGTCAAAAAAAAAGCTACAAATCCTGCAAACATTTACCACTAGGTGTAGCACTCAATACCAAGAGTTTTAGTCCTGCTGACTCTTTTACAATTATGTATTTATGGCAGGAACAGGTTTTAAAGTGGTTTGCAAGTAAACACAAGACAAAGCTCTGCTTGCATGAAAGCTTTATGGAGAGATGTGTATTTATATATATGTATTTATTGTATTTACCTCCATAACAAGTGAAAAGCTCTCACTTCCCTGGTAGGCACTGAGGTTGTTACTCCGAGGTCTGGAGTGATGTGGAGCTGTGTGAATTCACCCAGACACCTTAAAAACTACTAAATCACTAAAAGGGCTGATGAAAAGGGAAAAGGATGATGTGCAGTGGTGTGGGGCACAGTTAAAGGGGTGATGTAGCCACATAAATAGCAGCACTTGCAGGACAAGGTGCTTTTAAATTCATGGGATATAAGACAAACATCCCCTGACACTCGCTGTGACTCTGCAAACTACTTCAACAGGATAAGCCAAGACAAGTTACCAACAGGCAAAGAAAGGATAAGGGAGATATTAAGAAGACAGGAGAGTTCTTGGAATAAATCAGCTATCAGGAAGTGGTTTGGAAAGGGATGGGGAAAAAAAAAAATCCTCACCAAACTGTAGATGTTTTCAAGTGAAAGTTAAAAATCAGTTGGTGCAAGATAAAGCTGCTTGGGGATTTCTGGATAAGGAAATTTGGATAGTGAAGTGCCAATATATCCAAAATCAAAGCGTTAGTTTTAGTGACATTTCCCATGAGCTCTTTCAGAGGGGATGATGAAGAATCATGCTTTGATTTTACAGTCTTTTTCAGTCTTGTCAGATAAAATAGTTGCATTATACCATGGTTGTTCAAACCAAGGTGATCACACTTGAAATACTCCATCTGGGATCCCCTGGCTCGTGGGGATGCTCATGGCTACTTGGGGGCCCCCTAAATCCCAGCAGCTCCTTGGGGGAAGCCTGTTGACTTCCCACGTTGTTCCAAGTCCTTGCAAAGTGCTTGGGGAACCCTTAGCAAAGCAATGACATCCCCAGAGAGAGGCTTTTGTATTCCTGGAGGTGTGGAAACCTCAGCAAAATCTCCTGCAGAAATCAAGCACTCGATATGGTTCTGCTGCTGTAAATCCCCAAAAACAGAGCAAGAAAATTAAACTGTCACCTTCGTCCCCCTCTGTGCCCCAGCCTGCTGTGAGCTGAACACCACAGCACACACAGAAATGCAACCTGAAATCCAGAGGTGAAGCTCAGCAATCCTCTCAGTGCTGCAAAACTCGCTTTAGAAATGAGTTTCCACTGCTCTCACCTCGCTGTGCTCCCAGAGCCCTGCACATGCTGGCAGCGGAGACTCCTTTTGTTGCAGTGCCAAAGTTGAACTCACCAGCGACTTGAAGTGGAAAAAATGAACTGGATCCATTTGATTCGTGGGGATGATGTGTATCCTGTGAAGAGCACTCGGAGCTGAAATTTAAGGCAGCCTGTTCTGACTTTCAGCTGAGGGAGATGATTAAGGAGATGGATGTTATTGCCTTTTTAAATCTGTCTTGGCTCTGTTGTTGTGCAGACAGACAGTTGTCATTTTTCTCTGAGATGTTTATGGACTTGCCTTTGCTGCTTCCCCCTGGGAAGTGCTAAGTCTGGAGGTTTCCATGTGGGAGCGGGGAGGCTGAGGTTCTAATTCTGACCAGTGGCACAGTAGGGTGTTTGGGGAACGCTGGAAGTTTCATTTATGTGTTTAATTTACGTTGCAAGAGCCCATCAGAGAAAGGCAGCAGTTGACTTTCAAAAAACTCCTCTGTCTTTGCTAAGGTTGTATAATCAAGGTGACCAGAAAGGCAAACAGCTGACCTGGCCTGGGTTTTGTAGGAGCTGTTGTTGGTTTTAGGGTCCAGCTTCACTCTGGGTATTGTAGGAGCTGTGGTTGGTTTTAGGGTCCAGCTTCACTCTGGGTTTTGTAGGAGCTGTGGTTGGTTTAGGGTCCAGCTTCACTCTGGGTTTTGTAGGAGCTGTGATTGGTTTTGGGGTCCAGTTTCACTCTGGGTTTTGTAGGAGCTGTGGTTGGCTTTGGGGTCCACCTTTGTTCCTGTGCCATTGTGATGTTGGAAAAGTCCTGCCTTTTGCCCTGTCCCCTGTGATGCTCCTGGTGGTTTTTGTCTGCTCTTAACTGCATGTTCAGATCTGATGTTCCCTGCACTGTGTTCTGCTCAGCTGAGGCATCTTGACCAGACTGGGATTAGGTACCAGCAAACTCATTAATCCTGGAGGGATTGATAGCTGGTGAGTCTTTTTGTGCTGGCAAAGACACATCCAGGACAATAGAATGGCTTTTAGCTCCACTTGATCAGAAGCAAAACCCTAAACCTTTTTGCCTTATATCAGAAATTACTAACAAATCTTGATTTTTTCCCCCCCTTTTTTTCTTCTTTTCTTTCTTCTTTTCAAATATCATGTCTTATTGAAGTTGAGCTGTTTTCAGACCAGAAACACAGCACAAATGAGGTAGTTCAGCTCCTTCAGAATTGCACTTCAGCATCTCTCTACAAGTGTTTATCACATGTACCTATGCACACAAACATTTAGCCTTGAGACAGCTCTCTCCTGTGAGAGGGGAAAAGTTAAATTCCCTGAGCTCAATACTTGTGCAGTTTGTTTCTTCTCCTCCTTCAATCAACTCTATTTTGCCTGGAATATAAAACCATAGGAAGTGCCTGCTGCCATTTATTATCCTACAATAAGACACTGAAAAATTATAGTTAATCTAATTAGTGGAATCAAAAAGTGTGGTGGGTCAGGAGGAAACAAGCAGCCCAAATTTCTGAGCAAGGCAAAAACAAAGTCAGCAGGTGCTTCACAGTACTTGGCCTGTCCTGGCACCATCTTCAGTGCTAAAATTTCTTATAGTTTAACTTTTAACATGTCTAGATTACCTGCTGCACCCTGGAAAACAAGCCAGCCACTCATATTTAGTATTTCATCAAAAGTAAATGCACTAACTCCTTCTCTAGATCCTAAAGTTGGAAGAGATGTATAGTCAGCATGGTGAATTTTTGTATACAATCCTACAGTTTCACTCAGTCTCTTCCCTCTGATTGTGGCTCCTGGGGTGTGACCAAAGTATCTCTTGAGCAGGATATGTTGTCTTAATTTCCTTAATTGAATTACCAGCAGTAACAGTCCCCAGGTCTCTCTGAGATGAACTGCTCTGGTACCAGCTCTGAAGTTCCTCCTTAGCATCCTTTGCTCTCTTCTCTGGTACCTCCTGTCCAGTGCCATGATCTCCTGGAGGCTGCTCTCCTGAGGACATTTGGGGACACAGCATTATCTAAAATCTGGCTGAGTTATCCCACCTGTCTGTAGGAATAAGGTCTCCTGGGTCCCAATTTTTCTCAGTGCAAGGCAGGAATAAGCTTTGCTGGAGGGAATGGGCAGCAAGGCAAGATTACAAAAGGCTCCAAAAGTCATATATAAACCCCACCAGGCAGCCCAGAGCCTCTGGGGCTGCTAAATGAGAGCAGAAAAGCCTGGATGTTTCCCCAGACACTCACAGGCAGAACATGCCTTTCTGCAGTTCCAGCAGGAGCCAAGGAGCCCAACTCCCGCTGAACACCAAGAGATTTGAGGCTTCTGAGTCACTGAAGTCCTTTTGAAAAGCTTTTCTGTAGCCAAAAGCAAACATTAGAGTTCAGAGGACCAGAAACCCAACCCCACCCTTTACAGCCTTTCTTTAATTTGTCCTTTCCCACTAAGAATTCAAGGATGGATGCACCACTGAGAACAATGGAGATGAGAGCCAGCAGACAGCAGCCCTTGGGAAATCCAGTTCTTTCCCTCTGTGGTGCTTCCAGGGGCCACGAGGAAGCCTGGACAGGTAGAGCTGAGCTCACCACGGAGCTGTGCTGGCACAGGCAGCAGCTCCTGCTGCCTGCATATGGTGGAAAAATCAGGATGCGCCTCCAATCCCTCCGGGCAGGGAAGATGCTGTAAATAGCATGGCCAAGTTTCAAGCTCTCACAGCACAATGGGAAGCAGTCCAGGCTTTTCTGGTGTCAGGAAGGAGAGAGCAAGAACGTGTTTTATGTGTCCTTGGGGGGAAAAGAGAGAGGCAAAGGCGTCCCAGCTGGAGTTGGGAGCGCCGGGAGGGGCAGGGTTTGGCTCCCACGAAAAGTGGCAGTGCCTGCAGTGACAACAGTTCCTCTTGGGTTGGCTGATGGTGCCTTGGTGGGCTCTGCCCTCACCCAGAGCCGTGCCAGGGCTGTGCCTTGGGGCCCAGCTCTGCTGGTTGAACAGAATCTCTGGGCAGCAGCCCAAACCCCAGGCGGTTTCTCTGGCCAAAGCTGGTGCTGTTCTCCGTGGGGTTTTCACTTCTCCAGGATTTCCCCAGCCCTCCTCCTGACTCCTGGATGCCTGGAGGAGACTGTGCTCTCCTCTCTCCGGGCTCACATTCCAGCTGGGAGTCACTGAACACCTCCTGGGCACAGACCATGGCTCTTTTCTAGTGCTCCTTTCAGTCCTGCCCAACTTTTCACTATTTAAAGGCCTTAATTGCAAACCCTAAAGGGTGTTTAAGCACCTTATTCTTACTTAAAATAAGCTTAGACTTACCTTTTGTGTTATTCAGTCACAGGTAGGGCTGGTCCCACTTGGAAATGAAATTATTCAAAAAAATCCACGTAATCCTGTGTCAGAAAAGAATATGAATATATATATATATATCAGAACATATATTTTAGTATATATAACAAACATATATTTTTATATGCAAAATATATATAAAATACGTTATATATATGTTATATCTAAATATATGTATATATGTTATATATAAAATATATGTGTTATATAAAAATATATAATCTGATATATCTAAATATATGTATGTGTTATATATAAAATATGTATTATTATATAAATACATGATCTAATATATATCAGATCATGTATTTTATATTTTTTGATCAGATTCTATAATTTATACATATTTATATTTTTGTCATATAAAAATATACGTATGTTATATAAACATATAATCTGATATAGATCAGGTCATATATTTTATGTTTTCAGATCAGATTATAAAATTTACATATATATAGTTTTACATTTTGTTATATATATATGTATGCTGTATATAAATGTATAATCTGATCTATATCAGTTTATATATTTTACATTTTAAAATCAGATTGTATAATTTATATATATATTTTTATATTTTTTGTTATGCATATATGTATGTTATATATAAATATATAATGCGATTATATGAGTACATATTTTTATATTATATATCAGAGGATATAATTTCTATAAATTTCTATTTTCTATTTTTGTTTTATATATAACAAACATATTTACATACATTTACATATACGTTACACATATATGTATGCTATATGTAAATATAGAATCTGATTATATAAGAATATATATTTTTATATTTTATACCGGAGGATATAATTTTTATATATTTATACTTTCTATTTTTGTTTTATATATAACAAATATATATATATGAAATATATAAATATATAATATATATAAATATATAAAATATATATAATTTATAAATATATTATATATAAATATATAATATAAAACATAAAATATAGAAATATATATAATATAAAAGTATAAAATATATAAATATATAAATATATAAAATATATAGAAATATAGAAATATATAATGTATATAAAATATATAAATATATAAAAATATATAGAAATATAGAAAGATATAAAATAAATAAAATATATATAGAAATATATAATGTATATAAAATATATAAATATATAAAAT
>NW_020884916.1:3037649-3233062 GCF_003945725.1 Corapipo altera | reverse complement strand
TATAAAATATATAGAAATATATAATGTATATAAAATATATAAATATATAAAAATATATAGAAATATAGAAAGATATACATTAAATAAAATATATTTCTGTATTTCTATATATTTTTGTATATAGAAATATAGAAATTTATAAAATATTTTAAAATATATAAAAATATATAGAAATATAGAAATATATAAAATATTTTAATATATAAAATATACATACATATATATACTTATACACATATACACATATATACATATACACATATATACATATACACATATATACATATACACATATATACATATACACATATATACATATACATATATATATACATACATATCTATATATATATATAGATATAGATATGAGCTCATTTTGAGGTGCAGGCCCTGTATGTTTGGCACACATTGGTCCATAGAGTTTTCATATGAGTGCCAGGACAGAAGAGCTTTGTGGCCTCGAATGCCCTGCCTGGTTTTCCCTTCTCCAGGAGCAAAGTGGAGGTAGCAGCGAGTTTTCCACTTGGACCCGGGGCCCGTCTGAGCGCTGGGCCAACGCTGTGCTCAGTAAATCCCCGTGCCAGGAGCTCCTGGGTAACTGGGCATGAAGGGAATCAGCAGTTGGGACTCGCAGCCGGAGTGTTTGCAATGTGCCTGCAGCTCCCGTGCTGGGGAACTCACAAGGAAAAGGGATCCCGGGCATCCAACAGCCTGGATTTGGGAGGAGGTGGTGTGTGGCACAGGCTGAGTCCCTGCAGCAGCGCTGGCTGTGCCAGGAGGGCTGGCATGCTTGGTTTGGGTCGTGTCTTGCTGTGTCTCTGCCACCCCGGAGTCACAGCCACGAGGCTCCCAAGGAGCTTCGTTTCCATCGGTTTGGCTCCTGCTCCTGGTGGCAATTCCAGCCCAAAGGATGCAGTGCCCTGTTCATCCTCCTGGGCTGCAGGAATGGGGGGGAGTGGTGATGTGAGCATTAAATTCTGTACTCAGAGGGTGCTGAGGCCCTGGCACAGGTTGCCCAGAGAAGCTGTGGCTGCCCCATCCCTGGAAGTGTCCAAGGCCAGGTTGGAGCAACCTGGGCTGGTGGAAGGTGCCCATGGCAGGTGAAGACATGATCTTTAAGGTCCCTTCCAACCCAAACCTTTCTGTGATTTTATGAATAAACAAGGGGCACAGGGATGTCTAAAATCCCCACAAGTCTTTGCTAAGGGAATGTGTATGTAAGCCTTGGATCCATCAGTTCAGAGCTTTAGGATAATTCCTCTTAGTTGTGCATGACATGCACTGTCCACCTGCTTTCTGTGGCTCGGGTTCAATAAACACCTGATAGTTTCAGTTTTTGGCACAGCCAAGAGAAGTGTCTGAGAGACGGTCCAGAGGAGATAATATTCCAATTTAACTACCTCTTAGGAAAGTCCCACTGTTAGGGACTTTCCTGACCATAGGAAAGCTTTGGGATATGAAGTGGAAAAGTCTTTTGGTGGGTGCATTTGGGTTTAATTAGCTGGCTGTGGCTGCTTCTCCAAATCCACACAAAACTTTCTCTGGGCGTTTCCAAAACCTCTTCAAACTCTCTATGCTAGAAATACAGCAGGGCTTGGTTTTCCCATGTAGTTTTGGGATTTTCCTTTCACGATTTTGAATGAAATCAGGATGACTGGGGATGTGTGACCAAGGAAACTATTTTTTAAAGAAATTACATCACTGGGTTGCACTTTGGAGCAAAGGACCCGCAGTGGTTCTGAAACACATTAGTGTGAACATATTCCCACTGTGCACTGTCAAAACTTGCAGTCTAAATTGGGTCTATATTCTAAAGGTCTGGACCATTTGGAATTCAGGGATTTGATGTCTTCCATGGTTTTGTCGTGTTCAAATCAGGACCCACAGCCCTGTGAAGTCTGGGGTTATTCAGACACTGAGGTCGTGACTGAGTTTTAACCTATTTTAAAATTTAGAGCTATATTCATTATCTTAGGGGGTAATGTCCCATCCAGTTGGGATTGTGATTAGACAGTATTATGGCTTTCCTTATTTCCCTCTGATTCCCACACTTGGTGTTTCTCTGAAGGCTGTGACGGGGCAGAGACTTCCCCTACAAAAAGGCCCCATTTCTGGTCCTATTGTGGAGGAGGATTGAGACGTGAGAGCTCAGCATAACCCCCTGGAAAAACTTGGAAAGCTTGAAATGTAATGAAAAGCTTTAAAAATAACACATGCAATTTTGCAGAACTGCTTTCCCTCGGCGGCCCCCGTGAGTTTGGGGAGGAGGGGGGGGGGTCTGAAGGCTCGGGCACAGCAATGGTGTAAATTGCAAATTGAAGTGCCAAAACCAGTCTGGCCTGTGCAGGTCACTGGAGTAGACACAGCTCTTGCCTGAAAGCATTTGTAATCTAAAACCCTGTGCTATTCCCATTGGAGGTAATGACAAAACTCCATGTGATTGCAAACGGAACAGGATTAGACCTTAACTAAATAAAAGGACCTTTTTTTTCCCTCCTTTTTTTTTTTCCCCCCTTTTTCTTTTTTTTTTGTGGTCACCAGATACTCGTTACCCACGACACATTCAAACAGCTTTTGTTCAGGGACCTTAACAACCGAATTTAGTCTGGAATAAAACTTCTTTCCTCACTTTAAGGCAGGTTTGGAAAGACAAGATTTGAAAAGAGAATTCCCATCTGTTATTGAAGCATTTAATCATTCTTTAAAAGCCAGCACAGTTTTATTTTCTCTGGGGAGCGAGCAGCATTAGCTGAGGCATAAAGCAAACTACACCAAGTGTAGAAAAAACTCACCCTGATGTCCTGTTTGACAAACTGACCTGCGGGTCACAACCTGAGTTTATTGATCTGTGGGGCCTTGTCTGGGTGTCGGGCATGTTTTCTGGACTTTGGTTTCAGCTGCATTCCTGACTTCTGAAAGAGTAGGGGGTGTGGATTTCTACTAGGAGTAACCACTGGGAAGGAAGTAATGTTCATTAAGTGTGCAGGCAGTGCAGGACTAAGCATGCTCAGGGAAAAAGCTTTTTCTCCTTTGCCTGACAAGCCCCAGGTTTGAACTCATTCCAGAATGCCGGATTTACTTTTCTTGGGGAAGAAACAGTACCTGCCTGGGCTGCATTTTTTTCCTTCCCTCCTCAGAAGACTGGAAACAATATTCTTTTGATGCCGGGTGCGCTCCCAGTAACGTGCCTGCCTGCAAGTGGGAATCTTGCCCTGGAGAAGGAGACAAACTTTGGTACCTGTGAAATGAAGACTCCTTAGGTCAGTAAGAGGCTCAGAGGGACTTTGCGAGCAGCTCTTGGCTTTTTAACCACAGCTTTTGTCCCTGCTCTCCTCTCTCCCTTCCCATCCTCAGCCAGGGCTGAACTTTTCCCCCAAAAGTTTAGCAGCTTTCTGGTTGTTCCTTCTCTGTGCTAAGGTAAAACTTGGTTTAAGTGAAACCAACCTGAGATTGCTCAGCTTAAAAACCTGAGTTGCTGGGAGCGTGGAGGTTTATTTTCTTTACTTTTTCCCTCTTCTTTTGCTTTTCTTTCTCCTTTTTTTAGTGGTTCCTATAAATGCAAGCCTGTGCTTCCAGCGTGTGTTTTAAAAGCCTGTTCCCCCTTCTCTCCCCGCCCTCTCCCTTAGAGCTGAAAATGAGACTCGTTCTTGAATAATAAACTGTATGTTATCAAGCAAATCTTGTGGCTTGTTCATGTGATCGTTTCCAGCCCCACCATCGATGGGGTTTTTTTTGCCTTTTAATACTTTTCCAGTCCTTTCTGGAAAATGAATTGCAAAACTCTGAGCAGAGAGGTGAGAGAAAGCAATTTTGCTTGATAACTAAATTTTACTTGATGGCTAAATTTTTCAGCTTTTAAATTTTTAAGTGATCTCTGCTTTGGGGGTTTAAAAGCATATTTAGAACTCCTGTCTCTCGAGGATTCAAAATATTCCCAACCTTGAAGTGGGGAAGGAAAATAATTCCTTTTTATTTTTTTTTTTGAGACTTTGTGCTGCCTAATGGAGATTTTTCTGAACACAGGCCAAATGGTCAAGAAACAAAATGCCCACTGAATAAGAAGTGAAATGGACTCAAATAATTAGAAACTGCCTGTAGTTAATGATTGTTTGAAGTAGGTCAGAAACATTTGGCAGCTTCTGGTGTTAAATTTTGTCCTCTGCTATACTTTGGAATGGTCATATTGTTTGTCAGAAGTTAGGACTGAAGTTTGTGTATGCAAGGAGTAGGTACAGCCTCTGATATTTGAATTCTATGAACTTTAGAAACCGGAGATAATTGAAGAAATAACTTTGATATGTGCCAATTTAAAATCCTGTTGTGTAACAGCTTTATATTTATATTTATTATTTGGTTCTTGTGAGCTGGAAGTTGACAAAGGATCTCAGGAGGAAAAAAGGGGGTAGCAGGTTAGTCCTGATTCATACTCAGAGGGTTAGAAGTGCAGAATATCTTTGCAAACTCCACCAGTGGTGCTGCTGCTCAGCCCTCTCAGCTGGAAACTGTGCAGAAAACCCCCTCAACTCCTCTTCTGTGCCAAGGAGCACAGAGAAGGGAGTGGGTTTTGTGGGATCCCACTGGGATTACCTGCCCTGTGTCCGTGGAGGGACAGGGAGCAGCCAGGCCAAGCAGAAGGAATCCGCAAATACCCAAAGCTGGAGCTCTCTGATCTTTCCCTACATTCATCCCCCAAGATCCAAGGAAGCTTTTGGTGGGGGCAGGCTGGGAAATACCTTTGTGTCTTTCCTCCTCTTTGATTTAGGGACCTGGTGGGGGTTGTGGTGCTGGAGAGGGACACGGTGTGGCCACAGGGGTCTGTCCCCTCTGTGCCTCCCACACCTCCATTTCCTCGGCTGGGAAACAGGGAGGCTCCTTTGTGAGGTACTTTGCGTATTTAGGGAAGAAAAAAAATGCCTTGTGCTTACAGAGAAGTGATAAATCCAGGCTGGAAAACTGCACATCCTCATTTGAGTTTTGAACATTAACTTTTGGAGGTTCCCCAGGTCCCCTCAGGGGATTTCTCCTTGATCCAATGGCAGTGGAAAAGCAAAGTATTGTCCTTACCCAGGCACAAACAACGTGGCCTCTCCCATTGTTCATTTTCAGGTATCCATGTTGGAGGAATCCAGCTCTGTACAAACCCACCTCACGTGCAAAATAATAATCAGGGGCAGGAAATGTTTTGGGATTGTTCCATTTCCCCTCCTAAGGGTTGAGATTTCACAATTTACAGGCTTGCAGAGGTTAGAAGTGGAAAACAGCTCTTAGTCCATGGAGCCCAGACTGTACCCACCCTACCTGTGATGTACAATTGTCATGTCCACTAAATAAATATCCCCCAGATTTTGGCCCATAAACTATTTAGCCTCATGTTCATCTTTATTTTCACCCTTTTATGTTTTTATATAATCCTCATATCTATATATTTATCTCTATATAGATATCTTCCTTCACCTTCCCAGGTATTCCCAAGGCAAGTCTATTCCTGTTCCGTGGTTGGATTTAAATCCTTCTGTATTTTTTAAAACAAGAGAGGGGAATTCCATAGTTCCTGGAAAGGCCCAGGTCTTTCTAAGGTTTCATTTACCTCCAGAGTGGAGCAAGCCATGGCAAATGTGTGGAGCCTTGTTTTCTCTCTTTCATTTGTGTGCTGAATCCTGTTTTTTTGACCAGTTTAAATGGGGGAAAAACTTAAAATGTGTGTCTCCTGAGCTCCACGTGTGATTTTGCTCTTTGAAATGGACATCTGGGTTCTCAAACCGGCCCTAATCCATAGGCAGGGGTGAAATTGGGATGGAGGAAGCAGGAGGTGAGGAATGGGGTGGATCCCATCACCTGGAACCACCTTTGCTGTGAGGCTGTTCCTGCCCTGGGATGTGCAGAGCAGGAGCCCAAGGGGTTTTTGGAAGAGTTCATCCAGGCAGCTTCCTTGTTTCAGTGCTTTTACACATCCTTTCTTTTTTGGAGATGGTGATTGCTCAGAGCCTTTGGAATATCAGGATGCCAAGACCCATCTGAAACACCCCAGCTAATTCCCTGGGAAAAGGAAGCCAGCTGGTCCAGCCCCCACATGGGTTTATCTCTGATGGGTCATTCTTGACCTACAGATGCTAAATGTGATCTGTGCAGATAAAGTCCCCTTGTGATTGTTGGAATGTCCTCCAAAAGTGGGCAGGGAAGTGTAAAACAAGCAGGGGATGATTTATTTTGGAGAGAGCTGAGCTGGATGACATTGAATGCACTGATGTCAGAATGCCCAACTGGATTTTTTCATGTCTGGCACACAGAAGTGCAAGGCAAAAACTGATAATGGGACCTCAGGCTGTATTTTAGGGCATCACAGGCAGCACTGTGCATTATCACCCTGGGCTTTTGTCCTTGGGAAGAGCCAAGGAACAGCAGGGCAAGTCACTGCAGGCTGTTCTGTCTAATGTTTGACCAGGATCAGGTGCCTCAAAACACTCCTGGGAAACATCTTGGATGTGTCTCTCTGCCCGTTTTCCCTGTCCCCAAGACTAGTATGTGGAATTAGTTGCAGGGAATGAGCCATGCAGGAGCTGGAAGCCTGTGGTCTGCCTGAAATCATCTTTACAAGTTCATGGTAAAACACTTTCCCTCGAGGTGCTGACTTTACCCTAATTTTTCCCTAAAGGCAGAGAGTTGCTGCAGGTGTTGCTGCATCATTTGAGACGTGGGACAGTGATTGTAAGCAAAAGACAACCCTCTAGTGCAGCACTGGTATTAATGGTGAATTAATTTATTTTACAGGTAGCAGAGGAAATGAAAGCAATTCTATTTACCATATTGCTCACAGACTCCACAAATGTAAGTACAAATACAGTTATTTTGCCATAGGTGGAAGTGTGAGTCTAATGATCAAAGCACAATACAGATATGAATGTTGTGTGGGTTTTAAAACAAACAAACAAACAAGGAGGTCAGAGGAAAGGTACTTATTTGACATTTTCTTGCTGGCTTTGCAGAAAATCAGGGTTCATTTGGATTTAGATCCTGCTGCTTTTGGGCCAGAGTTGTCTCTGGAGAAGTCTGGGAGGGACAGAAGAGGAGAAAAGCTTTTAGCTCTGTCTGTTGAGAAACCTCCTGGGTAGCAATTTCAAAAACTCCTGCGGGACTGAGAAGTCTAACTCCTATTTTTAGAAGTATTGAGGGAGCTTAAATCAGGCTTTAAAGCTTTCAGGAACCTGGAAACGCAGGTAGGAACCCTGTGGGATCTGTGAAGTGTCTGCACAGGTTATGTGCCTCACTTTGAGAGTTAATACTTAACTTACCAGAGGGACATTTAGTAAAAACCACTCGACTCCTGCATGAATCTTCATATATCCATATCCTTATAAATCTTATATCTCCTCCTTTCAGAGGAACTGGGATTCATAAATGCTAAAACCCGAGTTTAAGGTTCTCAATGGATGTAAGTGATTTTTTGAATATATTATTCACTGCATTTAAAATCACAAGTGAGAGTAATGAAAGCAACACACACACGAATGGCTGTTGGTGCCTCCTGGACTTGTTTCTGAGTTCATTGAAGTTCAGGGGATTTTTTTTTTATTTTATTTGAGGCAGCCACTTGAGAGGCTGCAAAATTCAAGCTGAAGTTTGGTGCAGGTTCTGCTTGCTGGAAAAAGTTTTTAGAGTTGCAGCCTGGGCCAGAGTTCAGCCTCTGGATCTCCTTCCCGGGCAGGGATGCAAAGGGACAGAATTTTCTGCCTCGATATGCAAATTCCCCATAGAAATGGGGCTTTTCTGAGTCGCCTCTTGGGGTTCAGGTGGTTGAAAAAATGAGCTTTGTGTTCCCAAGGCAGCAGGGACTGGGGTTTCTCCAAAGTGCCTTTGTCTGGGGATATGCAAAGCCATCAATGCGTCATTCTTTCTGCTTCAGCTGTTAGAGACTCCCATCTTCTCTATTGATTTTACCCAGAATTCTTCCTGCCCTTGAAGGTGTGACCTGTACCTCAGGCTAATTTATTTCTGTCATGGCTGCAGCATATTTTAGAGGGCAGAGGGGGTAGGAGAGAGAACAATGAATTCAACGTGGAATATAAATCCCAAGTCTGTAGCCTTCAGACATTCCAGTACATCCCCTGCTCCCTTCTCCCCTTTGGCATTCTGCACGGTCTTGGATTAAAAGGGGGGAAGGAAAAAAGAAAAAAAAAAAGGGGGCAGGCATTTGTATAACTAATCAGGTGAGCCATTCTGGGTAATCCCTTTGGTCACACATCCTGCCATGTATATTAAAATTTGCTGGGCTTCCAAACCGTTTCCAATGACGTCCCAGTTTGTGAGCCCAGCTGCAAAGTCTCACCTTGATGGCCCAGAAGTGTCTCGGATCTGAGCACTGAAAGTTTGTGTTGTGGGATGTGGATGGACAAAGGCTTCAGATTTGTGCTGAGAACTCATTTTGGGCTGTGGCCGTGGGGAGTGCGATGGATTATTTTTCTTTTGTTTCATTTTATCTTTTGTTGAGTCACATATTCTTTCCTGCTCGGCTTTTACAGACTTAAATGTAAACTTAGGTGATGTTTAAGCACAGAAGTTTGAACTCCACAAAGCACCTGGCCCCTCTCATTATTCTGCTGAACTCAGTGGGGTTTGCTCTCATGACCTTTCCCTCCTGCCCCGGGATTTCCCTGGGGAAAAACATGTTGCTTCTACATTCCCCTGGAGAAACGGGGTGGCCTGGGCTGTGGAAAACTCTGTTGGCAAACTTTGTTGGACTGGTATGGTGTCCTTGGGATGCCTGGTGTTTTATGGATTCCTTCCTCCCACCTAGCCTGGGTTTTTGACCAAATTGGAGGCACAAAGCAGTGGCCCCTGGATCACCAATGGGATGATGGTGACGCTGGGGTTGGGGCTCGTTGAGTTCTGCAGCAGAGCAGAGGCAGCTTTAAGGAGTTCACAAAAAGCAAAGTCACTGCTTTCCTTGGAAATTTAGGGCTCGTTCTTCAGGACTGTTGACCCAGGAGTCCCTGGGCTGGGGTCACTGCTGTGGGTCAGGGCAGAGAGGCTGGGAAGGTCAGGCTTCAGAGGGATGCCCAGAGCTCTGGGCATGAAGTGTGAGACATTTCCAGGTGATTTGCTGGCAGCTGCTGCCACAGAAAGCACTAAATTAGCCTGGGATGACTGAGTTCAGTGAAACTTCAACCAGTCTGCCCTGAATTCAGAGTTTACAGTTAAATCTTGTTACTTGCCATGGGATTTGGGTTCTCAGTGGGTTTGTGTTGTGCAGCCATAAATGTTTGGTTTTCCTTCCCCCAAAGATTTTGTGCAGGGAATCACTCAGAGACATTTTTGTAGAAGGGAAAAGTAAAACAGAAGGTATCAATTCAGAGTAGAAATGAGACTAAAAATAAGGTTTATGATTTCTTCAAGGGGCAAAGAGATGTTGTACCATAGACAATTAAATGGTTTGTTGGTGTCTTTTCCCACCTTCACTTTCTTCACTGGGGCAAAGATATATAAATATATATTTGTATGTGACCTCCACCAAGATACTGGTTATTCTCAGGGAACAAAGCAGCCAGGGCTGGGCATTCAAGCATGTAGTCTCCTTGTATCTTGGCATCTTTGTGTTTATGGGTCTCACTCTTTTCACTTTGCCCCCAACAGCAATAAAGTCAAACAAGATCCGGTCTTTTCAGAGCATTGCCACTCTCCTAAAACAGAGGGAGGGAGGGAGGGAAAGGCAGTCCCAGCACAGAGAAGACCCTGTGCTTCTGTAAATTATTTCTTGGACCTCCAAGGAAAACCTGAAGGAGAGGGGGAGAAATTCCAACATTTGACTGATACCCGGTACCAGCTCCCCTCGAGATCCAGCACCTCACCTGGGATCCAATTTGTCTCTCTCTGATAACACCAGTCCTGGCTAGAACCCACCTCATGGGGTTTTTCTGGGAGCATATCACTGGAGAAGAGTTGCCCAAAATGTCTTTTCCCCAGTTTTTCCATGGGGGTCCCATGTTTAGTTGAAATGGGAAAATACTGAGTGGTTTATAACTCGGAGGGAAACCTGAAGCTCTTGGTGTTTGTTTCCTCCACTCTCCTGTCGCCACTACCAAAATATTTTTGTGCTTTAGGCATAAATTGATGTGAGTAGCTTGGTGACTCTTGTGTATCCCTGTATTTTTTTTTGTGTATCCCTGTGTATTTTGTGCAAGAAACTCAGGTTTTGGCAGAGCTCTTCAGCTCTCAGTGCAGAGGGTGTCGTGGGACAGCAGGAAGGTTCCTGCTCTGGGCACTTTGGCTCCTTCTGAGTCTCAGTTTCACTTTCACATTGTTATAACCTTTCATTTAATTTGCCTTTTTTTCCCTGCCATGTGGGACGGCACCCACTGGATGGGTTTGGAAATTCAGAAGGAAAAATACAACAATTAAAATTGCCCTCAAGTGCCTTCCTGAGGAGCTGCTGGGCTTAGGTTTGTTTTAGACCCCTCAGCATGTCTGAATCCAGTTCACATTTGCTCCATGTCCTGTTGCTGTCCTAGAAGTCTTAGAAAAAGTCCTAGAAAAAAAGGATTTTTCCTCCTTTGCTGTCTGTCCCACAGAGGTATCTGTGTGCTCACTTTTAACCCCAGAGGCAGCCACGTGTCAGTGATGGGAGAAACGAGTCCCAGGGCTGATGGCAGGAGCAGAGGGTTCCAGCACAGCAAAGAAATGCTGGAGATAAGATGCATAAGGTGTAGAGGGAGATTTTTTAGCAGTGAAAAGCATTCCAGTCATGCAGCTGAGAGGTTATTATTTAATATCTCACAAACCAAAAACACCTCTCGAGTTTTCTAGCGTGGAAAGGGAGAACCACCCAAAGCTGGGTCTGAGAAGGGATGGTTGCAAAATAATTTAATATGTGAGATGGCCTCTCGTGTGCTCCCCAGATGTCCAATCCCATATGTCTGTCCTGTTAGGCTGATTATGGAATACAGGCATTTATAGCTCAGAGCAAAGGGAGGATTGATTTCTTTCTAGAGTGGTGTGGATGTCGCTGTGTTCAAGATAATTAGACATTAGAACTGAACTGAAAGGGAGCATTATTGCACATGGAGATGTAAAGAACTGTGGGCTTGTCTACACTGGGATGGGCAGAAGTTAATTCATATTAAACTGGTGATGAATGGATAAAATGCATTAAACTGCACTGAGCCCCTTTGTGGTCACTCTTGTTCATGGTGGAAAGTGATTTTGTTTCAATTTGACTCGCTTCCAAACTAAATTTAGTGAAATCTAATTCAAGCCACTCTGATTGTGAAGTGAACCATCTAAACAGGGATTTAAATAGTGCTTGACTAACTTACCTCAAAAATTAACATTGTTTGATTATTCTGAGTGCTCTGGTGTAGACATTCTGTGCTTTGTCCACTTTTCATTTTATTATTTGCTCCTTGTAGTATTTGGATTTTTTGCCTTTAAGGCTGAGCTCCAAGACAATGTGCTAATTTCAGCTTTCATAAAATAAAAAAGGCATGATTTGTTGCACAGAACATCTTGGAGACTGTTAACCCCAAAGGTGTCAATGTGTAAATTCAAGTAATTTTAGACTAATTTTCAAGGTGCACTTTTGAAAGTTGGGGTTTCTTAATGCTGAAGATGATTCTGTATCCTGGGGGGAGTGATGGATATTGAATTTTAGTCGGTGTCATAACTGGAAATCTGATCTCTATAAAGTCCAGCTCAGGGCTTAGCACTGAATTATTCCATACAAAGAGGGAAAACAACTTGGCTGAGGGACATCCATGGGATGAAATTTGGTTGTGTGTGATTTTTGGACTTACAGAATCATGGAATGATTTGGGTTGGAAGGGACATCAAAGATCATCCCATTCCACCCTCTGCCATGGGCAGGGGCACCTTCCACTAGCCCAGGTTGCTCCAAGCCCTGTCCAACCTGGCCTTGGACACTTCCAGGGATGGACACAACCTGTCCAAGTCCGGCTGAATCTCCCAAAGATGAGCACACGCAGGGAATTCAGGTCAGTGTGTTTGGAAGCTCAGCCTAAATGTAAAAATCTGGGTCAGACTATGTGGCTGAATGTGAAAACAAGCTCAGTTCCACTCTGAGTGCAGGTCTGGGGCTGCAGAAAGCAGCTGAGATGGAGCCATGAACACTCACCCTGACCTTTGAGGCCCCTTGAACCCAATTCACAGGTGACAGCACAGACTGAAGGCACCCAGGACGTGGTGATGAGAGTTCCTTGGTTCCTTAAACCATAGAAATGTGTAAACCTATGTGACTGACACCTAAAATTTTGCTATTAGTCTGTTTAGAAGTGGAAGTATTTGACAGATGTGTGTTGGGTGGAGGCATAATAATTTTATATAGGTTGGGACCAAAGAAAACAGGAGCCTGTTGGGTTTCATTTCCACTTGTGTTGCTGGATTCCTCTGTAAGCTGGAGGGGCAAGTAATTTAAGAGCTCTGTGTGTCTCAGTTTCTTCACCTGTCAGTTGGGGGAATTACTTCACAGGGGACTGGTAGTATCATTATAATGATACTTGCAATGAGCTTTCATATGCTGGGTAGAAGAGTGGGAGCGTTAACATGTACAAGAGAAAAAGAAAAAAGTAGGTTAGCCTGTCTGAGCTTGTCATGCTTCTCCTGTGTCAGCAAACTCAGGGAGACAAGAGAAAGGAGAGGAAGAGAGATCAAAAGAATACATTAAATTAAAAAGTAAACACAGAAAGTTAAACTTGAAGCAGCGAGGAAGGAGTTGCACGGGGCCTGTTCTGGGCTTGGCTGCATTAACCTCCCTTCTCCATCTGGGGCCAGGATCTTTGTCATCAACAACCCACCTCCAAAAATCACCAGGCAGCTCCTGTGGCCTCCCTTTAGGGACTCCCTAAAGCACAGGCTGCACCTGGAGCTCCTAATGCTGGACTTCAACGCTGAGCTTGAGCTAACACAAGGCTGACGTTGGACTGTACGTGTTCTCCCTTCTCCCACAGACACCAGAGAGTTAATTCACCTCTCTGTGCCTGCAGTGGTGCTCCTCCAAAGGCTGCTGCAGCCACACAAAGCAGCAGTGCTGGCAAACAACTTTCAGAGTCTGCTTTTCTCCCCTCCTCCTCTGTTGGGGTTGGAGCAAGAGGTGTCTGTGCAGGACAGTTGTTTCCCCTGGGCTTTGTCAGCACCTCTGCCCCGGGCTGAGCTGGCTGCACCACTGCTCCCTCAGCTGCCAGGGCAAGGAGACACCTCTGCCCAAATGTTTCAGCTCCCTCAGCTGCCAGGGCAAAGAGACACCTCTGCCCAAATGTTTCAGCTCCCTCAGCTGCCAGGGCAAAGAGACACCTCTGCCCAAGTGTTTCAGACCATGTTGGACAAGGCTTGGAGCGACCTGCTCCAGGGAAAAGTGTCCCTGCCCATGGCAATCAGAACTAAAAGATCTTTAATGTCCCTCCCAACCCAAACCCTCCTGTGATTCTGTGACCAGACGCAGTTTGGAGCTGTTGGTTGTGTTCTGTTGAGTTTAATCTGTTCTGTCTGTTCGTGAAATAGGCCAAGGAATCTTTATATGCACATCTATAATATGGTAAGTTTTCCATATAAAATAGGCTGAGACGAACAAAAAGCACATGGGGGGAAAATTCCTGACAGTCAATATCTGAAGGGTTGGTTATATTTTTACAGAATTATAGGTCAAACACTAGGCTGCCAAAAGCAATCATACCAGCTGTAATCTTCTTTAACTGTATCCAGTCAGAAAAGATGAAAAATTGTTTTTCTGCCTTTGAAGAATGGAAATATCTTTTCCCCTATCCACTCTGACCTGTTTTACTGTAACAGATTCTGGATCCACTCAGCTAAATCATCATAAGCAGGGTGCGATGGAAACAAATTGCACCACAAAGCTTATCCTAAAACTCTGCCTTTTGCACCTTCAGCAGCTGGGTAGTTTTTGAAGAAAAAGTGCTCAATTTGCATCCTTAAGCCTCCTCCATCTGCCTTATCTGTGGCAAAGCTGGGCTACTTGGAACCGTGGGCCGTGCTGTATAATCTTATTTTTACACATGGTCAGGCTGTTTTGCTGCGTGCCATCCGAAATGCAGCCTTCCTTTTTGGAAAGCCACAGAGCGACCACGAGCTTCCCCCGAGGTGCCCCGAGAACAGGGAGCTTTTCAAACGGCCCGAGGAGTAAAAATTAGAGGGGTTAGAACGTGGCAGCAACAGGAAACAAAAAAGGGGGAGATGGAATCTCTCGGGGCCTGTCCCCCAGGCAGCTGAGCTGGTAGAACACCTGTGGTGGGGTAGGATGACAGTGAGAGAAGCAAAGCAGCCACTTGAGGTGTGGAGGGCAGGGCTTGAGGAGCAGAACATGGTTTGCTCTATGATCTGCAAAATCCTGCAGTGTAGGGCAGGGGAGGAACACCCAGCTGTCCTACAGCGCTTGGGGTGCCCCTGGCAAGCAGATGGGGTGTGCCAAGGTAGGCAACTCTCTGTATTCATGTTTTGAACCACTTGCTTGTGTAGGAGCAACAACATCTTGGGCGTATTTTAGCGGACTTGTGGTGGTGGTGAGGATCTGGTTGAAATCTGTACAGGGATGTAGTGGTGAGGTAACAGCATCTCCTTCATCTTTCAGACTTTGCCATCTGCAAAAGGAGGTTATTTTGCCAAAGAAAACTTTTTGGAAGGTGTGGAAATTCAGTCAGAGCTGTCCAAAAGTGCCTGAGGATTTTGCACAGTGTTTCTCTGGGTCGCACTTAACAGGAGAGACCATTTACAAGAGCATGGAGCAACAGGACAAGGGGGAATGGATTCAGACTGAAAGAAAATAGGTTTAGGTTGGATATTGTGAAGAAATTCTTCCCTGTGAGGGTGGGGAGGCCCTGGCACAGGTTGCCCAGAGAAGCTGTGGTTGCCCCATCCCTGGAAGTGTCCAAGGCCAGGCTGGAGCAACCTGGACTAGTGGAAGGTGTCCCTGCCCATGGCAGGGGCTGGAAAAAGATGAGCTTTAAGGTTCTGTCCCACCCAAACCATTCTATGACCTGAACAAGTTGACCATCATCACCAACACCAGTGAAACAGAACATACAGAGACTGAGTTTGTGTTTAAAATACTTTACCAAGGGCTGTTAGCAAGCATTTAAAGCCAGCTTTGATCAAATAGAAAACTGACTTTGCACAGTTTTAATTGTTGTCTTCGTGGAGAGACTGAAGGAGGTAAATTGTGAGAGTCTGGGGTATTTGCAGAGTAGAGCAGCCCAGAACTAACTTGGGTTCCTCAGCATGGCAAGCAAAATTCAGGTGAGATTTGTAAGTCCTAGTTTGAAGCGTTAGCAAATGTGAGATGTACCAGAGAAGATTATTTAGCTTTTAATTCAGAACTGCAGATGGCAAGTGAGTAGTATCTACTAGGGTTATTGAGTCATTCTCTCAGCCTCTTTATTTTTTGGTTTCATTCATTATACTCTGCTTAGCTGGTGGATGGTCAGTGATGCCATAAAATAGAGGCCACCTCTGGTATTTACAGCATTCAGCTTGTTTTCATGGTTCCCTGATAGTCTTGTGTCTCTGTTTACCCTCTGTGCCATCCTCTGAGGGTGTCAGTTGAACAGCCTGGTTCTTGTTCCTCTTAAAGGATTTCCCCCCCTCCCCTTCTTCTGTGCTTTTGTGCAAGCCAAGTAGCAGCCACTTTCCATTTTCCTAGTGGTACCTAAGCAGTAAGGAAGGCTGGCCACTGGCCAATTCATTTAAACCTCTAGAATAATAGTTTGCTCTCTAATGAATACTCTGGCTTTAAATCTCTCCATTCAGTCGTGGTGGCACTCCTGAAGTTGACAGGTACTTATGAGACGCTGAGGAAAGGTCATTTGTTGGGTGTTACTTTCATTGATTTGTCCAGAGAACCTTCCAGTCATTCCTCCCAGCTCTTCAAAGGCAATAAAAAGAGAAAAAACCCAGGCAGAAAATTCATTCATTTTCTCATATTTGCCTCAGAAGTCACAAATAACCCATTTTAAGGAAGAAGTTTTCTGTTTTCTAGCAGATATCCCAGGATTCAGCTTCACAGTTGGCATCATATTGTGATCAGGGAAACTGAGGCACAGAGGGAGGGGAGGGTTTGTGCAGAACATCAGCCCTGGCTGCTGATCTTGGACTGGAATTTGGGTGTTCCTTGGGACTGGCTTGCAGAAAGCTGGAACAACACTGCTGTAACTGGATTTATTGCTGACTTCATCCTCCTTCCCCTGTACCCATAAATCAAACGCTACCATTTTCTTCCTGAAGCTGGAACTTAATGAACCTAAAAGCAATCTGAGGAAGTAGCACAAAAACTGGCTGTGCTGAAGCCCTGTTCCATTTACAGAGGAAAACCAAGAGCGTTGGCAAAGTTAATTTTGCTGTAACTTTAATTTACATTTACTTTACACAGGGGTTGCCAGTCATATATTTCAAGAACTTGATGCCCAGGAGGATAAAGTTTAGAGTGACTTGGACATCTCCTAAACCTTGCTGGGAGGGAATGGCTGCTCTTTGGGTTGATGGCTGGGCTTGATGGTCTTTTCCAACCATAATGATTCTTTTATCTGCTTGCAATGGACAAGAATGGGCTGAAATCACACAGTTTTGGACCTCATTCTGAATTTTCCTTTGGGAACTTAGGTGGTTGGAAGAGATAAATGTGATCAATGTTTGTGCAGGACCTCTCAAAATGCTGTAAGGGAAGAGTAGAAACCTGCCTGTGGATGTGGAGCTCCAGCCACTGCTCCCAAGTCACTGGAATTGCTCTTGGAAAGCTGAATGTGTGTGAGAAGAGGATGGAGAACTGTTGGAAATTAGGGCCTACAGCATTAAAAATGGGAGGCTGAGTAAAAGATCCTTTGTCAGACCAGGTCACCACAGCAGAGTCACAGAGATCTGGGGATCAGCCTTGGCATGGGTGGCACAGAGGGCAGGGAAATTGGGGTAGGAGAAGGGGACAGAGGGGTTTGGTGTTGTAGAATTAAAGCCAAAGTGAGAGGGAGTAGGAAGGTACCAGAAAAAGGGTTTGTGTGGACCTGCAGGTGGGGCTGAGAAGTTGGAATCTGAAGATAGTGCAGAAGAAATCAGTGGAGCAAGGAGTGCTGTGGCCAGGGCAGAGCATGGCATGAACAGGAACATTTCCAGCTGCAGATAAGAGCAGAGCATGCCCCAGGTGAAGAGTTCTCAGCCCAGGGAAGTTATTAAGTGTCTGAATTCCTGGCCCTTGGCCTGAGGACATTGTTAAGAGAGGAATGAAGTCAAGTGTGGACCCCTACTATGACTTGGCTGAATGATATTTAATATTTAAGCCTTTAGAAGTGGAGTGAACTGTGTGGGAGCTCCTCTTAAAGAAGGAGGAGTCCCTGGTGATGGGCTGTGAGCATTCTCCATGACTTCTGTTCAAGGAAACCAGCAAATGGGCTTGGTGGGAAAAGAAACTTTGGAGAATTGATGCTTTTCAGTTATTATTCCCAAATCCTAATTACTCCTCCTCTCCCCTTTTGGTTTGGTTGCAGCCAAGGGTGGGAGAGTTTGTGGCTCTCGGGTGATGCAGCATGAAGCTGCTCAAAAGCAAAATAATACCTGGTTTGGTTTTTCCTGTAGCAGTTGTACTTTCCAGAGGACAAAACATTCTGTTGGATTAAGGGGAGTGGAGGGTTGGGAAAAGGAAGTGACTCAACCCCCAGCAAAATGATTTTGTGTGGACAAAAATGAAACCCAGGGTCTTCTCTTGATGGAGAGAAATTGGTCAGACTGGAGCATTTTCTCCAGGGTACAGGATGGAAAATCTGGTTTAGAAATTGGCCATTTTGCTGATCAGACTGTCCCAGGAACTGAAGGTTATTTGGGAAGGAAACAAAGTGTTAGTCCAAAGATGACTGAAGTCGCTGGAATTCTTTCCATGGGAGCAAATCTTTGTGTAACAGGCAAGATACCACTCAATGAACTATTTCCCAGCTCAGTCCTCAGGCTCTGCAATAAATAATAACAGAGAAATAGTGCCCTTCTTTCACTGCATGGTCACCTGTTGGGTTTCCATACAGAAAATGGTCCATATTGGTGATAAGGAGGGGTCAGACTCTGTGTTATGACTCTGTGATCTATATATACCCCTGAATTCTTTCCTAGGGTCAGTTGACTCCTGTTTGGAGCAGGAGGGAAGAGAGAAAAAATGGAGGTGAGGTGGAATTGCAGCAACAAAAGAGAGAGAGGAAGCAGAAGGTATTTACTTCTCACCTGCTACAAATTACCCTGCAGCAGAGAGGAGGAGGAGGAGGAGTGCTGGGAACAAAAGGCTTTTCTGAGGTGCCACTCACCAAGGTGGGAGCTCTGTGCTCCTCAGGAGTTTGGTTTCCCCAGACAGCCCCATCCTATGGAAGGGCTGGGAAAGGGGCTCCCTGGTGACACTCAGGCTTTGTCCTGTGGCTGGTCAGCGTTTTGCTGGCAGGGTAATGTTACAGTTGTCCCACAACTCGTTCCATATTGGCGTTTGATCCTGGCAGAACGGGGAAAAAGCTGGTCAATACGGTTCTCATTAGCCAAAAAAGCTGGGCCATGCTGGAGTCATTAGTAGTTTGTTGATTGAGTTAACTCTGCAAGGAGGGCTGCGACTGATCATCTGCATTCTCATTAAATATCCCTCAGTCTGGGGGACTTTGCTTGGAAGACAGGAGGAATCTTGGTTTCAGCCAAGAGCACCAGTTTTAAAATGTCTCTGGGCTTTAAAGCTCCAAGTGTATAATTAATATCAGAGATGGGACGGAGGTGTAACGCAAAAATAATCTTTCACTGAAGCGTTGCTGCTCAGGGTCATGTTTCAGCCCAACACAGGGGCTGAAACTTGAATCCAAATCTAAACTTTGTTAGTGCTGCAACAGGGAAGTGGTGAGGGCCTGTGGCTGGAGGATTTCCACTTGGAACTGTATTGGAAGGAAGGAAGCATTGCTGTGCTTCATTTAAAGATAATGAGCTACAGCAAACCCCCAACCAAAAGTCAAATTCACTTCATCTTTGCCTTGCTCATGAGCGAGTCAATAAGTTAAAAAGATCTATATAGAGAGAGGTGATATAATTTCACTTTCAAGAAATGGGTGAACAGGAGTTGCTGAGGAGTGTTACCTTGAAAATACATCATGATCACTTTAAACCTTGCCTATGTCTTTCAGCTTTTGAAATGCTGAAGATCACATCTTGAGGGAATTTGTTCGAGCCTTTGAAGTATTTTTATGTTAGGCCCCTATGGCAGAAGATTGTATAGATCAAGAAAGTACTGGGTAGATTTATTCACAGAAAATGCATTTAAATTACCCAGCTATACGGGCTCACATTCTTCATTTATAGCCTGGTGTCTGGGCTCTGAAATCCTCCCAAGAATCGAGGTCACAGAATTTGAAAATGAGCTTCTGTACACCATATTTCTGGCCTTTGGGATGTAATGGAGCCTGCACTGTGTGGTAAATTGGAAGGAATTCAGAGAAGAGCAACAAAAACAATTAAGGGCGGAGAGGAACTGACTTACATGGAAAGATTAAAGCGTTACAAATTTGTGGCTTGGTGGAGCAGAGGCTACTGCAAGTCATTGGAAGGTTCTGGAGGCAGGAATGCAGCTTCAAAATCCCTGCTCTTGTCTAAACCTGTTTTTGTTTGTGTGTTTGTTTTAAAGAGAAATCTTTTCAGAGCAATATCCTCATCTGGTGCAACTTAGAACAGTCCCAGTGAAAACAATGGAGTGAAGGGATCTGGGCCAAATTATACTGTCTGAAAGTGCAGCCTCAGTGCTCCTTTAAAACTGGCACAGCAGGAGTGCAAGGGGTAGTTTAAGGAGGCAACTGGTGTTTTAACCTCCTGCAAGGCAGTTCCTGATATATTTGGAATACAAAGGGGTTAAAGGCAGATAATATTTGGCAGATAATTCCTTCTGTAGCACCTCTGCCTCGGTGATGTCTGTTCTGGGGCAAAATGCTGGCAAAGCAGGGCTGGCAAAGCTTAAAATTTCATTTAATGCTTCAGCTGAGTATTGGCAAAAGGATGGACTGAAAGGACATTTTTTTTACCTTGTTCTTCATGTGCTGCTGCAGAAATGCAGGCAGCTTTTAAGCCAGTAAAGTCTAATATAGTCCCAGAAAACGTGGGATGTTGCCATGAGAAGCACTGAGGAGCTGCAGGTGTAACCCACTCCTGGGTGTACGTGGCACTTGCACAGAGGAGCAGTCTATAAATACCCCAGCTACTCAGCGTAGCTGCTCAGAGTAGGTGTAGCAGCTCATGTTTTCAGCCTTCCCAAACCCTTAGTTCTGTCCTTGCTGAGTTGATCAGGGTGGTGGCAGCTCTGCAGACACAAGGAAGGAATTGTTCCCAGTGGTCCACAGGGATTGAATTACAGTGAGGCTGAGCAATTAAACACGTGGGCTGACTCGGAGGAAAATTAAGTGTGAAGCCCATTGTACTGAGAAACAGTCTCAGAAGGGAAGTGATGGAGGCCCTGTTGCTTGGGATGTGGTACTTTTCGTAAGGATGGAGTGTTAATTGAAGCATCATGGCCAGATTTTAACGGGGAAGTTAATTTCTGGCTCCCTTGCCTGCTCCTTGTTCCAGCTGGGGAGGGAGTGATTCCATCCCGGGGCTGAACTCTGGCGTGTCTTGGCTGCACTTGGAGAGGAGCTGCCACCTTTCACATAAGGGATTGCTTTTATGGGATGGGTGAAGCTGCCAAGGAGCAGAGGAAGGAGGTGGGAAGGTGGCAGCTACTTCATGGAAGTTGCTACAGATCCCAGTTTCCTTTGGAGTTCATGTGTGACCTTCCCTGGGGGAAGAAAGTGGCCAAACTTCTCAAACATCATTAGGACTAATTTTCAGTCTTGCCAAAAGCTGTGTGGGGACTGTGCTGCCCACCCTGATTCCTCTGGGTCAGGAGTGGGGCACAGTGACCTGTCAGACACATCCTCCCAGTGATATCCAGCTCTGTGGAGGAAGAGGAAGAAGAAGAAAACCCCACCCTCCCGAAATGAGTGTCTGGAAAACAGGGATTTTTGAGTGTGTGAATGAGACAGTGGCAGGAATACGGAATGTGGACCGAGGATGCCAGGGGAATTGTTTCCATAGAAACCCAAGCACGGAGGCTCACATGGCTCCCCCATCTCAGACTTACAAATTCATGTGATTACCTTAATGGTCAACATAATGGATTGTAAAAAAGGGGTTGGGTGATGAGTAAAATTTGCTCTGAGTTGGTGGCAGATGTGGGGAACCTTGTGCTGGAGCCCTGGGTGAGGGCAGCTCAGAGTGGCTCCTGTGCTGGGAGTGTGTGACTCTGAGGGGCTGCAGTAAATCAGGACTAACTCCTGAGGACTCAATGGCATCCTACTGGTGTCAAACAGAGGGAATCAGGCCTGGTTTCTTTTAATTAATTTGAGGGGGGAAAAAAAAACCCCTCTGCATTTGTTTTCTTGGTGCATTGTTCTCCCACCTTTGTTGCCTGGTCCTTCTGCAGGGCTGGAGACAAAATCTTGTGCATGTGAATCAACAGAGTTCAGAAATGCCCCAGGAAATGCTGGTCTGAAATGTTCTCACATGCCAGATTTTATGAGGGGCCCCTGGGAGTCTGTTTTCTTCATTTGCTCGTGGAAACATCTCTTCTTGGAAAAGCCAAGGTGTTTAGGGCTAATTTATGTTCCTCCACCCCTTCAAAGAAACCAACACCTAAAAGTGGTGTGGTTTTGGATGATGGGCTTAAATGGCTGAGCTTTAACATTAACAAAGGGCATTTAACTTTTGGGTTTAGGAAGTGAAGGTGTTCTGGGTTTTTATGGGTGGCATTTCTAGGGTCTGGGCATGATCCTGGGTGAGCTCCAGGTGATCCCCTGGGAATCAGGAAGGATGAGACACAATCTGTGGGAATACGAATTATCAGGGATATGCATCCCAATAGCTCCCATAAACCCCCAAATGCAACACCCATATAGGAGACAAATTTTGAGTGGGAGAAGAGGCTGAAGTAGGTCAGAGAACCCAGAAAACACCAAGTTTCAAGTCCTAATGCAGATGTGTGGCTTGGGCTGCTCTGACCATCTCCTGTGATCCTCTGCTTTGATTTGGGCTGAGCTGACTTGCTCTGTCTGATTTTATTTATTTATTTTTTTTTTGAAGCTTTGAACCCACAAACTTTATCTTTAATGACAGTCATTTGTGCTCTATTTAGAAGACACTCTGTGTGGAGGGGGAGAGAAGGGCTGGAAATGGAGACAGGACAATTTTCCACGTGTTTTGCAGTAACATGTTTGTGAGCCACTGCCCTGTTATCCAAGAAATGGCTCCACAGCCAGAAGTTTATGTGATGTTATTTTTCTGGGTGCATTTCTGGGGGTTGGGGGGGAGGGGAGGAAAATAAAGGCTAAAATGATGGAGGAAATGGCTCCCATCTCTCCTCCTGGTTCCCCCAACCTCTCAGAGCTGTCAAAAAGTTGCTGAAGGCCCTGAAAGGCTTAAGAGTAACCCAGGTCCAGGCTGGTTTGTTGGCAAGCTCCTGCAGCTCTGAGAGGAAAACATCTGGGCTGTGGGAAGGTCAGCCAGGAATGTCATAGCTGCAGATATGCAAGGCAATCAAAGAGCTGCAGGGTCCCACCCAGGAGAGAGGAGAACCCCAGAGGCAGCTGAGCCAGAACTGAGACAGGATTAACAGGGGGAAGCATTTCCCCCTCAAACTCTGTGTATGAGTTCAGTGCTGACCCCCAACCCATGTTTGCCTGGTTTAGAAACACCCTCCCTGGGACTAACAGGTGAGATTGTTCTTCCATGGCTCCTAAATTACAAGGTTTTTTTGTGGTGAATTGAGTAATGTTTGACATTTTTCTTAAGGACCTGGGCTGTGGAGTGTGTCAGGAGCCTTGAGGTGCCCTAATTCCAGATGGAACCTCTGAATGATACTAAAATCAAAACGTTGGCTGGCTGATTTTCTTCCTAGTGGCCAGCACGGGGCTGGGTTTGGGGTCTGTGATGAACACAGGGGTGATCACCCAGGGATGTTTTATTTACTGCTGCACAGAGGCTTTTCCTGCTCCTCACCCCACTGGTGTGGCTGCACAGGGAGCTGGGAGGGGACACAGACAGGACAGGTGACCCCAGCTGACCACAAGGATATTCCACACCATGATCAACACATAAATCTGAGTAGCCACTCCTGACTTCCCAAAACAAGGAGAGAAAAGGTGCAGCCTGTCCCCAAACCCTCCCTCTGAGCAAACATCCTCTCTGCCCTGAGTGCTGTTGGAAGTAGAAGGTTGTTGGTTTACTGATGGTTTTTCCCCATCAGTTAGTGAGAAGTGCAGCTTGAACCAACTTTGTCAGGGTTTTTAATCTTGGGGAGACTTTTTGCTGAACTGCCTGTGCATAGGAAATGTAATTGGTTGCCAGCTCACACTCCCCTGACCCGTTTCCAAAGCTATTTCATTTGATTGTGTTGGGTGATCTTCCTGAAATTATTTCTTGACTTTTATCTGAAATCCATTGATAATGGTTATTTAAGCTCTTTCTGTGCTATCTGGTTGTTTTAATTTCAGGCAGTACATCGAGGAGTTTAAGTGTGTATTAGTTATCATATTGATGGATCAGCCAAGCAAGGAACATTTGCAAATTCACATATTCCTTTTCACTGACCTGTGATAGTTGAAAGATAAGCCTCTTGCATGCCATTAGCAGTTGGAGCATCCATAAACATTTCTTGGTGTGTTTTGACGTTGTTTTGGAATAGCTGGGACTATTTACATGTAGATTTTTTTTTTCCCCTTGAATCCATCCTAAAATACTAATTGCCTGTTTGGTTTGCTGTTTAATGCTTTTATTTAATGCATTTATTTCATGCTTTGCCTTTAAAATAGCAATGATTGAGTTTGGGCTCAGTAGACTCAGCCCTCAACTTCTGCAAAAGCAAACCCACTGATGTTATTTTGGTGTGAAATAACACACAAACAGCACCAATACTCTGCTTGGGGTTGATACAAGGAGAGAAGGAGAAGGAAGAAGTAAGAGATTAGAATCACCAGAGCTAGAGGTGCAAAAACTTCAGTGTTTTGTGTTACTCTGTTCTCCACGTGGAACCAAGGCAGTGTTGGATTCTCCAGCAAATGTGGTACAAAATTTCTGGAGCCACAGATAGATCTGAAAATGGAATGAGTTTGGGTGAAGTCAACGGGCTTTGAGAATGATTGTTGGAAAGAATCCGGCCCCTGGAATGATCTGGAGGGGTTTTGTGGTGTGGCACTTGTTGCTTGAGGACAAATGAATCTGTGTGTCTGTGGATTTTCCATAGGAACATCCTCAGGAAACAGGGTGGGTCAGCTCCTGCTTGGCTTCTGAACTGTAGGTCTGTGCTCAGCTGCTGCCAAAATTTGGTTCCTGTGGTCAGGTGTACTCTGAGTTCAGTGTCTGATGATCTTTTGACTGTCTTTTTGCAGTATGTGTGATTTTCCCACTGCTTCACTTCAGCTTCTTTCAGATGTAACTCTGTTAAAATCTCTTAAAACTGGTTAAAACTTGGTAACTTGATGATACGTGATGGAAGGAGATACCTTCAGTCTTTAATTCAGCTGACCCAGATGTGGAATCAACAGAATTATATTTACACCCTCTCCAGTAGTGTTGTGAGGCTTCATTCACTCAAGTGTGCAAATCACTTCATGATTCTTGGAGAAAAAAATATAAAATGAAGAGCACAGGCTGCAGGAGAGTGGTAAAGAATATTCTCCTGTTTAAAATTTCACAAGCATCCTTAGGTCTGTCCCACAGCACCTCTCTCGATCCCTGGTAACTGCACCAGGAGTTAGATCTGGTCCTTAGGCAGGGAATTAATCTGGATTATTCTTACAAAACACATCTCAAGTGAAACTTTTGCCTATATTTTTCCCAGAAGATTCTTCTCTTTCAGTCCAGAATTTTATCAGCAATTCTTATGCTAACAGGGGTCAGGAGATGAGATGTTTCTCACGTTACACTTGAAGCTTCTCATGAATAATGGCCTGTATCACCTCTATTGTCTGTCCAAAACATAAGCAACCAGACATAAGGCCAGAGGAGAAATTTAAAGAGTGCTGAATAAACCAGCAGGACAGACCAAGAACTAAGATAGTCACAGAGTGAAACAAATACAAGGTGGAGCAGATGGTTATTTGGGGAAATATCCAAGCAGATTAACTACTAGGCAGCTAGAGAATGAGTCAGTCCCTGGTTAAAAACTACCCTGAAATCTTCAGAGCAAGAGGAACAGAAGCACAGATGAACATCACTGTAGCCAAAATAAATTAGAGGTCATTATTCCCCAGTGAATTTTCTTAAGTGTTAAGTAGAGCACATCAGGCTTTTCAAAGAAATCTGAGGGGGGTTGCCACACTTAAGACCATCACTTGCTCCTGTGCAAGGGCAATCTGTCCATTTGGAAGCAATTTTTCCCATTAGTATTGTCCTTTTTTTCTTCTTCTTCTAATTAATTTCTTTGCCTGTTTGGTTCTTATATATATGTATGTGTGTATTGTGTATGGGGAAAAAAAAAATAGCTGCAGTTTGGGCAGGGTGAGAATCCCAAAATGCGTGGGGCTGGAAATTGCCCTCATGGAATTTTTAGTTCCCCCCCCCCCCCCCCCCCCCAAAGCCCTTCAATCTTTTCCTTCAGTGAGACTGCAGCTGCCATCTGATTTGTATTTATATATGCTCTTTATAGATATTAATGCAATAACAGATTAAACCTAAAGTAACTGTTACTACACAGAGACATCTCAGGGGGCTGATCTTGCAAACACTAATGCCTCTGAATAACTTTAATCTTGTGCATTGTATATTTGAATTTAATGGGGACTTCTTGCATGCCAAAGTTTCTCACATTTGTGAATGTTTGCTGCAACTTCAGACTTTCCCCATATGTTGATGTCAATTTGTTTTTGCAACCTCAATACGGTTTAGAAACCTAAGGCTCTGATCACGGTTTGTATATGGTTTTTTTCCCCAGTTCTTCAGACTTCTTTGGGCCAGGTTTTCAGCTGGAAAAACGGGCTAAAACCTCACTGCTGAACCAACTTATTTATACCAGGCTAAACTTGCCTTACAAGGGGTGTTTTTTTGGGTCTGAGCAAGCTCATAGATAGTCTGAGTTACAGGGGGGTAACGCTGTTGTTACAGCATCAGCTTCTCAAAACACTTTCTGAAGGTGAATTCCTAAAAGAAACTGGAATAAAAAACTGGGAAAATGATCTGATAACCCAGTAGTGTTTGTATAAACAGCTGGAAGTGTCCAGGACACAGACAGGGCAGGTGTATCAAACTTGCCCAGTGCAATTGTTCTCTGATCTCTGTGTAAGGTAAACTCAGAGTTCAGACTCCTTTTGTTCTGCAGGATCATCCATTCTGTGGTTTTTAGGTGCCAAAAGCTGCTTAGAGGATATTAATTTTACCAGGTTCCTACAAAATGCAAAGCTTTGATAAAACCACTTCAGATCAAACAAGGCTGGTCTTGGAATTCTTTGGGGGGGACACCAAAAATCTGTTCCTCTTGGACTGTCACAGGTGTTTAAACTCAAGGGCATCCTCCAGTGAGCCAAAGCAGTGTATAATCCTGATATTCTGCCTTGGAATCACACTCCCAGTGCACACTCAGCCTGTTGTGTTCCCCTGCAGAAAGCTGAGCCCAAACACCAGTGGTGAGTTTGGAGTTCAATGATAATGGTAATTTTCCAGGTTAATGGAAGGGGAATAAACTCTTCCACAAGGCAACTACTGTGACCATCTGCAAAGTCTTATTCCTCCAGGTTCAACAGTTGATGTGGGACTGATGTACCCTTGGAGAAGAGGTGAATTCCCTTTAGAAATGCAGCAGCTGACTAAAAGAACACTGATGTGTCTGTGTTTGCAGTTAAGGCTCAATAACTCTTGGCATAAATCTGAGAAGCATCTGATAGGACCTCAGATTATCCCATCTCTCATCTTTTGAGTGAATAAGACTTATTTCTTGGCCCACAGAAATGTAAAGAGATTTTCTTTATTCCTGTGTCTTGGCATTATTTAAAATTAGGCTGGTTTTCATAAGAGTTATCTCTGTATCTGTCAAAACTAACTATATATATAAATATATATACAAGTGTAGGAGAGGTAGGAGAACAATAAGAAGGTGAGAACCAAGGTAACAAGCCCAAGAAAATCATTAGGCACTTGAATTAATGAGATATTTGCTTAAGTAGCACAAATAACATTGTCCATAACCTTTTTATCACAACTCCTGAGGTATTAAAGGAATGCACAAGACTTATCAGTCTGAACAACAAAAAGTCACATGGGATGGTTAAAATACTGACTGAGGCTTTTCAAATGTGATATTTTTCATATTTCATAGGATTTTCAAGAGTTTTATCAGTTTTAGGCTGCTGCATCCATGCAGGAAATCCCAATGTTTGTTATCCAAGGGCTCAGACACTTTGGAGAGGTCTAGTTTTAAATATCTAAAAATTAGGAACTTGGGGTTGTGCTGGTCAGTCAGGATCTCTTTGTAACCAATGGAGAGAAGGGGGGGCATGTCCAAAGAGTGAATAACTTTAAATATTTTAGATCCTGTGGTAGGAAGAAGTGAGTTGTCTGTTGGAATTGTTGCTCTTTCCATTCTTTATGGAGGGAGACCTTGAATAGTTGTGATAACTGATATTTTTACATCAAAACTTATGAGTATAATGTCAGCCCTAAACATGTAATGCCTGTATTTTAAAAGTTTAGTCATTGGGAGATGCAGATAAAGGCCCTGTGAGGGTCTTTTGTTGGTTGGTTTTAAGTAGAGTCCCCATCCATGGGGTATTCCTGAAAATCTTCACAGCCTCTGTGGGCACTTGCACAAGTCTTGAAGGGAAAACCAAGAAAACAAGTTCTTTAAAAACAACTAAATTAATTTGGTTAATTTAATGCCCAAGAAAAACCAGCCCTGGGGAGGGACCAGGAGCTAATTGCTGCTGTCTGGGTGACAGAGGGCTCTGGGTGGCACCCACGGGTGCCCAGGGTGGTGCTTTCTTTCTCTCTTTGGTGGAGCAACCTCCAAATTTCACTGCCTGGTGGAGCTGGGAGTCCTGCTAGGGTTTGGTCTTCCGAGGTTACACCTCCAGGAGGTGCAGTGGGGAAATAAATCCACTGTAGGGCTGTTCCTACTGTTCCTGTGGCTTTGAGATGAGGAGAGGCCAGTCAATAAACTCCTCTCTGTGCCTCCTCCCTCTGTGCGTGTTCTTATCCTGTTTCAGACGGACCTGAGGGTTGGAGATTGTCCTCAGAGCACCAGATATCCTGGGAGCTGAATTTCTATATGAATTGGGAGCAGAAGTGGCCCCCAGAGCTCAGGAGTGTGGCAGCAGAGCTGGTCAGATGTGCTCAGAGGAGCCGCAGTTCCAGTGCCGGGCACCCCTCGGGCTGGCAGGAGAAACCAAAGCTGAGGGCTGCCAAGATTTGTATATGGGAGTCTATTCTTTGATCAGGGGGTGAGATCAGCTGGTGGAGAGAGCCCAGAACACGACTGAAGTGCTCTTTTTAAGTCTGGGGCATCCTGAGGAATGGGAAGCTGGGATCAACCCCCACCCTGGGCTGTGACTCCTAAACCAGTGCTCCTCAACCCTGTGTCAGTCCTTCCTACAGGACCCTGTGGACCCTCTCTCTCATTTGGGTGCCTAGGAAATATAAAATTTTCCCCATTTTCCCTGCCTCTTGTGGAAATCCCTCCCCTTTCTTCAGATCTTACACCATGTCCAACCTCTTCCAGCCTTTCAGTCCCATCCACGTCCTCAGAATATTTTAGCACCTTGATGCCATTGAAGGTCCCTTCCAACCCATCCCATCCTATGATCTCACTTTTCCTCTGATTTTCTTCTCTGCCTTTTAAGAATATTGTGCTGTCAGATAATGGTCTGTAAAGGGCAGGTGCTGAAATACTGAAATACCTGCTGTTATTTGGATGGAAAGGAGGTGATTGCAGCGCTCTGGATTTGGAGGAAGCTGAGGTGGGATTCCAAGATAAGGAGACACAAGGGAGATTTTATAGGTGGTGTCTGGGTAGCAGCATCCTTGTTGAACTGATTGTTTTAATGCTGAGCTGTAATTGTGATATTAATCATGTGCTTGAGCACCAGGAGCATTGGGAAGGTGCCTTTTTAGTTACAGTAAAAAGCAGGAAAATGAATAATGGCTGTTTAAAATGTTGGGATTGAACCCAGGACCTTGGTAGCTGAATTCCCAGAAATGTGGGACTCCCAAAGCTTAGATCTGACCATGACTTCGAGCAGTCCAGGTGGCTACTTTTTGTGTCCTGTCTGCTGGCAGGGGCTGAGTGAGGCCCCACAGCTTTTGCAGGCAGATGCATTTCCAGGAGCCCAGATGCTGCCGTTGCCCAGCCACCAGACAAGGCAAACAATCAGAGAAGCCTCCTCTCCAGCAAATCCACTTGCAGTGGTCGCTCCCAAAGCTCCTCTGAGAGAGAAGAGGAAAAGGAGCCCGGGAATCCCTGCTGAAAGCCTGTCCAAACCCATTTTAAATGTAAAAAAATGAAGAAAATAGCAGTGTGTGAGTCTGTCTGCAGCCACAGCAGAGGGGAGCAGATGTAAGCAAGCCTGCCTGTGCCTTCTGAAGCTCTGTGAGCTCCTGGAAGGCAGCCAGTGCTGAAATAATGGCTGGAGGCAGCACCCCTTTCTCCCCTCTGCCTGACCTGCTCTCAGACAAGACATTTGTAGGTTATTAAGCTGTGGGCACACACTGTGCCTCACAAATGGGCAGAGCAGGGCACTGTTCAGGGCTGCAAACCTCCAGTCACGCCGGGGGAACCTTGTGTTGTGTCAGCAATGCCACCTGCCCCAGCTCCTGGGCTCAGGGACTGCGTGGAGCTGCTGAATCTTGGTTATTAAATGCACAAAACTACCTGGGGGTGTTCTGAGAGGGCCTTGGAGGTCATTGAGGAGTGTGTTGGTGCTGCCACTGTGCTCCAAAGCCTGCTCTTCCTGCCACACCTACAATTGTGTGCCTTTATGTCCCCTGCACAGAAAGGACAAGATGCAGTGATGTGCAGTATAAATATTTTGCATTCAGCTTCCTATTCAAAGTTCCCTTTTCTCAATCTTACCACTTCTCCCCCTCCTAGATTCCTTTTCTCCCATTTCTTTAGCTCGACTCTCCCGTGCTTTATCGTAAATGAATTGTCTTTGCTTGGGCACGATTTATTTATTTATTGTCCTTTGTCTGGGCATCTCTCACTGTGCTTTAGTTGCAATTATTTTGCAAGTCAGCTCGTGGGCATCATCCCATTTGCCCTGGTGTTTTCAGTTCCCATCCTGGGTGCTGGAGCTGGCAGCCTGTGTCTGGCTCCATGTGTGCCATGGATGGGCACATTCAGCTGCAGCAATAACAAAGCTGGTTTTTGGTTTTGTTTTTATTTTATTTTTATCTGAGGGTGCTGCTGAAATTTGAAATTGCTGAAATCTGAGCATAAAAGATATTAAGAGGCAAAGCCAGAAATGATCCTTTAAGAGCACTCCTTGATATTTGGTGAAGTGAACCTTGAAAAACCTCCCTTGTTTCCTGTTGTTCCGTTCCTTGTTTTCTCTCATAAAGGCTTTTTTTCCCCTTTCCAAAATACACAACCTCCCTGGAAGTCTATTGCTCCCAAAAGAAGGTCTTGTTGTAGGTTTTGACCCAGGTCCATCTCCTATCACAGCTGCAGCTCCTTCCCTTTGAGGTAAAGCCAAAGCTGCTGAAATAATGTCAGTGCTGGAGATCGGGGCCTTCATCTGCCCCAGAGGAAGGGTTAATGCTGCTGGGAGAACTTCTCCTCTGCTTTCCTGCCCAAGGCAACACGAGGGGATCTTTCAGGAGGCCAAATTTGTCCCTCATCACTGCTGACCCACTCCTGTCTCCTGCAAGGTCCTCCAGATCACTCCTTCCTCCCAAGCTGCTTGTCAGGTGGCAAAACCTGTCGGTTTGAGCTCGACGCTCAAAGAGAAGGTATTTATTTATTTTTTTTAAGGCACAAAACCTGCCTTTCAAAAGAAAGGCAACTCCAATTGAAATCCTCTTACCAGTGGCCATGTTCTGGTTAACTGCAGTTTTCCCTTTCCCATCGTGTTCAGCTCCTCCAAACAATCCCCCCCGCGCCCGCAGTGAGGGAATTGAAATGTGCTTGGCAGCTCCAGCCTGCAAAGCCTCGATAATTTTTTGTCATTGATCCAAAAATCTTATGCCAGTTCACTGACGTGAGGTCACTCTAATTTCATCCCAGGGCTGCTGGTAGAGGGTGGTTTTTTATTTTTTGTGTGTGTGTGTCCCGACTGCCCTCACCCCCTGCCCAGCTCTCTGCCCCCACCTCGTTTTGTTGGAGGTTAATCACTGCGTGAGGTAACTCCATCCTTGGCATGTGTTGTGAGCTGGAAATCTGGTGGCTAATTACTGCCTTCAGAGCAGAGGAGGAGGCTGCAGAGTCCTGCCCTGGGAGGGACTGTGCTCACATGGCAGGGAGGACATCCCTGGCTCACACCAGGCTGAGCCTGGATGAGAAACAGGCTCCTCTTTATAATCTAGAGCATCTACTCGGTGCTTAACAGCAGAAAATACCTGTGTGGAAGGGAGACTGTCCTGCTTTTAAACACAAAAATAATTCCTGTGTGATTTCTCCTTTGAGCATTCAGGGCTTGGGGTGACGCCGAGGCTTGAACGTCCCCAAAAATCTCGCTGGGAGGATGAAATTTTCTTTTCTTTTCTCCCTTTCTGGTCACGTTTTACCACTGGAGTTACTCAGCGAATTAATAGGTATAGAAATGCAAAGCTCTTTTCTTATTACACGCCATCGATCTGATTGCAGTGTCATTAATTGAAAGACTGGGGAAATGTGATGGATGGTTCAGTTCAGGATTCCACATTCGTTTTGGCATAGCCCTGCAGGAGAAAAGCTGCATGAAGCTGATTGAAGGGCTCTTTTTGTCTGACATGAATTATTCTTTCATTGTCAAACCTTGTAACAGCATTCAGACATAGGGAGATTTACAATGTGAAATCCTAAATGGGGTCTATTCTTAAAATAAAATTAGAAAAAAAAAAGAAAGAAAGAGCTTTATCTCGCGACGTCGAAAATAGCTACGTTAAAAAAAATAATAAAACAACCCACAACTATTCCTACAAATTAAATATCTCCTGCAAAACCCAAGGGGCTGATGTTTCTCACTTAATTTTAAATTATTCCAATGGCAAGGCCTTAAATGAATAAAACAATTGCTTTAATCACATAACGGTTGTCAACATTTTTATTACACTCAAATATATTTGTTTGTCTGAGAGGGTTTGTTTGTTCTCCCCACTGCTGTCATTTACCTAACAGAACCATTAGCTGGGGATCCTCCTCATCCTGCAAAATGAGACCAGGTTTGCTTTTTTTCTTTTTGGGGAAAACCTGGCTGGACGTTGCCGAAATGCTTATTTAAGGAAATCGTTCTGTGTTTTAGAAAACATTACCAAAAAAAAAAAAAATACCACAAAAAACCCCCATCTTAGTGTTGTGTGCAGAGTTTCAGCTTCTCCCAGCTGCTGTCTGCAGGCAGCTCTTGTCAAATGGCTTGGTGGGGTTTATTTTTTTGCTGTCGATCCGCGGTTAAATTCTTGTTCTTTTTGCGGGTCGTAAAATTTTTTTCCAAAACTCCGAGAAATTGCCTGCCGGTGACGGGAGATACAACTCCTAAAAAGTAGCAGAGGGGCTCAGCCCCGCTTGGCTTTGCCACGCCGTGGCCTTTGCAGAGTCGACGAAGAGTTTTTTGAATGCCAAGTAGCCACCCAACTTGTAGCCTCATTTAGGAATAAAATACTGAAATAACATTATACGAGATGGGAATCAATGTCATGCCTCTTACAAATGCTGGAGCTGGGAGAATAGCTAGATTACACAGAGCAGGCAGATTAGATGAAGAAGAGTATTCGATTACATTCCAGCTGATTAGTGGTGTCTATTCATCTGCGTGGGGCTTCTTTCTTTCTTTTTTTTTTTTTCTTGAAAGAAAGCTGACTTATTTTATCTGAATTGGGAGCGTTTGAAGGAGTGATGGTGCAGATGAAGAGTGAGAAGAACACTCTAATAGTTCTAATAGTGGTAAAAATACGCAGCTCTCTGCTTTAACCACCTTCCTCCCTCAGCCCCCGTGGCTCTGGGTGCCCAAGTGTGTTAGAGCAGGCTGAGAACTATAGGAACGAGCACTTTTAATATTATTTAACTACTTTTCAGCCTTAGACAAGCGTGGAGTGGTTGCTCTCTGATTGAACCCCTAAACAAATGCCCCTTTTCCACCTGAGCTGTGCACTTGCAGGCGATGACACCGGCCCCACGAACTAGATGAGTAATTCCCATTAAAAAAGGGGGGAAAAAACCAGCCTTTCCAGAGCCTAAGAAATAAACGGCATCGATGGGAAATGTTGTTCTCATCCCCCGCCCCCTCCCCCCTGCCTATCTGCATGTAATACCCTCCCGAACGTGGATTTTTTAAGGTCTCATTGTTCGGCGAAGGGGCGAGAATTATTTTGGGGTTTTTTTTTTCAGCAGGGTTTTTCCTGCTCTGGCGCCGGTGCCACCGCTCTCCTCGCTCTGGAAACCTCCTTGTGCTCCTGCAATTCCCGAGCAGCTAAGTTTGGAAATGAAACTGCCTGGCGGGTCAGCACAACCCCCTTTCTCCCCCTCCTCCTCCTTGAGCTTTTTGGAGCCCGTTATTTGCTTTATTTTTGGCTGTACACCCAGCTCTGGGACGCTCACACCCAGGGCTCCTCGAGGGGGCAAAGCCGGTGTGAAACTGCAGCTTTCCTTTAACCTTCCAGCCACTAGACTGGTCCTAAAAAAAAAAAAAAAGGTGAGGGAGCTGGGGAGGGATTTCTTTAAGGAGGTGTTAGTTATATTTTAAATTTATTTATTAATTTTTAATTTTTTTTTTTTTCCCCCTTGTGCCAGCCTGAAGCTGAATAAACCCGACAGTTTCTCCGAGCCCCCAAAAATCAGGAGGAATATTTTTCCTTCGGTGTCACTAATTAGCCTCCCACGGAAACTGATATAAGTAGAAAGGGAGCTAACGAGAGGGTTGTGCAGCCTTGCAGGACTCTGAGCATATTGCACGTGAGGGGGGTGTGGGGGGGAAGAAAAAAAAAAAAAAAGGCTTCATCTCAGCAACAAACTCCTAATTTTCGGAGTTGCCCGCACTTGGAAGCGCGGGGTATGTGATTTCTGCAAATTAAATTAGAGTTGGGAGCCGTGGTCGCTCTGATCAGATCTGTGTAAATAACGTTGTCCACAGCCTGTGTAGTCACCTCTGAAATGCTCTCTGGATATCAGCCTTTTCTTGTGCTCGAGTCAGGGTGGTGGTGCTGGATTTCGGAGCCTTTTCCATTTTATTCGTTTTGATTTTGTTCAGGGCTTTTTTTTTCTTCCTTTTTTTTTTTTAATTTATTTTTATTTTTTTTTAGCCCATTTTGACTCTGACAGTTTTTAAAGGTGAGGCTCATTTTTGTGAGGTTAAGAAGAAGGAGAGAGTCAAAGGTACCGTATCTTTCTTCTTAATTGTTTGCCTTAAGTCTAAAACATCTGAAAAACACCCTTAAAACGGTCTTAGAAGTAACAGTCGCTTAATTAATAAAAATAGTAACAGATTTAGCTTACCCTCTTTATGGACTTAACTTCAGGAAATTAGGCATCCACTCTGTCTCCTCTGGAATAATCAGCTTCTTATCTAATATATATGAAATGACCAAATACATCTTACATCATTTGCATCTTTAACTCAGGAACAATTGCTCAGAAAAATGGAAGCAACTGCTACGAGAGCAGAGAATCTTGTCGTTTTCAAGCCTTTAAGCCACCCCTTTATTTCCCTCTAGTTTGGCTTAATTTCCTTTTATTGTGTCGTTGGGGGGACGAGAATATACAATGCCATGGCTAATTGTGTTACTCTTCACATTAATAACCTGCAACTTTCCATCCCGACGAGCGAGGAGCACGGAAAAGGCAGAAACAGATGCAATTATTTGGTGCTGGCTAAGTTACTGTACGTGACCCAGGTGCTGGAGTACTATTTGCATGTGTTTCTCACCTTTGTTCACCCAGACACATGGGGATCTCGAGCTATTGCTGACTAATTGATAGTTGTAGTAACTGCTATAGGCTCCTTAGATTAGAAATGCATGCAGACGTGTGTCTTGATTCAAACATTAAGGAACACACACACTCTCACTTACTTACATGGGCAGAAAGTCTTCATACTATTAGAGGTGTGTGATGGAGATAGCAGGACATAAAACAGAAGAGAGAGAGACACAGAGGGAGAGAGAGAGACAGAGACAGAGAGATGGCATGCAGCATATATACCCCTACAAATAGTTCTAAAATGCGTTTGCAAATGCAGAAGTCTTCAGAACCATCCAACAGTTCAGCACACCCTTTTTATCTCTTCTCTGCGGGACGTCTCCATCCAGATTACTCGAAAAAAAGCGGAAAAGGTGAGAGCTCTGCCATCTTAGCTCTGAATTCATCTGATTTCCTTTTTTTTTTTTTTTTTTTTTTTTCCCCCCCCTCCTCTCCCCTTGTATTCCTCATGCCATTGTCCATTCTTATGATGGCAGCCGCCCTTGCTCTTGAATGCAAGTGTCACAGCGGGAGCAAAAAGGGTTCAGGGCTGCATTGTCAAAGCCATGGTTGCCTATTGTTTCTTAGCCTTTCACTGCTCTGCTTTTCCGAGCCTCTTTCCCTATCAGTGGCCCCTGTCAAGGGGAGGAGTAGGGAGAAAATTGCAAGAGTTAGTCGTCCTTTTTATTGCACACTGTTATGATAAACAGCCCAGCAATACATCCCACAAAATTAGGAATTATAACGACGGGACGGGATGGGGGGGGGGGAAATAATTCTATGTAAGTTTTTTTTTTTTGGCGTTTTGTCGCTGCCCTTATGTGTCAAAAGCTTGGTTTTCCTTAGGAAAGACTTTTGTTATTGGTGTTTTGCCCAGCAAAAAATAGAGGCAGCTGCAAAGTGAACAGTGAGCTATTTAGCCACAAGGTAAAAATTTCCTGTTGCTATTTGGATACTGATGCTTTTCAATTTTAAGGGTGTGTGGGGGGGAGGAAGCATGACTGAAAGCATTTCTCTAGCTGTCCATTCATTCATCCATCCATCCATCCATTCATCTGTATTTCATGTTTTAAAGGAGATTGCAAATGATTTTTTAAAAAAGGCCGGAGAGGCTGCTTGCGAGTTGGTTTTGTTGGGGAAAAAAACATCTCAGGGTAGGATGAGGTTTGTGTTTCAGGTGCTCGAATCTTGTGCTGGGGGAAGGAAAGGGGAACGACCGTCCTGCTCGTGCCAGAACGTGCTGGTTCGTCAGGTCATCTAAAAGTAAAATCTTGTCACAATTTCTTCCTTTCATGGGGGGGGAAAAAAAACCCCAACAATATAGACAGGACTTTAAGTGACATTTAAGCATGTGTTTGATTGTCTTGTGTGCACCAGGCCAGCTTTGCCAGTGCTCCAAACTTCAGGGAGGTTACAAAGTCGTGGCCTCGAAAGTTGTTGTTTTTTTTTTTTTGTTTTGCTGCGTTTGATATCAAATTGTGTAGAGAATAAAATGATTTCTGAAATATGGCTTGCAAGGAGAGTTCAAACATATTTACGTGTTCAAGTTGGAAATACTCTACTGATTTCACTTTCAGTATTTTTTTTTTCTACTTTAAGAAAGTGAAAGAGGAGCAAATGCAATTTCGTTTATGCTTTTAACTGTTTCCGTAAATAGGAGCATCTTTTCAACCCTTAAATTTATACTTACTGTCCTCAGTGTACAGTATATTTAGCAGTTAGGGGATTTATTTTTTAGAGGTCTATTATTACGTTATTTTGACTGAGCTATTCTGTGATCACAAATTATTAAAAGAAAACGCTACAGACCGTTGAAATATGTGCTTCTTGAGCCTGAATATCTAAGTCATTGCAAATGTCTAGTGCTATTTTGTCTTGTCTAATAATACCAGGCAGAGTGCTTTCACAGATGTAAATATGGTTTAAGAAGCTTGCAGGGAAATACTCCTTAAACTGCTGCACAGTTGGGCTCTTGTTTTGGTTGCATTTCAGAATATCGAGTTGTCTGAGCCTCCCAAATGATTGTTGTGAATTTAGTTTGAAAGAGAGGGGCGAGATATTTCACCTGAATTCACTCTTAACTCTCAGAACCCCGAAACAGGAGCGATTTGGTGATTAAATTCTCTCATTCCATCCCACAGACAACTTGCTTTACCTTTCAGTGTTTTTTACACGTATATATCGTCCTGCACCGCCACGTTCTAGGTCAAGTGTGTGTCTGTTTGGAAGATCTTTAGGTTTGAAACTTTTTGAAGAAACGATGAAAGAACTCCTGGCCTTGTTTTAAATCAGGCTCTGAATGCAGCCCAGGCCACCCTGGGAGCACAATGTTTAATTTCCATTCGACATCTGCCTTATATTTCCCATTGCAGGCCGGGCTCGGCGTGGAAGGGGAGCGCTTATCGTTGATAAAAAGTTTGGCATCTCTTTTGTCAGGGGTTGTAATTTCTGTTCTCTCAATCTGGACTGTCATTTTGTAAAAAAAAAAAAAAAAATCTTTTGTCACCGGGGGAGCTGAATGGAAAACCTGGAATGTGTAAGAGATTAAAGAAATGGGGGAAGAGGATTGGAACGTGTGGAGCGATTCCGAGCGCTCTTGGCTCTCGGAGACAGATGGTGCCTAATCCTGATTTTTCCTTATTCCAGTGTAAATTCCGAGCTGTCCCACTGAATCCACTGCTGAATACTGATGAATCAGAATCAGGCCTGGCTCATTTCTTTGCTTTTTTTGAGACTGTGGGCTTATCTGGCAGTGCTTTATGCATGCACAGCTCTCATTTTACACTCCTGATGAGAGATGCCCACTGAGTGACTTGGTGCTGATTGCAAACACAGGGGTGTAAATCCTGGCTTTCACTCATTCCTCCTCCTTTAGACGTGCTATCAGTCTGACCTTCCAGGATCTAGGAATAAATATTTGAATAACTTGATGTGTTTTCTTTAGGTAGGTCCGGGGAGGGGAAATATTATCCTCTCCAAAGGGCTGGGGTGGAATTTTGCATGTCTGGACATTCCACAGGGGCAGTGGGAATGGTGGTGGTGGTGGCTGAGATGTCAGGTCTGTCCTGGGAGAAAAAGAAGTTTATTCAGCCCAAAGGCAGGAACATTTGGCCCCACAGACTTATTTTTACTGCAAAAAAAGGTGATCCAGGGGGATTGACTGTTACAGCCTGGGGATTGAGAGAACTGTTTCAGGTAGAGAAGGGAAAACTTCACTCTGTGTTTAATTTTTTTAAGTGGATTTTTATCTCCTTATTAATCAAACCTACCTGTGTTCATGTTGATTTTAATGTAGGAAAATAAAAAGGCTTTTTTTCCCCCCTAGATCCATCCTGTAATCCGAGGATGAAATGCTCTGTGTGCAGTGTCAGCTCAGGTCCCAGGCACCTATTTAACTTTTCCTTGTGGGATTTCAGTGAAGCACAACCCTCATAGTCCTGCTCTACATAGGAATAAATGCATCTCTCTTTTTCTCCCCCCCCCCATAGGAGTAACTTGATGACTTCAGTGGGAATTGCTCTTAAACAAGAGAGAGAAAGGGTCACCTGGATTCTCCTGGAGATGGGAGTCAGGGGCACAAGTCTCCAGGAAGGCACAAGAAGAGGATCTCAAATGCTGCCTCTTCTCCAGAGGCTCCATCCCACATCGAGGTCCAGGCAAGTATTGTTTCCCCTGGTTGGAGCTTTACTGGTGAGTCCTTACAAGGGTTTGCTTCTCACACAGGGAAATGGTGTCACTGAAGTTTTGTTTCATAAAAATTTGATGAGAATTTGCTTCATTAAGCAGAGGGTGGGTTCTTGTGCCCCACAGGCCAGTGTGGCATTGCACTCTTAGGGAGAGTTTATATGGTCCTAGCCAGGAAAAGCTGAACCACTGGATTATTAAGCTTTTGGTAATTCCAGATCCATGTCCTGTTACCAGCTGAGACACACAGAGGTAGAGCAATCTCACTTGAAATCACTGGTTAGGTGACCCTCTGCATTTCCAGGCCTTTTGGGTTTTACAAAGCACCAGAACCAGGCCATTGGAGTGAATTTTGTGTCCAGGTGGGCTCTGCATGCCATGGGTGGCATCTGCCCCAGGGATTGTCACTGGTTTCCATACCACTGTTTATAGAATTAGGTATTATTTGAGAGGAGCAAAGCAATTCCAGCTTGACAGGTAGAAAAGAGGTTGGTTACAGCCCTGTTCGAAGTGGAAGAGTCTGAAATAAGCCATGAAAGAACATATTATCTTCCACTGGGAAAAGCCTGCATGGAGAGACTCATTTAGCCATGGGAAGCAGGGGGAGAAGTGTGGAGTGAAAGACCAACCAGGCAATTACTCTACTAATGGGTGAGATGAGGTTGGATTTCAGGAAATCAGTGCAAATTTGTGGCTAACTATGTCTGTTGAAAAGATTCTGAATGCAGAGAGTGTGAGGGGACGTTTTCCTTATCTGATGGAAAATGCCCCAGTGTTCAGCATCAGTGGGATGTTGAACTTTGTCAACATCCTGACTGCTCCAGGTGCAGGCTGGGAGATGGAAGTTCCTGTCAGGGACTCTGTCCTGCTTGGGATGGTCTTCCCTGAGCTTGAGACAGTTTTGTGCTGGCAGCTTTCACTCCTCCTTGTTCAAAATGTGACTTAGAGTTTAAGCAAACCAGAACTTTGAAAGTCATTGTGTGAGCACAGCAGAAAACTTCCATGTGAGAATGTTGGCAAGGAAGAGAAGGGGTTTTTTTAATAATTGTTGTTTCCTTTGTAACTTGGGGCAATTGCTGTATTTTGGTGCTGTGTGTCAGAAGTTCCTCATATGCTCAAATGTGTCTTAATTCAGATTTCAGAGCATCACTTCAGCTTTGCAGGATATCCCTTTCCCACGAGGTGATTTGGGTAGGAAAGCTATTTGTGGTATAACTTCAGTTTTATTCAGACACTTGAAATCTTCTCAATTGCCTTCTCCAGCCTGTGCATGGAATTCCCACATTTATTTACATGAATGCACTTTTCTGCACCAGAGCAGTCAGTGTGGAATTGTTGTGCATGTTCTGAAGGTTGTGGACACTGTTTTGTTTCTTTACATTGATTTTGACTGTGATGAAAAACTCAACCTGAGTGTGAGTCACAGGTGTAAAAAGGGCAAGTCTCACAGGTTGTGTTTTTAGCTGCCACTTGTTCCTTTGGTTTTGCAACGTTTTTTTATCCATGGTTTGAGAAGGGACTGATGTCTAATGTCATTTAGAGAGTTTTGGATTAGATATCAGGAGGAAGTTCTTGGCTGTGAGGATAGGGAGGCCCTGGCACAGGTTGCCCCATCCCTGGAAGTGTCCAAGACCAGGTTGGAGCAAGCTGGGACAGTGGAAGGTGTCCCTGCCCATGGCAAGGGGTGGCACTGGATGATCTTTTAGATCCCTTCCAGCCCAAACCATTCTGGGATTTCTGTAAGGTGCAGAGGCCTGTTCAGGGCTTTATCAAAGGGAAATGGAGCTCTGCACTGTCAGGATTTCCCATCCTTCACAGGTTCTTGTTATCTTGTCCAGCTTCATCCTGTTCTTATGTGGCAAAAGGGGGAAGGAATGAGATCAGAGGCTCCATGATCTGCTGGGTGAAGGGGGAGCATCATCAGCTGATGCACGGGGGTGATGGAGCCCCAAGCACCTGAGGAATGTGTTGGGTTGGGTTTAGGTGCTGAGAGAGCAACAAACAGTTGCCAGTCACGTTCTTCTTCCTGCAGAATTCACCTCAGGCTTTGTTCCTGGTTATATCTCCCCCCGTTCTGCTGTTGGTAACTACCTGGATACCCAACTCTGGTTCACATCCCTGCCTGTGCACGGAAAATCCTTCCAGTTTCTGCCAAGTCATCACCTTCTCAACATGCAAATCCCTCCTAAAACCTCCCTTCTTTGGTATTGACCACATGAGATGATTTATTCTTCTAATATATCTGCATATTTGTCAAGGCTGGAGATAGATGAGCTGGACAGTGGGCAGGGATCTAAATGAGCTGTGTGGTATTTTCACTGCAAGCAGGGTTCTTTTTTCCTCATTTATTTGACTTTCTTGTTTTTGTTGTGAAATAAGCTGATAAACTGCTTAAGACATCATGTCAAGTGATTTCAGTTATTCTTGTTCTGTGTTTTGAATTCTGTATAAATAATGGGTGAGTGATAAAAAAAAAAAAAGTAAATTGATTCAGGTACAAGCTGCAGCTCAGAAAAACACCCAGTTGGCATTAAAATTCAGCTACAGGCAGTGGGAATCAAATGGTGGTGGTGGTTACCCAGAGCACCTTGGCCTAGGGGAAGGTGTCCCTGCCCAGGGCAGGGAGGTGGGAGGAGATGAGTTTTAAGGTCCCTTCCAACCCAAACCAGTCTGGGATTCTGTGTTGTGAGTGTTCAGCAATTAAATATATATACAGCAAGGTAACACATCAGGCAGCACATCCCCTCTTCCTTGAGGGTTGGATGGATGTTCTTTAATGTCATGTTCCATTCTTGGCCTCATAGTTCAGTCAGTGGGACAATATTTTGTTCCTGAGGACTCTGGGCCCTCTTTGGAAGCCAGAAGGTGATGGAGAAACCTGAACCTCTGGAAATGATTTGTAAATGATCTTTTGGACCATCTGCTCCTCCCTGGTTTAGGAATATTGAGAAGAGTAGCTCAGACCAGGGACTGGGTGACAAACCTTCCTTGTTCTGAGGTCTGAACCAAACTTGTTGTGGCTGAAGATGACAGGGGGAGTTTCCCAGAATTCCTGTTGTCGTTTCAGTGCCGTGTCCTTCATCACCCAAGCTGTGATTAATTGCAGCAGGGCTGCTTTAAATTTGAAACAGGCACCACAGGCTGAGCTTTCCCTTAAAGTACAGATCAGATGGGGGCTGGCCCTGCAGGACTTGAAAGATTACACATCTATTTTTAATAATATTATATATTATAATAATATAAATATAGCCATTCAATAGATATATTTCTATTGAATAGCTATATTATATATTATATATGATAATTATACAAATATATCTATTCAGTAGGTATATTTCATTTAATAGCTATATTTATATTATATATATAATTATATAAATAGATCTGTTCAATAGAGCTATTTCTATTGAATAGATATATTCATATTATATATTATAATAGATATATTCATATTATATATTATAATTATATAATAAATCTGTTTAGTAGATATCTTTCTACTGAGTAGATGTATTTATATTCTATATGATAATTACATAATATATCTATTCAGTAGATATATTTCTACTGAATAGATATATTTATATTATATATGATAATTATAGAAATATAGCTATTCAGTAGACATATTTCTATTGAATAGATACATTTATATAGTTATATAAATATATATAGTTATATAAGTATAAACATAAAATATAGTTATATAAATATATCGTTACATAAATATAAATAGAAATTTATATGACTAGAAATATATCTATTCAATAGAAATATTGAATATATTCAATAGTTATATATAATATAATTATATATTATATATATTATTTATAACATTATATTGAATAGTTATATTTCTATCTAGAAATAGATATATTTATCTAATAGATACACATTTATACATGTAAATAAATACAAATTATTTGTTATACAATTAGTCCCCACTCTTCCCAGCACTTGTGGCTGTGCTCATGGGAGTGATCCAGTTGAAGTCACAGCCAACTCCATGTGGGTCCAGTTGTTCAAACATGTTTGTGGAACCCACTGGTACGTGTCTGATGTGTGTCCCCTTTTACTGGCAGCTTAATAAGTGCTGCTGACCTGTGTCTTGCCCTCTCACACACTCAAGCAGCCCCAGAGAAACCCGAGTTTGTCTGGCCTGTTGCTCAGCCAACCTCCCCTGGGACCAGATTTTCTGCCTCGTGAACTGGATCCGGCCCCTGAACTCAGCAGCTGGATATTCCACCCGCTGGAATGTGGGGGGAACAGGCTGCAGAGGGGCTGCTTGGGATGCTCAGAGCAGGACCAGCCTGGCTGATGCAGAGGTGAATTGTGCCATAAATGTGTTTTTTAGGGGTCTGTGTTCCTGGAGCAGTGCTGAGCATCGAGGGGATTGTCCCTCTGTGCTGTGTGTGCAGGGAAGGGAAGGGAGCTGGGAAGGGGCTGGAGCAGCAGGAGCAGCTGAGGGAACTGGGGGGGCTCAGCCTGGAGAAAAGGAGGCTCAGGGGGGACCTTCTGGCTCTGCAACCCCCTGACAGGAGGGGGGAGCTGAGGGGGAAGTCGGGCTCTGCTACCAGGGAATAAGGGACAGGAGGAGGGGGAATGGCCTCCAGCTGTGCCAGGGGAGGGTCGGGTTGGACATCAGCAGGAATTTCCTCATGGAAAGGGTTTTCAAGCATTGGCAGGGGCTGCCCAGGGAGGTTGGGAGTCCCCACCCCTGGAAGTGTCCAAGAAATGCCTGGACATGGCACTCAGAGCTCTGGGCTGGGGGACAAGGTGGGGATGGGGCACAGGGGGGACTGGATGATCCCAGAGGGCTTTTCCAACCTTAATGATCCTGTAATTCTCTTATGCACCACCTGAGTGCCCAAATCTCAGAGGAATTGGATCTGTCTTGGCTCTTAGGCTTTGAACCTTCAACTCAGGGTGTAAAGAACAGCTGGTTTAACTTTGCAGGTCCTGGGTGCAGCCCTGGCATAGCTGGAAAAGGTAGCTGGGACAAACTGACAGGTTAAAAAGCCCTGGGCTGCACACTTGCAGATAAAAAGCTTATAAACTATTAATATAATTTTATTTCTGTGACATTACAGCCTGATTTTAAGAGGAGGTGACTTTAGATGTCTTCATGAACTAACCCACCATAAAGATGGGCAGTAATTGTGATGCTAACTGGTTTTATTACAAGAGAAATAGAAGCAACAAACCTAATTCTCATCTCTCACTGCTTTGTCTCTCATTGTAACATCATTTCAATTCAGTGAGATGCTCCACTACAGGCTCTAAAACAAGGATATTAGAGTGGTTGCACAGAAATATATGATATTATGGAAAATTATGAAACTACTGTAAGCTGTGGATCTGTCCTTGATGGATTTCAGTGAAGTCCCAAGCTTGGGGTGTTTGCTTGGATCTGATTTTGGCTTTAGGAAAAGTCTGACAGACACAGGCTACAAGTGCAAAGCAGAAACAAAGATTAGGAAATTTATGTCAGGCTCTCTGTCAGGTACAATTTAAGCTGTGGTGTTTAAATAGAATTGAGTAGTTTGTGGCAAAAATTCCCCACTGGAATGCTGTGCTGGATCATCAGCCAGGATGGCATAGCTGGAATTGTGGCTGAACAGGGCTGACCATGTGGTTTGTGGGGTCATTGCTGCCAACAGGACTGTTCAGAATAAAAGAACATGATTTAACATCTTTTATATCAGTCAAATCCAGGTAATATTTACTAAAAACATATTTCCCTCTTAAGACCCTTAGTTTCACTTCATGGAAGCTGATTGTAACAGGCTGGTGGGATTCTTTCAGGGAGCTCCAATGGATTTTGGATCAAACTCTTCCTAACATGTGGATCATCCTTTACTGACTTTTTTGCAGTGGGGTTTTCACCCCTCTAAACGAGAAGCTGTTGCAAATCAGCGCCCAAAGGGTACAGCAGACAAAAGTGAGCTCCCTGTGGCAGCCCCATTATTTTAAAATGCACTAAATTCTTTGGAATTCTTCTCAGTGAACTGATCCTGCATTTTGCACTGCTGTTATTCTGTGAGCCTGGTTCAAGCTATGCCAGCAAAGTCACTGTCAGGTCAACAACTTCCATTTCCTACTGGGTGTTCCTAGAGGGTTGAGTCACATTTTGGTGCAAGACTTCACAGGAGGAGACTCAGAAACACCTCATCCTGTCCCCTGAGTTCATCTGGTCCAGACAGATGGTGGTTAATTCACTTAACACTTCACTGAAATGATGAAGGACTTTCTTATGATTTTATTTCATTTACAGAGAGATCTCAGTGCAGACAATCCTCTGAGCTCTGGGGTGGGGCTGGTTTGAGCAAAAGCCCTTGAGTACCACAGATATCCTTCCTTCCCCTTTTACAGTTTCTTTTAATGCTCCTCAGGTCCCCTTTGGTTCAGTATCTTCCATATTCTTTAGAATTAAGAATTAGCCTGGCTGATGTGTTTCCCTGTTCCAGTGGCACTGGAGGCAGATTAGTGCAGCCTGTTGGAAAAGTTGGAGAAGGAACACAAAAGCAGAATTTGCTTTTCATCACCTTGCATATCTCCTCCTTTGGCTCTGATAAGCAGTCATCTACAACTATAACAGCAGATATGGATACAACCTAGAATATAATTTATATTCTCATTATAGTCCTTATTTAAAAAATGCAGATTATGACAAAGGGCCCTAACTAAGTGAAAATTATGCTATTTTGCAATCACTTGATATTCTTGAATAGGATAGAAATGTGCTTATTATTCCTTGACCATGGTCTCAGCATCAATCCAGGACCTCTGCTCTTGTTGGCAAGGGCTGGGATTGAAGCAGCTGAGATCTGGATGTGGTGGCACTGCTGTGGCTCTTCTTTGTGGCCACAGGTGAATTCCTGAGAGCAACAGTTTGAAAAGGAGATTTAGGAACCTACTCTGTGCTTAAAAATAACACCTGCTTCAGCTCAGGGGATGGCATTAATTTGAGGCAATTAATTCCCATGGCTTTCAAAGTTTTTTACTCTCTGTTGATACAGAGCTTAATAATTTACCACCCTGTTGTGCTTGGTGTCTTCTACATGTGTAGTAATAGAAATAATAAGCCCTGGCTAGTTCTGGAGTGGGTCACAGGGACTGGGTGATAATTTTGCAGGTTGTATTCATTTCCTGGGCTGTGTTTTGTTCAGGCAGAGATGAAAGATTTCCATGTCCCAGATCCTGGGTGTCTGCTCAGCCCTTCTGCCCTGTTGTCCTGTTTTAATTTGGCTTGCAGCTCCTCCTAATCAGCTCTTCTCCATCCCCCGTGGACTGGGCTGGCAATAAACTGCATTTTATGCCACCCTCAGGTGCCCAGTGTTTGTAGGTTCATGGACAGTGGCTCAAAATGGCACAAGAAATTCCTGCTGGACCCAGTGATCACTGCAGGATCCCAGGGGTGCTTTAATTTTGACTTTGTTCCAGGAGCAGAACTATCATTGGAGATTTTTAAGGACAAAAAAAATCACAGAAATCCCCCTGCACAATGATTCTGTGAGAAGGGAAAGACCCATATCCCACTCACTGCCCATTTTGGGCTCAGGTACCTTCAGCTGCAGGAGGTGGAAAGAGCTGGGCAAACAAGTCCTGGAGTAATTTTTTCCTCTGCTTAAAAGGCAGAGAGAGGGGTTATTCATCCTGATATAACTCCAAGTTGTGTCTATTTGCACACATTAAGTGGCTTTGTTTGCCGTGGTTGTTATTTTGGGCTTTCTATACACACACAATGGTAATTTATATCTAAATGGGAGGCACAACAGTGTCTGTGGGAATGAGCAGACCGTGGATCCTGCAGGGTGAGAGCAGCCTCACCATTTGTAGCCCTGACTCCTGCCACATGAAGGGCCCTTACCAGCACTCCTGTGTGCTGGGGATGGTGGAATTGGGCCCACAATATTATGGCACAAAATAGAAAACACACGACCCTGCACCAGCTGTAATGGCATAATAGGATAAGTGCGAGGGAGAAGCAGCAGGATATAATAGGTACTCAGCTGCCTCCGAGATGGGGCCTCTGTATTTACCTGGATAGGAGAAAGCTGGAAAACTAGGGCAGCATAAGAACACAGTGACAGTGTAAGTGCTCCAGGAGGTAGCTTGTGGGTGAATTGAAAATGCAGCAATATGGGATGTTATATAATAAATAATAACAATAATATCTGTGCTCAGGTCCCGTTCAGCCTGAAATGCTTCACCAGCTGCTCTGCAGAGCTCACGGGAGTGTTGGGGCCTCTTTGGGGTTGGATTTCCTAATTCCTTCTCTTCTCCTGCTCTGTAAAAGCCTCTGGGTGGTGTTTTTGTGCTTTATTATGTCTGGAGTGTAGAGGAGCTTTCATCTCCCAGAAATGTGTATGAATGATCAACACCAGCCATCATTTGTGATATTTCCCATCCCTGGAAGTGTCCAGGCTGGATGTTGGAGTAACCTGGGCTGGTGGAAGGTGTCCCTGCCCGGGGCAGGGGGTGTGGAACTGGATGATCTTTAAGGTTCCTTCCAACCCAAACCATTGTGGGATTCTGTGAGTGGAACTGATGGGGAACCAGGAAATCAAATGGGGGAAATCCCAACACTCTTTTCCTTCTCCTCCTGACAGCAGAGCTCCATCCCACGCACTCTGGCTCCCACAGGAGGGCTTTTGCTGCAGGTTGCAGAAATCTGGATTATTTTGTGCTGGTGGCAGGCTTTGGTGTTGAAGTGTATAATCTTTCAGGCCAAGACATGACTTTCTGGCACTCATTAACATATTTAAGCTGTGCTTTCTATGCCCCTCTTTGATGTAGACTCACAGCCTTGTGGCTTATCTGTGTTCCTAATTTCACTTTTAACTTATTTGCTGACTTGGGTGAAGATCCTCCTGCTTAAGTGATGAGTCATTTTTTTTTTTCACTTGCAGGAAAAATTTGCATTTATTTTTTCCACAGAGGCACTTAGGAACAGGTTAAATGAACCATTTAGATGATTGAGAGAGAGAGATGCCAGGGAAAGTGGTAATGTGTGCCATGGTGCTATTCTGTTACTCTTTGATTCAGATTGCTGCTATTCAGTTAATTCCTTAGATGTGGATTGCTGAGTAGTGCCTCCCTCTGCATTCCCTCCCTTCCCTGGATTTCTTGGGCTGAATTGGTTGGAATTCATTGATGTATTTTAACTGTAGGTTTCCCCTACAGTGCTGTGCCATCTAACAATAAAATTCACATTATAGTTCCAGGAATTGTCAAGGTGGACTGAACTGTTGACAGTGTACAGAAAGATGCACGTAGGAATCTTTAGGAATAAAAGATGAGGTGTCAAAAAGTAGACAATGAAACTTTTAAATGTATTTTTTGTAATCTTTCACAACTGGAGTAAGTGGGTTTAGAAGGAATAGTTAAAAAAACAACAAACATAGTATGAAATACAATAAATTTTAGGATTTTTAGAACACTTTCAAGGGGCATTCAATCTTTCTACAGCTTTGTGAGATTTATTAAGGGAAAACCAATTTGGATTTCTTTTTTTTTTTTTTTTTCAATATTCCAAGATGAAATCATTGTGCTGAATTACAAGTGGTCACAACAGGTCACCAAGGGAGGAGCTGAAGGACATAATCTGACTTGGAATCTGGAGTAAGGAGGGGATATTTGTTTTTAGTGTTTGGAGATGGTAGTTAGGACATCACCTGAGAATTTAGAAAGAGAAACTGAAATAACTGAGCCATTTTGATGGTGTAAAATCACCTCCATGCCCAGGCTGATGTGGAGAGAGAGAGAAGGACCTGAGGTATCAGTTAACAGGAGTTTGATGCTTTCTTGAGCTGTAGGTAACTCCCAGCAAATGATGTGTCACTAATTGGGTTAAACCATATCATAATTCCTCTCACGTAAATGCAGGCTCTTGCCTGGCCTATATTACTGGAATATCAGGGTCTGTCCTATTTTCCTCATGGAAAAGCATCCCAAAGGTGGGATGCAGAGGCTCTGTCCTGCCTCACAAATGGGAAACTGAGGCACGACCTCGCCAAGGTGAAGCAGAGGATGGGGGCATTTTAGGGGCTTGAATGAGGACCCTTCAAAATTTAAGGCTCAAGTTTTAGGCTCAGATTTTAGGCTCTGACCTTCCTGGGGGCACAGTTTGCAACACCTGTGCCGTGGCTGGTTACTGATGGATGATCTGGGTGGGGATGTGTCGCTTGCCTGTGTGAGAACACACATCTGAATAAATGCACAGGCAGCGTTTTGGGAGCATCCAGGAATCTGCTTGAACGAGAGGGGGTGGTTTGGAAGTGGGGCTTGTTATTAAACAGCCTCTTTTGCGTGGGCACCGTCTGTGTGCGTGTGTGTTTCTAAAAAACCCAGGGTCTCCTCGCTCTCCTGCCATCCCAGGTCTCTAAAAAAAGCCGGGATAACAAACATCCATATTCAAACCTGCCTTGAAAAGACGTCTCCCCGCAGCTGTGGGAACCTCAGCCTGCCGGTGCCGCCGTGTCACATGATGGGCTTCAATCAGCTTGAGCCCGTTTTAACTGCATTTGCACTGATTTGCTCCATCTCGAGTTATTTAGCATTATTGATTCCTCTTGACTTCCCGGGTGCATTAGTTGCCGTTGACCCTGGCATCTCGCTGGAGCAGACTGGCCCGTCATGTGATACCGTCTGGCTTTGTCCTTGTTCCCAGTCAATTCCTGTTTTACTCAGCAGATGTCTTTTGTTCCCGACAAAGATTGCTCATCCCATTGTCCCGGGGGTGCCCCGTCCAGCCCGGGGTCCAGCCCGGGCTCCCGGGTCCCAGCCCTTCCCAGCCAGACTCTCCCCCTCCTTCCCCCAGACTCTGAACACCAGAAGGAGCCTGGTTTGCTTTTCCTTTTTTTTTTTTTTTTTTTCTCCCCAGGGGTCTGGCTGGATTATTTCTGGAGCTGGTTTCTTTCTTCTGTGAAAGTAAACCAGGGAAAATAGGTTTAATTTTTTTTGGTAGGGTTTCTTGGGAAGTACCTGGGCCCCACCTTGACTAAATCAGCATCCATCCCTCCTTGGTTTTGATTTAAATCTGACCCCCAATATCTAAAGAGATTGGTTGGTTGGTGGTTTTTTGTTTTTTTTTTGTTTTTTTTTTTTTTTCATTGCATGGATCTGCTAGAAGGGATGGGGGAAAAAGTTATGGATTAGGATAGGGATTTGTGTAGCAGCCTACAGGATTTGGGGGCCTGATCCACTCCTCTCTTGTGCCAGAATCTGATAAATTCACCATTCCTGCTCTTCAGATCCCAAAAGATAAATCCCTGTAAACCAAAGCAGAGCTCTCTCTGTCAGTAGGACTGCAGTGCTTCGGGGGCCTTTAGGGCATGGAGATATCTTGTGGGTTCATTGCTCCAGGGAGCATTTTGGGATGCTGGAAAAGCAGGGATCTGACAGCTGCACAGTGTCCTGGAATGTCTGAGTGAGGGAAATGGGGATGGGGCAGGTGATGGGCAGCAGAGAGGGAGTGAGACCCAGCCAGCCCACTGCCTAAAGGGTGGCTGGTGAGTGAGCCTGCAGCCTGGGGCAGGAGAAGCTGATAAACTCTCAGTGCTCTCCTAATGACTCCAGAGTTCAAGGTTTTCCCTTGTAATCCAAGATTTTAGCTCTAGTGGTTCAATTTTAAGTTTTCTCTTCTTGTGGGGTACGTGAAGTCTGGGCCAGTCCAGGGCTTGGGTTCTTCCCCACTTGAGGCCGGGCTGATAAACCTTCTGCTCAGTCTCTCTGTGTGCTGAACTGCATTTTCTCTCCCAAAAGTGAAGGAAAAGATGCCTGGATGTGCTCTGTGTCCCAGCTCCCTGCAGCCAGGCTGTTTGTCAGCATTGTGCCACTTCACTGCAACTTGATGTGTGGAACCTGACTCAGGTCCATAAAAGCTGCTCAGAGGCCCATTATTTTCCATTATTGTTCCTTTTTGCACCATTATTACTTTTTCTCAGGAACTAAATATTTTTCCTTTTGAATTTAGTGTGGTTTGACTTAAACCCACACTTTTCCTACTAAACCCACCATAAATTACTCTGTTACCACCTCACCTCACTGACTGCAGCTTTGTTCACATGGCTCAGGGATTCTTGGAAAGGGGGGGGGATATTTTATTTCTGTCACCAGCGGGAATTAGAGTGGAGAAAGGGCAAATTTAAATTCATAAAAAGACCCGTGAAAGGAAAACTGCTTCTGGTGGCAAAACTCACCTTTTGGTCAGTCCTGTATGTGATCCCCCTCTTCTGGTTGTCTGTGGAATTGGATATGGAGGGAAGTGGAGAGTAGCACAGACAATGGGATTTGGGCAAATTGGATCGTTTTCCTTACGCTGGTGAAAGACCTTTGGAATTACAGAGCAAAATGGAATTTTGCTGTGGATTGGGTTCACCCTGGAGTGACTCTTTTGCTGGTGTTGATTTGCTCCAGGTAGGAGCTGCCTGGGGTCTGGGTGGAGCTCAGCTCAGCTCTATTTGTCCTGATTATTTTTGGTGTGTCTCACAGGAATGGCACTGGAGGAGACTGGTTTTCCCTTGTCTGGCACCTGGTGCCCGTGAGAGGTCAAGGTGTGAAATGCTGCCCTTGTGGTTTGGGGCTGCTTTCATTTTTTTTTTCTCTGTCTACATAAAAATCCTGGTGGGAAGGAGGCAGTTTGGAGCATCCTCAGGAGGGGTTGTGTGAGGCAGGGGCAGACAACAGGCAGAACAAAAATCACGTCAGGTGCCTGATCTGTCTGCCATGGATGGTCCTGGTGGTTAACAGCAAATTCCTCATGGAATGTGGGGTGAGGAAGGGAAGTGGGAGATCAGGTTTGGAACCTCTGGGCTGGAAGCATTGCAGTGTTTTTCTGGGTATAGGTACCATGATTTTCTTTGGCTCGAAGCAGAGGTAGGGGTAAGCAGCCACATTTACATCCATATTCCATTTTATATCCATATTCCAGCTTCATCTGCCAGAAACTGAATCAAATCATAAAGGTCATTGAGGTACAAACGTGCTCCTGCCTAATTGTCCAACATCTGCCATCTTGCTCCGTGGTATCCCCCTTCCTTTCTGCAGCACTAATCACATTGGAGTTCATAACCTCTGCCCAGACATTTTAAAAGAGGCAGGAAAATATTCTGGGGAAGGTATTGAATTACAAACTGGGTTTGGATGGAAGGAGAGAGCTAAAAGGGAAGAGAGATCACACAGTGCCCCCCCTTCCCAGCTTAAGGAAGCAGCATTCCCTCACTGGTACCCATCCTTTCCAGGGAGAGCAATGAGCTGAACAGTTTTCTCTCTTCTTTTGTCCCTCCTGGGCTCAATTTGCTGTAATTCCTGGCTGCACATGGCACAAATGACTGAACGTGGATGTTGAACCCACTGTGGTGTATAAAACGAGCCAGAGAATCTTCCTGGAGCCTGGAATCTTCTAGAACTGAAAAATATCCTCTCTTTCCCAGGGCAGGAGAAAATCCTGACCCTGAAATGGAGCCTTATGATAGAAGGAGGTTTCTTCTGGCTCTGTCTGTGTGCTCCTGTCACATGTGGAAGTGTCAGACAGAAGCTGGTTTCACAGTTGTGTCAACTGGGGGAGACACGTTTTCCTTAATGGAGCGGGAGATGATTTTTGAGAGATGTAAATGCCAAAGCATCCAGAACTCTGCAGGGTAACTTCGTCCCTTGTGTCCAACAGAAGTGCCCTCTTGGCCCTTGGGTGGGAGGAATTGGCTGTGGGCTACAGGTTGATGAATGTTTTGGGCTCAGAGTGGGGAGATGATGTCATGAGCGGGTTTCAAGTCACCTCTGTGTTTCTCCTTCTCCCTTTCCTCTTGCTGCCTGCAATCTAAATATTGAAATCTGGGCAGTGCAGCGAGGCCTCTGGGCAATGCCACAATGCCAGGAGTGTTTATATTCAATACATAATATTATCACAGTATCTCAGACTGATTTGGGTTGGGAGGGACCTTAAAGCCCATCCAGTCCCACCCTCTACCCTGGGCAGGGACACCTTGAGACCCTCAGTGCTGAACCTGCTGCTCTTAAACCAGGTGCCCCTTTACCTTGGGAAGGGGAGAGTCAAAAAGCTGCAGGAGCTGCCTGCTGGAAACCCTGGGCTCTGCCCTAATGGATCCGTCTCCCTCGCTGCCAGAAAGTTCCCAAGGAGTAATAAATTCCCTCTGGGTCTGCACTGAATGCAGAATTGATCCGGCTGCAGGAGCCAGGGGGAATCAATCCAGCTCGGTCTGGGTGTGCCCTGCACATCCATTGGCTCCCTGGCCCTGCCTCCTCCTGCTCTGGCCTGTGCATGCCACAGCAAAAATTGATTTTTGCATGAAACCAAAAGGTGAACCGTGGCATCAGGCAGCTCAGAGCCATCTGTCTTGTCAGGGCTCCTGTCGGAGGGACGGTTATTTGGAATTATCCACTAATGAAGAGCAGCCAAAGATGTTTCCCTGTGTGCCAGAGAAACTGTCCTTTGTGTTTTTTTCCCCCAAAAACCCTCTTTCCCCACAGGTTCTCTTCCCCTGAGGTCAGCACACGCAGCACATCCAGTTGCACGTGTGTTTTCTTGCTGAATCATTCCCAAAAAAATCATTCCCAGGCACCTGCAACATCCCCCCCCCACACACACAGGAGGAATTGCAGCTTCCCAGAGCCAGGGATGCCACCAGAGATGTCCTTTAAACTCACCCAGTGCAATAATCCACTGGAAGAAAGCAACAGATGCTGAGTCATCACCCAGCACTTTCGTACCACTGTGTCCACCCAAAAGATCTGGGAATGGGTTGGCTTTCCTTAGCTGGGGAAGGAGGGGAGGACAGGAGGGTATCCAAAAATCCAGGGGCAGAGTTAAAGTAGTTTTGGTAACCTCTGCAGTATGTTTTTAGCACTGGTATGTCTTTGAGTGTATATATCTATATATATATGTATGTATATATTTATTTTTTTATTTTTTCCCTTGTATTTTTTATGTTAATCTGACTCAGTTCTTGGTTTTTGCTTGTCTTGGTTTTATTTTTACCCCCTGCTGCAGTCTGAAGGCAGGTTCTCAGCTCAGAGGGCACGTCAGAATCGTGCCACATAAACTGCCCTGAAGTTTAAAGGAAAAGAGAGAAATTACATTTTATCCTCCTTAACTTCACAAATGTTTGCTATACCTCGAAAAAATCAGAGGTTTTTTTTGGAAGAGATTCAACTCCCAGCCTGCAAACTACATCTTCCCTTTCTTATTCCAATATTGTCTCACTGGAAGAGCCTCTGTTTGGAGCAGAGATTACAAAGCCCCACCAACCCTCTTCCATCCCCGAAGAATCACCCAACCCAAACTAATACTTTAATGACTCCTTTTCCTCCCAAGGAAGCAAATTCAGACACACACACACACACACACACACACACACACACACACGAACAACAACAAAAAAATGCTATTTTTTTTTTCTTTTTTTTTTAAAAAAAAAAGCTGGAGGCTGAGGAGGGACCTCGTCTGGTCAATGAAAGAAAGAGACGGATGTCTGGTGCCATGGCAATGGAGCAGGGATTACTTTGCACTGGAAAATAGGTTCTTTTTTTTTTTTTCCCCTCTTTTTTTTTTTTTTTTTTTTTTCTCAGGCAGCTAAGAGTTGTCACCGAGTCTGAGAGGCCCATTTAGAGGAAAACGAGCCTCTGAGGAGAATTGAATGCTTGCTTTTCAGCGGCTGCTGCTTGAACAGTCTGCTTTGCTTTTGGGGCAAGGCAGGATGCAAACACCCAGATTTGTTTAGAGCTTTCCCAATCCCTGCGTGTCTGCATGTGTGTGGATACACAGCCATAAAAATAAGAGGGGCTTGGGCTGCTAGGAACATATATTAGTTACAAAACGAAGCAAATATTTAATTGAAAAAGCTCTTTAACCTGAGCTGATATATTGGATGTGATTCTGTGGGAATTTATCACTTCACCGTGTCTGATTTGGGGTGTATTTTGCATTTTATTGCCATTAGGCTGGATTTTGACCGAGATTAATTAATTCAATTTAATGCAGGTCGAGACATTTTTGTGACAGAAGGTCTTTTTTGTGGAAAAAGCTGATTTGTGGAGATTTTTTCGCTGTGAGCAGTTTGGGTTTTGTGCTTATTCCTTCCTACCCCCAATTCTGAATATTGGAGGTGAGGGGGGTTTTTTGTGTGGGTTTTTTTTTCTTTTTTTTTTTTTTTTTTTGTTTGATTTTGTTGGTTTTTTTGTTGGTTGGGTTGTTTTTGGTTTTTTGGGGGGCAGGCTGTGTTTTGGTGTGATTGTTTCATTTCGTTTTGTTTTGTTTTCAAAACAAACTACAAAGTTTCAAACTGAAGACAATATTTTGCTCAAACCCACCTTGTTTTAAAAACTCATCTAATTTCTCTAAATGTTTAACAAAGAAATTGGCCAATAGAAACATTCTGGAGTGATGCTCTTTTTCAAGTGATTTTGTTGGGGTTTTTTTAACTGCCTTTTGAATTTCTGACCTTTTTATGTATTTTGGCTTTTTTTATTTTATTTTATTTTTATTTTTGATACATCTTGGGCTGAAGGAAAGGCTTCTTGCAGATGTCTGCCAGCCAAGGGATGAAGGTGTTCTCTGATCTATGAATCACCCACCCACCAGCCTCCAGACAAGGGGGTACCAAGTAGACTATTTAAAACAGGTAAAAGGGAATAAAAGACCTTTATGTGACTTTTCTGAGCTGCTTGAGGGGTTCCCAGGTCACACTTGGGATCCCCTTAATGGCTTTTGCCTCTCTGCTGAATTCCTCTCAATTTACTACCCCAGAGAACGAGGATGTTCCTTCCCCATCCCATGGGAAACACAACCCTGGAGTTCATTCCACTGCAACCTGTTCTGAGCCTTCCCCCCCGTGGATTTTGAGGGAATTGGGTTGATTTCTACCATTTTAAGGCCTAGGCAATGTATTAATTCTGCAGTCTGGGCTTCTGGGTCATTCAGACACCCATTTCACTGACACCAAGAGCGGCACAAGTTGCAAAATATTTACTTTCTGCTGACGTTCTTTTTTGCCACAGTAAAACTGCCTTAATATATGAGCCAAAATAGGGGTTTGAGACATGTTAATCTTATTCTACACATGCCCTGCCTTTTGCAAGCAGGGCCACACTGAAGCCTTGAAATGCCACTGGAATATTTTGTGCTCTCTGTCGTTTCTGGGCTGGGTAGATGTTATAAGCTCTGTTGTTGTAAATGTGTCTCCTTTCTCCTGTCTGGAATGAAAAATAGCTCCTCTCTTTGATCTTCCCCTCATTTGCTAAAAAGTAACCAAAAATAATCCCCCCCCCCCTTTTTTTTTTTTTTTTATGTTGGGGGGAGGTGGTGAAATGTGCCAGGATTCAACAACAACAAAAAAAGAAAAATTGTGAGCCTCCTTTTCAGTGCTTACTAACTGTGAAACATAAAATCCCTGTCCAGGTAAAAAATTTGAGTTGTCATAGCAACAGCAGGATGGCTATTTATTTTTGGATTTCCATTTTCACTGATTTATTTAACACATTGACAATCCATTTATAATGAAGAGGAATTCAAGAGGGTTTTTGTTTCTGGCTGGGTTTATACTGAGCCAAGCTTGGGTTACTTTTCACCAGAGAAAATAAGCAAAGATAAAAGAGGTAAATAAAAAGGAAACCTTGTGGCTTTCTGGGGGTTTTCTTGTAGGCAAATACGGGTGCTGGGTGGTGCAGGGGAGAGGGAAACTGTGACTGACTTGTTTATTTTATGTCTTTTAGAAGAACCTTAGGGCTGTAAAGCAGAACAAGGGTTTAAGTCCAGCTGTGGGAGCCCCAGATGCTCACCTCCACCTGCCCTTGCCTGCATGCACACACTGCCAGGAACAGGGCAGCAGAGCCACTGCAAGGGGCTCCACTGCTCCATCTCCTTGCAGAAGTCAGGGAATGCCTCAAAGCCGTGGAAAAAAATCCGTATTTCTCATTTTGGCAGCGACCTCTCGGTGCTCAGTGCAGTTCTGAGGCTCAGGTTTGTCTGCTCTCCACAGTGTTTGTGTCCAACCAACCTCTGATCCAGGGCTTGGAAGGACCCACAGAGCAGCCTGGAGTTTGGAGAGCCCAAATGGCCTTTAATTTTGGGGTGTTTGTGCTGAAATGGGCTGTGCTCTGTGCTCAGGAGTGGATTGTTTGCAAGCCCAGGGGTGGCAGGAGCCCCTCAAGCAGTCTGAAAGGTTTTGGGGGGGATGATTGAACCCATCCCTGGATGCACAGCCAGCTTTGGAGCCAAGCAAACAGGCACCCACAGAATCAGGGATTTTCAGAGCTTACAGCAGTGTTAGTGCACTTGGGCAACAGTGAAATGCCCCCAAATTCCTATAAATTATGAATTCCTCTGTATCTCCCTCCATGGAGATTTAATTCCAGTGGATGCCTTTGAAATCCCACCGAATTCACCTGCCAGAGGAGCCAAATCAAACTTCAACATTTGGTGACTCCTGAAAGCATCTGAAGATTGGGAAGTTTGGGGCAGGTTTTTGGAAGCAAAGCAGTAAAATCCAAGTGGAATCACCCGGGGAGAGCAAACCCAGCAGATTTTCTGCTGCAGAACCTGGCTGGGAGCACACAGTCCCTGCCTGGGTTTTCTCCCAACCTGTCTCTCTCTCTCTGCATTTGCTCTGCAGGTTGGTTCCTCTCTGGGATTTGTTTCCTCTGATGGATTTGGGCGACTGAGATTGATGGCTTTAAAAAAAGGACTGGTATTGATGACACATTTGTAAAGCTCAGTGAAAATTGTGAGCCTGGCAAGAGACTGGGGGAGGGAAACCTTCAACCATTTTCTTCTGCTGTTGCTTGTTTGGGGCATCAGTCTGGGCTGGTTCCAAGCCAGGAGGGCAGCAGCTGAGCAGAGGAAGTGTTGCACTTTCTGGCCAAACCTGTGAATTTGAGAAGCCTGGGCTTGGTTTTGGATCAGGAAAAGGTAAGGTTTGACCTGTGTGTCAGAAAAAAAAAAAATAAAGTGCTATTTCTGGCTGGGATCTGGAGCCTGCAGAGGGGAGAGTCATGTCCAGCAGTCACTGGTGCTTCCCCCCGTTTATCCTGGTGGAGCATCAGACTGTCCTTGGGGCTGAGAGTGGGGGAAGGGTGGGAAAACCCAAGAAATCAACTTCCAGACATAAATACAATATGGACAAGTCATAAACATTATTAAAGCAAGTCTATCCCTGCAGGGCAGGTTTTTGCTCATAATGCTTTCCTGATTGCGCTTCCGCAGAGCTGGGGGAGTGAATAGTGGGCTGATTATCCATGGCCCAGGATCTACATGAGTGCAAAACTGTTCCCTTTGTATGTGAGCAGAGAACTTTGCATATTCACTGCCAGGGAATAGCCATCCTGCTTCTTATTCCCTCTTCAGATTCACAGTGGGCCTGATCCCAAACACGGCCACGTCAATGGGGTTCTTTGTCTGGGCCCTCCTTGTGTCCCACATTACCATTGCAAAACCTGCCCTGTTTGTCATCTTAAATATACAGGCCATAAATGGGCCTGGCAGTGACATGGGGTGTGATCACACCCCAGACTGATTCACCAAACCCTTTGGTAGGTCAAGGGATAGGCAAAGGCAGAATATAAGAGGAAAAAAAAAAACAACCAACAGTTAAAAAAATGACTCTGTGACTGATTAACAGAATTGTCTCTAATTGTTGATGCTTAAAAAGATCAAAACCCTTGAGAGAAATCCAAGTCTTTTTCCATGGTGCTTTCTTGGAGCCTGACTCCAGTTGTCCAGCTCATCTGGAGCATCATGGAATGTCCTGAGTTGGAAGGGAGCCACAAGCATCCCAGTGACTTTGTTACAGGGGAGAGCCCAAATGGGCTCCGTGGGCAAGAGTCAGAAAGAATCTCATGTTGTATAAAGATTGATGTTGGCAAGATTATCCCATAAAAGGCCACTTATGCCCGACACAGTCAGAGAAGCAAAGACTTTTTAAGCAGATGCAAAAGGTGCAGCAGTTTCATTATTCAATTATGACAGAGCTTTTCCCAACAACTTAACGAACATTCATTTGCAATGTGTTAAACCACTTTTTCTGTTAAATGTAAAGATCAGTGCTAGGAGCTATACATTGTGCAAGATAATTGCACCGTGTAATTCTGGTGCTTCAACAATTTATACTGAAATATTGATGGATATGTTCCAACATTCTTCTTCTCTTTTTATTTTTTTTTCCCCCACAAGCATATTTCATAATCTTTTAAATATCTCTCCCCTGAAAACTTTAATGTAAAGCACAAATCCCCTTATGTAATAGAAGTTTAATGCATCTGGATATTGCTAACCAAACAAAAGCTTTTCAGGCCCACTTCTACTTTCAGAAATAAAAGATGCTGTTAACAGAAGGTATTGTGAATATGAATTTATGAGGAACATGCCATAGCAGAAGGGCATGACTAAGGAAAAGTTAAAGGCTCCCCTTTAGTATTAGAAATATGAAATATTTTTTTTTCTGATTTCTTATGGGCATAGCTAAGAATAAAAAAAAAAACCAATTTTTCAAATAGGAATTTAATGTTAAGTGACACTTTGCATAATCTGCTTAGGAGAGGCACTCTGGAGTTGTACTGTCTGTGGTTCCAGCATTGACCCAAGACTTGTAAATTGAAATAGAAATGCAGGGAGGTTAAACAGAGCAAACAGGAGCATCTCAGAGAAGGAACCTTGCTCATAAACTGTGGTTGGAACAGTTGGTTCAAGGGGTTTGTATGTTTGCTGTAAAAATAGAACTTGAATCAAGCAAGTAATAGTCATTAGTAAGTAGTCAGGATGAAGCATTTGGTTGTGAAATTATACAAACTGTGCAGAAATCTCTTGGGTTTGCTCTAGGAGGAAAGGCTTGGAAGGTTCCTGGGTGCTGAGAGCTCTGCCTTGGGCTGGTGGGAGAACTGGCACAGAAAAGCTGAGGGGGTTACCTGTGGCACTGCCCTTGGTTCCTGCATGTGAACAAAACATAAACTGCAGAGAAAGACCTGTGAATTCCAGTAAATGATCCTGGAATTTGCTCCAGTGTCCTGTTTAGTTGTGACCCTACCAGGCAGTTTGTGCTGCTGTGGGTTTGTTACTCCCCAGAGCACATTGTGCCATGGGCTTGCTCTGTTTACCTGCAGAGTTCTCTCTCCTACCTTTGTCTGACAGTTTTATCTCTCTTTTGTTGCATCTTTCTTGCTCTGTATCTCTGCCCCATCCCTGGAAGTGTCCAAGGCCAGGCTGGACGGGGCTCTGAGCAACCTGGGCTAGTGGAAGGTGTCCCTGCCCGTGGCAGGGGGTGGAACTGGATGGGCTTTAAGGTCCCTCCCAACCCAAACCACACTGGATTCTATGAAAATGCCACATTTAAGCTCAGATCTGTTTTCTGACCCAGACTTGGACTGGAGCCTTTCCCATCCCAAGTGAGAACTTGTCCCCTTGGGCCAGCAGCTTCTCTGTTTGAGGAATATCATTTAAGGTCCCTTCCAACCCAAACCATTCTGTGATTCTGTGGTTCCTGCATCTTGCCCCATCTGCTGAAGATTTCAGCAAGGCTTGTACAGGCAACAATTCTGAACCCTGCTAGTTGTCCCCAGCCCTGTCCTGGGAAGTCCCCTGGCTGACAATGAGCCATAGATCAGCCTTGCCTCCCCTCAGCCCTTGGCTCTCTCACCCAGCCCATGAGATGGATGCTCGCTGTGAGAATGGTGCTGACATTTGCTCACCAGGGACTGGCATGGGACCATCATTTCATGTCCTATAGGTCCCCAGGAAGAACCAGATGCTAATGAGTGCCAGGCCATTAGAGGCCTGGCTTGCATTCCAGCTCCAGTGTCCTAAACTCCCTGTCCTGAGCCCATTCTCCATTGTAGCTGCTGGGGATTGCTGCAGCCTGCCCTGTCAGCAGAGATGTTGCACAACCAGCCAGTGACCACCCAGGGCTATTCTCTTTAGGCTAGATGCCATCTTTTCTGGGCAAGTGTACAGATCATGTCTTGAACTGTGCCAGACACGCTGTTTGTGGTTCATTTCTGCTCATGAGCCTGGCTGAACAAAAAAGGAGATATATATATATATATTTATATCTGTCCCAGTGGTGTTCACGTCCAATCTGACACCCGGTAGATGGCCCTTGGGGATTCTAACGAGGCACCCACTGCTGTACAGCGTGTTTTGGCAACCAGGAGGGGTGGCAAATCCCATGCCTGTCTTTCTTCTGCAAGTCTTCATGTTTCTTTTTGGCACATCCGTGCAACGAAGATCAAGACGCAAGTACTGCCAAAGCTTCTTGTAGAATAGATGACATTTATATTGTTATGCAGTTTGCTGATCTAAACATACCATTGCCTTGCCTTGATAGCCCAGGGCAAGTGCTAATCAGCTTGTTTTGTGGGCACCATGCCATCTGAAAGGGGGGACACAAATAGAGACAGTATGTGCATCATCCACGAGCGTTGCAAGAACACGACTCCCAGCTGAGAGTATCGAAATGTGTCGGTCCCCTGAGCATGTTGGCATGGAAAAGAGAAGTGACAGCGTTAAATGGAAGGGATTTGGAACAAATCAAGGTTATATTCCTTAGCTGCCTCAAGTTTTCATTTATATAGGTCAGGTTGTCAGCCGGTGTAAACAGGCAGGGCTGCGCTGAAAGCAGGGGGGTCACCAAATCTGAGCTGCTGAGCATCTGACCCCCTGTGGCTGCTCCCCACGAGGAGCTTCCCTTCTCATTTTGTCCTCTGGGGCATCACAAAAGGAGGTTTAGTCTCAAAGGTATCGTGTAAGTTGAGTTTGGGTTCCTGTGTTGTCTTCACAGCTCCGTCGCTCACACTCGGTGCTGGGCAGTTTGCCCTCTGTGTGCCCAGTGTCACCTCAGGTATGGAACAGGACTTTGATTTAATTACTATTTTAGTTCTAAGGGCTTTAATCAAGGTTTTCTGGAATGGCAGGCGTGGTGGAATAGTTCACTTGGAGTGCTGCAGTGGATGGATGGATGGATTTGGCTCTTAGACAAAGATGTCCGTGGGACACAAGGAGAGGGGGTTGTGTTTTATGCCAAGGAGTTTATGTTAAAAAAGAAGAAATGTTCTAGAGGAAAATTATTGTTTAGGGAACATTGATTTGCATGAATGAATGTTTTCACTTCAGCTGATAGTTAAAAATGGATATTTAAGCTAAGCCACAGTTTAATGTCCCAAGGAGGAGCAGTCGGGGTTGGGATCAGGGTGGGAAGGCTCCCAAAGAGGGTGTCGTGGTGGGCATCTCCTCTGAACCACCTGACTGAGAGGAAGAGCTGAATGCTCTCAACAACTGGAAAAAAAAAATCTTCTATCACTACAAGAAGGGAAATTGTGATTAGAGGAGAAACCCCAAAGTGGGAGAGTGGTGCAGCCCTGGAGCAGGTGCCCAGCGAGGCTGTGGGATCTCCATTCCTGAGGATTTTCAGAGCTCCTGTGACCACCAGCAGATTCCACTTTGAGGTCATGGCCATGTCTGGAGTAGAAGGATGGCTCAGGTAACTTCCAGCCATCTTTGACATACTCTCCATGAAATACTATTTTCCTGCAAACCTCTGTGACTCTCATGAGTGTTCCCTGAATTAGCCCAGACGAGGTGCAGCCTCTCCATCCTCATCCTCACTCCCAGGGGCACCTGAAGTGCCCTCAGTGCCATCTCCCAACCTTTGGGTGTTTTATGCACATCCCTTCCCTCTTTCTGTGCTTTGTTTGCTTGGTTGTTTCTCCCTCAGAGTGGATTTTTATGGCCATGCTTTAGGAAAACACGCTCTGGAGGTATCACATACAAACAATTACACTTGAAAACCCCTGAAGATGGACTGAAAGTGGATACTTGCATGGAATAACAGGGGACTTTGGATGCACAAGTAGAACTCTAATAGCTGGCTTGAGTTCATTGGGGTAATCTGGCCCTTATCCCAGCCTTTTTGAAAGATAATCATCGTTCCAAGAGAGGTTTTCATTGACTGTAGCATACACTTTATATTTCACTGTGTAATGGAACCTTCCATACACTCAAGGAAAACAATTTACAGAGCTAATTGCTGAACTCTGCAGATATAATCCTTTAAATGGGTTATGCTAGATAAGAGTTTATGTTAAAAAAGAAGAAATGTTCTAGAGGAAAATTATTGTTTAGGGAACATTAATTTGCATGAATTAATGTTTTCACTTCGGCTGATAGTTAAAAATGGATACTTAAGCTAAGCCACATTTTAGTGTAACATAAATGCTTCATTAGTTATGGTGTGAGCTGAAATCCATTGTTTGTTTGCTTTCTTATGTCTCCAAACTTCAGCTGGCGTCGGTTCAAACCATGCCAAAGATTCCATTTTTTTAATTAAAAAAGAAAAAAAAATCCCTGCACGGGCTCTGAGATGGGAGGATGCCTTGGAGTTCTCATTGTTACTCACTGATTTAGTTTAGACAATGCTCTCCACCCTCCTGTCTCAGCCTACTTCTCAGGGAAATTAGGGGTGGTGGTAATGATCTCACCTGACACAGTTGTCTCCGGAATTAACTGATGAATATTTGCACAGTACAATATTTGTACAGAGGTGGTGCATCCCTCGTGCTGCAGGAGCAGCCATCTGTCACACACACATCTCTCACATTTAAGGGCTGCAATGAACATTTTTGGGGCTTGGCAAGTCAAGGAACTTTTGCAGAACTCAGAGAATTATTTTTTTTTTTTGTTGCTATTTTTATCACTTATATTTTAATTCAGATTATAACCCAGGTCTGTACCTGCTGATAGTTGTTGTGGCTTTATTGCCTACACAGTCTGGGGTTATGGCACAAATATATAAGAGTTCAGCACTGTACAGAAGGTGTTAATAATGAACTAGACAGAATGTTTGAGTTTAATTTAAATCCATTTTCTCCCCTGTAGCCGAGTGTTGGTGACAGATTGGGAGAGAAGGAGTAAAGCACAGCATTGTGTTTTACAGCAGCCCAGTGGAACAAAGGGTATGTATGTTTGTTTTCCGTGGTCCTCTTTAATTATCCTGTAATTTCTGTGTTGTGTTACCTCAATTGTGTTTAGAGGAAGTTCATATATATCCAAAGAGGAAGGGATTAAGGAGGACACTCAAGTTGAGGCTTTCAGAGACTTTCAGAGGGCTGGGCTCTCCAGCACTCCGTGACTCAGTAAAATGTGCAGGTCACATCTCATTCCACTGTGAATTTCCCTTTTTTTCCAGGATCTGTGGTGAAATCCCTCCTGTGAACTGCACAACAAAAGCTGCCATCCCCATTCCAGGTGCTCCTTCCCACTGGCAAACAGCCTAAGGAGGAGTTGTTTATAGGTGAGATGTTCCCTCCAGTCAACTGGAGGAATGAGCTTTTTGTTCCTTTCTACTAGAAGAGTCTTGCCAGTTGTGAATTGAACTGATAATTAAGAGCTCAGAAACTTTTTAACCCATGGATGTATTTGTACTGTATTTATACAAAAGTACTGTAAAAGTACAATATTTATACAGAAGACTGGGATATATTGCACAAATCCATTGTTGTTACATGCTTACAGGAACAGATTTTTAACATGGAATTGGGTGGTTGGAACTGGCTGATCTTTAAGGACCCTTCCAACCCAAATCATTCTGTGATTCTATGAAATTCTTGGGTGCAAAAATGCATATTAACCAGAAAACAAGTTTCACTGAGATCATTAAAAACTCTCTTTTTTTTCTTAATTTCTTTTTTTTCTTTTTTTCCCCCCACCCACCATCCCGCTCAGAAAATCGGCCTGATTTTTGAAGTCCTTAATTAAGGATGGAAATTTAGTGTTAGGCAGATGCTGTCATTTTTTTTTTTCTTCCCCTACCCCTCCAGCAAAAACCCATGTGCAGTGTGCTGCCTGGGGCTCAGAGACTGGAGGATGGGATGAGCAGCAAAACCTGCAGGGTCCTGCAGTCAGATGAGTCATGTGTTGCACGGGCAAAGTTTAATCCCAGAGAAGAAGTTCCAACACAGGAAGAACCCCCTGAAAACAACAGGAATTGGTACAGTATTTGGGCAGTAAACACAGGTTAGAACAGTCTGGGTATTTGCTTTAATCCTCTCTGGTTCTATTTTGAATCGCTGTGTTCCTACTTGCTAAACCACTTTCCTTTTCCACTCTGTTTTACTGTGACAGAAGGAGGAGGGGATATTTTGGAAGCTGGAAAAGTGCCACTGATTTTTTTTTTGCAGGTTTCTTGAACTGAGCATTGCCACTCTGGAAGTGCTGGGAGCCTCTTCTTCCAGGGTTCCCCATAGAATTCCCACCCTCCCACGAGGCAGGACGTGCCTCAGGGTACAGGACTCGCCTTCCTGAATGTTTGAGGGGATGAGGGAGTTTGGATTGATGGGCTCTCAGCAGCACAGAGCCAGGGAGCCCAAATATTGCCAAAAGATCAGGAACTGAGTGTGAACAGGATGGAAAATTCCTCTGCAGTGTGGATTGATGGAGTTCAGCATCAGGGCAAGCAAAGGTCGAGCAGAAAGGTCCAACTTGGCACGAGGCCACTCCCCATGAAGGGTTTGGCTTTGTGTTTGGGCTGGGTTGGTGCTTGTGCCAGTCCTTGCCTGGAAAATGCCTGATAATCCACATTTTAGTGGGGGATGTTGCCCAGCAGCTCCTGGTGGGGAAGAGCTGGAGGTGGGTTGGATGGAACTCTGAGCAACCTGCTCTAGTGAAAGGTGTCCCTGCCCAGGGCAGGGGGGTTTAAACAAAATGCTCTTTAAGGTCCCTTCCAACCCCACCCATTCTGGCACTCTTTGATTTATGAGGCTTTATTTATTATATATTTTTTAATTATTTTTTCTGTTTCCTCTCGGCATAATGAAGTATTCCAGGGGTGTTGCTCATGTTCTGCCATAGGTTTGGGTGTGGTTTAGCAGACATTCCAGGTAGTCAACCTCAAACCATGTCCCATAGTGAAGCCTCTTTTAGAGAGCAATAAACAAATCTCACTTCTACTTCTTCATTTTTCCCCCCCCCCCCTTTTCCCTTGAGCCAAAATTCGGGAAAGTCATTTAGTGTCACCTAGGTGGCTTTTAATAGAGGCTTGGAACAAGAAGGAAAAAACCCCTCTTGTGCCCACTTGTTTCTTAGGTCACGTTGCCCACAGCTCATCTCACCACTCCCTGAGAAAGTTTGTCTAAGTCCTAAAATAATTCCACGCTGCTGGCCCACAAATATTCCCATTTGGTCATCTTTATATAGAGTAATTACTGTTTAACATGGCACCACAGCTGAGCCAGGGCTTATTTTGGGTTAGGAGATATAAAAAGCTGTTTGTAATAAATAAATAAAATTACTGGGTTTGTTGCTCTGTCATTCTAAACAAATGAGTCCAGAGACTTGTTAGTTTGCTTATTCTTTTCTGCTTGTTTTGCTTTAAGAGTCAGCATTTGTGAGAGGCTTTGGTACCAAAGGTATCCATCCTGGCTAATTTAGACAAGCCTGCACTTCAGTGACCAAAACTCTAATTTGTGGGTGTTGTGGTGACACTGAGGGAGTTCTGTGGGGTGGCACATGCCCAGGGAAGGGGGTCAAGGCTTAACCAGTGGATACAAATTCATTTTCCTGAGCAGGTGATGGGTGGGAAGAAGCACCTTGAGGGAAAAGTCTTGGTTCTGTGCTGTCCTCCAAACAGGTATTTGAATTTCTGTGCTGGGCACAGAGCAAGCAGCTCATTCCCACATGTCATTAGCATTTTTTTCAGGCCATGCTGACTCCAACATCAAAGTTCTTTCTAATTTTAATAACTTCAATATATATATATATATTTATCCACATGTATTTTATATTTGTTCATATATGGATATATGTGTGTGTGCAGCCAGAGAAAAGGAAAACAGGGCCATGTATATCCATGTGGCATTTCTTATCTGCCTCTAAAATACAGGTGTCTCTGGGGGAAACAAGTTGTGAAGCTGTTTATTGTCCAAGGGTTCAGGAAGTTGAGGGGATTATATTCACTTACGCTGCTTCCCAGGCCGAGCTGATCATTTCACCTCAAAAATCAGCATCAAAGTCTACCTCATAGAAGACCCCAATATTTTTAGTTGTCCCCTGGGACACAGGCTGTGGGTCAGGACTCAAGCTTTGGTTGTCTTCTGCTGCTTATTTTATGGCCTAGGACAATTCTTAACACTTTTCTGTGCCTCTGTTTAATAAGAAAATGAGACCAGTAACAGGGAGTTACCTTGCAGAGAACTATTTAAAGGGGAAATTGAAGTTTGGAGACTTTTTACCAGCCTTTGGCATCAGAGAAATAGAGTAGTTATGTGATGTATTCCTGTGCTTTGGCTTTATTAATGATCTGAACTCCTGGAGAATCATCATATTATCAATATCCACCCTATTATTCCTTGTATTCCTATATATCTTACTGCTGTTGCTCCAGGTGCTCCACAGCAACTCTGACTTTCTGTGGGATATTTCCTACATGTTCCTGGTAAGGATCTAATTATTTCTTCCAACTGCAGCAAATCTTGTAGGTCCAGGTAAATCTCGTGGTGTAGGAACTAACAGGGAGGAGAAAAGTTTGATGCCAGGGATCAGACTTTGATCTTTCAGGGATTGGATCTTTCCCACTGTTGGTTGCTTCTTGAATAAGTCTGAAAGAGCTTTCATTTTATTTAAAAGGCTTTTATTGATCAAAAAGGTTCTGTCTTCTTGAGCGGCTGAAGCAGGTTTAACTCGTGGTAGAAGTTCTTATTTGAGTTTGTTTTTATCATCTTGGTTGATGCACAATTTCATGTTGGTTTTTTTTTAAAGGTAACTGGGAAACATTCACATGGTTGGAGACAGAAAAAAAAAAAAAGTGTAGGTTTCCTTCCAGTCCATTAATTTTCTTTCATGGAGCTCTGTACCAGTTTGAGAGCACAATTGGGAGGAATCAAAACACAGACATCTAGACCATTACATCAGATCAAAAAGGGAACAGATTTGTTTTGAAACTGGGTCTGATGCATTTGTCCGAAGCCATGAACGTTTCTGAGACCTCAGAACATTCTTGCTGTTCTGCCTCAGGATGAAACTTAGATCATGTGAACTGGGGAGAGAGATCCCAAAATATTTGAAGCCATTTAAGTGACTGTAGCCCTAATTCAAAGTCCTTTGCTGGGTGAGGCCAAGCAGGGATTTGAACTTGATTTTTATGCGTGCTCTTTTCATTCTCTTTCCTCCTTTTAACATCTTATGTTAAAGAAACCATCCCCATGGATTCCATAAAAACAGATTTATCCAGGTCAGACATGAATTTTTTATAAGTGACCCACTGTTTTGTGTCCCACCAACCCCCACCCCTGAAATAAATAAATAGATTAGGTGTAGGGAATTAGAAAGTCCCATAAAACAATTTTTTTCTGTGTTGCCTAATAATTTGTATTATTTTACAACAGTTTAAGTTGTTTAAGTTACAACTCTTTCTAACTGAACCTCTGTGCAGTGTAAAGGACAGAGAGCAGGGTGAGAAGATGTAGAGTTTGGGGGATAGCATCCATCCAGTGGATGGCTTTGCTGGGTTCATTGACCTCTTGTAGCCTGTCCACATGGCTTTTAGGACCAGGCTGCAAACTGGACTGAGCTCCTTGTGCTGCCAATCACTCTCTGTCCTGGACAGAAAAGGAAACAGCAGCTCTGCTTCCGTGCTCCGGATGCTGAGTCACCTGCGTGGTGGCAGAAAATAGCCCAGGGGCTGCTGTTTGCCCAGAGTGCCTGGGGAGGTTTCATCAGCTCTGCTGGGCTTGGGCAAGTCAAACTGCAGAGCTTTCAGCCCTGGGGCCAGTCTGTGGTTACTCACACCCCGCTCGGTGCCCCGGTGCCCGAGGTGCCCGTCAGCGATGAGTAACTTCTTGTTCACAGTTTGTTTGAAAGCCAGTGGCAATATTTGGATGGTTTGAGTTGCTGTTCCATTGGTGCACAGTGTCAGTTCAAACCTGTTTTGCTGGAAATGTGTTCCAGCTCATCTGTCTCTTCTCTGTGCCTGCTCCCAAAGCCTGAGCTGGTCCGTGGTGGGGGTGATGAGCTGTCCCACTGCTGTGTTCACTGCCCACTACCAGGGTTTCACCAGATGAAGGAACCACTGTTCCCAAATTTCTGTGACCACTGTCACCAGCCATCCTGGTTCAAGCCAGGGCCGCTTTCTCTGGCTTTATGGAGTGTTTCTGTGCTCTCTGCCTACCCTAGAAGGTTCCAGGTGCCTTCAGACCAAGAAACCCTTTAGAGAGGCATCACTTATGGTGCTGTGGTACTTCTTATTGTCAGAGCTGCCCTAGTGAGCACCGAGCTGGGGACACCAGTTCAAGCAGGCTACTGGAAAGGAGATTTCTCCATGCACCTGATAGCTCAGACAGGATGCTGCTGGTCCTTGGGTCGTGCTCCTGCAGCTCTGTGTTACCAGCCTGCCATCCAACCTCCCCTCCATGGCTACAGCTCGTCCCTGCTGCTCCGAACGCAGAGACAGAGGCAGCCAGGGACTGAATGCAAATGCAGCACCACACAGCCCTGCTCCTTCCCTCAAACTATTGATTACGTGTCTGGCTTGCTCTCCCCTGGTAATAGGCCATAGGCAGGAGGCAGCAGGGCGAGGAGGAGGAGGAGGAAAACCTGTCGTGGTGGTTCGATGCGGCCGTTGAGCCAATGGGAGGAGAAAGGCTGTGGATTGGGCTGGCAGAGAGCACAGGTGGGGGGACTGGCTTAGCAACAGCAGGGAGCAGCTCTGCCCCCTCCCACCCTGCAACCAGGCTGGAAAGTTCCTGATGATGTCCCTTAATGTATTTGTCTCGCCCATGCCAAGCTCGTACGTGATCGGTGTGACTTTGCCGCGTGTGCCGGTTTATCCCTCCCCTCCATGATCCTTTGGAAAGGGTAGAAGGGAACCTTTTCTTTATCTGTCCTAGTAAAACCAACTAGTGAGCTCAAGGTAAAGGGATCAGCTACTTGATTCAATGCTGTGTGAGCCCTGAGAACAAAAGTGAGGTTTGTGTTGTGTTTTTGTGGTTGGTATTTTCCTCTCGATGTCTTTCCAAGGCTGTCTGAGGTTCAAACAGAGAGTTTCTTGCCAGTCTGTTGTGGCAGTGGGAGCTGGGCACCTTGACTGTGTTCTCATCTCTGCCAGGTGAATCCCTACCCTTTAAAATCCGGATCACTTTGCTGGGCTCTCGGGTTTGGAGGAAAATCTTTCTGAGTTGAGCTCTCCCTGCGACCCATGGGCCGAGAAAAGCCAGTCCAAGACACCCTCATGCTTTGTCCCTTATCTGCCTTACAGCAGGAAGTGTTCTTTCTGTCTCCCTGCCTCTCTCCTGCTCCATCCATCACTGCCTTAACCAACCAGAAATGAAAATGGCAGTTTAAATTCATCCAAACCTTTCGAACATTTACTGGAACCGAACACCGGCTCTTCCAGCGCTTCCCTTGCAAACGACCTTCTCTGTCCTCCCCTCACCTGCTGCCTCCTCCTGCTCCTGAGCATCCCCATGTTTATCTCAGTGTTTGCATGCTGATAACAGACATAGATTTCTGTGAGTCCTGCACCTGCCCAGACGGCGGGGACAATAATAGCAGCACTGCCGGGACCAATATATATTGGTCTTAGGAGTGTGTCCAATAATGTCTGGGTCAGGGAGCCTTTAGCTGCAGTGTCAGGGAATTTAGTCAGCTGTCATCACTTCTTAATTAAAAATAGCTGAGACTCACTTACATTCCTCTGCTGTGTGTTAGCTCATTTGTCATCTTGTCCTCTGCTCTCCTGCAAACCCCCTGGACACCTTCAGAACCAGGCAGAGGGTGGAAATTCCTGCAGCAGGTAAGAAGATGAGGAGCAGAGAGTGGATAAGCAGAGCCGCGAGCTGCTCTTTGGGTCAGGAGTTCAGCAGGATCCTCATCCCCTTTAGGATACATAACCCCTCAGTATGAAATGTTCTGTATGTATTTAATATACATATATATATAAACCCAGGCTGTGCACAGGCATGAGTCAGGGAATAAATCAAACAGTAACTGTCCTGGGGTTACAGCAACTTTCCTTGTGGACAAACCAACTTACATTTTTCCATCTTGAGTTTCCAGCATCTTCCTCTGGCCCCGGTGCTCCCAAAGGCAGAATACTTTTTCAGTCAGACCTTCTCTATGCACATGAGTGATTGGATTCCTAATTCCATGCTAAATGGAATTTAGTGGTATCTGTGATTGCCATCACCTTCCAGTAGGTTTCACTAATTTATTTGTGCTATTCCTAAGGGGACAGGGAGATGGGAGGTTACACAGAGGTTCAGGAGCTGCAGAGGGAAATAAATCACATGCTGTAATATCATTGCTGAAAGAAAATGCACCCTCCTCCCCCTGCCAAAAAAAAAAAAAAGGGATTTATTGTGATTCTCACTAATGCTCAGAGTCAAGGGACAGTTTTGGCATAGTGAGAATTTTTCTGGCTTCCTTTTTGCAAGTAAATCAGAGGTGGAAGAGCATTAGACTGACTAACTTCCTGAAGTGGAAGTTGCATCCGGATTTCCATATTTAATTGGCTGGGGCTGACCTATCTTCCATGAGTTTTGCTCGTCCATTTTCAAACCTGTTTATATATTTAGTCTCCACAGCCTTGGGTGGTGATGAATCCCACCATTAAACCACATATTGTTTGAAAAGCTCCATCCAGGATGTCCTGTACAACACCGTGAACCTGTGCAGGGAGGGAAGGGATGGCTCTTGCCAGGCCTGTGGATCAGCTCAGCCCAAATTGGTGATAATTCCTCCTGACACCACTCAGGGAAGGGGAGCAGCACCAAAATTCCAGTGCTTCACCACCCAGCTTGGGCTGGGTGACCAACTGGGACCAGTGTGAGCTCCCACACAGGAGCACTCCCACCACTAAATGGGGATTTTTCTGGCCATACAGTTATTTCCCTCAGGAATGTGTTCCTGCTGACCTGACTGAAGATCCAGTGATACTTACTGAGGTTCTAAAAAACGTTTTATTTCCTGTAGAGGGAAAATTCACATGCAGCTCATGGGATAGACCTGCTTTAATCTCATATATTATCTTCAATATGTTTTTTTTTTTCCTGAGTCCAGTTCAAGAAAGTTGTGGAACAGTTTATAGGGATAAACAGGGAAGTGAACTGATTTGTCTCAATATTGTTGGGGGATTTTGTGTTATTCTGAGGTGTACTAGAACAGGAAATCAGAAGCAACACATAAAAGATCCTCTGAACCCCAGGGCATCAAACTAAGGACAGAGCCCCACGTTAGCTGAGACATTTTCACTGCAGAACTTTTTTTTTTTAAACTAATTAAGCTCTGATGACTTCAGCTGTATTTTCAGCCTCTGATTAAGGCCATGATACTAATTAAACTCTTGAATTATTAAAAATGCAAATAGTCAGACCTGTGTGCAACAGCAGACTTGCTTTTCCACGCTCCAGGACAGCAGTGGGAATATTTGACAGAGTCCCTTGTGGTCACAAGTTTTTATTTTCCTTTTTTTTTTTCTTCTTTTTTTTTTTTTTAAATGGCTGCTCCCCACTTGATGCAGAACTGAAAAAAAAAGCCAGCTGCTGGGGTGTAAATGTCTCAACTGCCTTGCAGCTACACGAGGCAGTTTGATTAGAACACAGCAAAGTTTTGGAAGGAGCTGAGGGTTTCTTGCCATCCCCCCAGTGGCATTTTGGCTGGCTGGGCTGTTGGGATTGAAATACCATCCAGTCCTTAGAGGGTGAGTTTGCTTTCAGCAGCACAGCTCTCGGAGCTGCCTTTCAGCTCCCCACTTTGTTGTCACAGTTCAAGATGTGAGCCACGATGAATTATTTAACCCTCCAGTTGTCCTCTCAGATCCTGCCTCTGGCATCCCCTGTGACACACAGGCACTTCCAGAGAGGTGTCCCCCCCACCCCAGGAGGGCTGAGTGTGGCCTTTCCCTCAGCCCAGGTGAGTTTTGGTCGTGGCAAATTGAACAGGAGGGGATCTGAAGGACTTTTTGATCTCCTAGCTGTCGACATCTGAGCAGGCACCAAGCCCCTCTTCTGAGTAACAGCCACTCTTGTGCACAAACACATCTTCTGAGGGAGCAGTTTGCAAGCAGAAGCAGGGCTCATCCCCAGAAGTACAATTAGCTGGTCTGTAGCTACACTGGAGTTCTGTGGGTTGGGTAAGAATTGCCCCCCAGCCTCATCACTGTCCCCACGTGCTTAGACCAGGGCAGTTTCTGGGGTTATCATAAAGGGTTTGCACAGCTCCAGTGATACCTTGAGTGCCATTTCTGCACCTCTGCTCTCCCCTGGGCAGTGTTGTGGGTGTGCAGCCCTCCTGGTTGAGGCAGTGGCCCGTGGGGCTCGTGTCTGTCCCTTCTTGTAGCCCTTTTGCCATTCTGGAGGCTCTGCTGGATCTGGCAGCATGTGCAGCCAGTGCCAGCTGGGACATTAGAGGGATGTGCCAGGAGGCAATCTAGATATAACTCGCCCAGAGGGAAGTTTCTTCCTCGTGCCGAGTTAGTTCATCAGACAGACATAAATAAAAGAAGGTGCACGAGGCACTATTCAAATGCAGCAAGTGCACGTCCTATTTAATAACCTGGAACCCTCGCTGGTGTGAAGTGACAACAATTTATTGGAATCACTTATCAGATAAAAACATGACCCAGTGTGTGCAGTTGAGCCCAGGCAATGGCAGGTGTGATGGTAAAGATATGTCTTTTTTTTTTTTGCTTCTCCTCTTGACTGTCCTTCTGGTGTGTTACAACAAAGAAATAAGCGGGCATTACTTCACCTATGACAACTGATGTTTTTTTCATCCTCCTGCTCTAATGGGCTGCAGGTGTTTCACAGCCAGCCCAGACTAATCAGGACAGACACTCTGGCCACGAGCCAAAATTATAAAACTGTCCAGGGAGAGAAGAGAAGAAAAGACAAGGGCTGGGGTGAGGGGGTGGGAAAGGAAAAAAAAAACCCAGAAACAAGGGAGTCACTCCATGCTGAGACTTTGCACTTTTGTGTCTCCTGAAGTGAATGCATCAGTCAGGAATCAAAGGTTTGAAAAGTCATTCAGCCCCTCCAAGTGAGAAGGGGAACCATCTGCCCTCCAGGATGGAGTTTCTCCTCCCAGTGGCACCAGAGCAGACCTGGAGGATCTCCATCCACCAGTTACACCCAGCTCACCCAGGATCTCACATCCTGGCCTGGTGGGGGCATCTTCTGCCAGAATAATGTTTGGAACCCAGCTCTGGAGTGTTGTGCCACCACAGTGACAGGCTCCTCTGTTCCAAGAATCACTGTGGGGTTGTCCAGTGTTAATTAATTAATCCTTTCTCGGCAAAATTTGAGCTCAGTAGAAACAACAAAGACAAGGCAACTCCTTCAGAGCTGCAGCCCCTCACCCTCTGAGATTTTACAGTGTGTGCTGCCCTCAAATCCTGCAACAAATCCCTCGTGTTTCCTGGAAGTTGGAGCAGCGATGGGAGGTCAGAGGGAAGGAAGGATGTGCCGTGTGAGAATGGAAGATATCCCCGTGTCCTCACGGCTTTGCAGATGGTGCTGCTTGGGCAGGCTGGGTTGGGCTGCAGGATTTTTGGGTGTGAGCCAAAGAGCAGCCAGGATAAGGGAGCACAAGGGAAAAGCTGGCTCTGAGCATTTGGCTTGACTTGCCCTGAGGCATTTTAGCTGATGGGCAGAGATGAACCCCCGAGGAGCCTCTCAGGGGTGATTCTGTGAGTGCCTTGGGGATGTCCCTCACCTTAAGCTTCCCCAGGCGGGTCCCTAAAGGTGAGATGTGTCCAAGCCTAAAGGCTTTTATGTCCATGGCAGCACTCTGGTTTTGGGCTCCAAATATCAGACTAATGAACACATTCTGAGGTAAATTTATTTCACTGGATTCAATATGACAGATCCCAACCACAAGCATCTTATCCAGATTTGTTTAGAGCCAGGATTTGTCCAGGCCAAATGTTTTGTTCTGTTTGTTTATCTAAGACATGGGTTTGGATGCTTAGCAAGGAAAAAAAAAAATCCCTCAGCAAACCATAACTGATGGAAGTTAATTATTTTCATTTCAGATCTCCTTCTGGCAGCTGGATGAGAAGGGAATGCCACAGCAAAGGAGGGATTACCAAGTTGTATCCAGAGGGAACAGCAGTGCTGTTTGTTACACATATCACCACTGCAACAGGTCAGTGCCTTCTCCCTGGAGTCACTGTCAGGGCTCTGTGAGGAGCATCAGACCCTGCAGATGCTTTTAAAGGTGATCAAAATGGCACAACTGTAATTCAGAAAGTTGTAAGGCTTAAGTAATTTTTTTAAAAAAAGTGGTATTAGATCCATTCTTTTTCCAATAGGGAGATGAAAAGGAGTTTCAGAAAGTGCTTTGTAATCAGGCAGGCTGAGTCAGTTTGGAATTTTCTGGTTTTTTGCATGGCCTTTGGGTTTTTGCATTTTACAATTTGCTTGGAAAAGTCTGTGAGTTCTGGGTTGTTGTTTGCAAAGTGCTGAGAACGCCGTGACATCTCTGAAAATACAAACAGCAACAGTGGCAGTGAACAGCAGCTTATCAAAACGTTTTGTGATGGCTCAGAAATCCATGGATTGTTTTTCTCTCTGGTTCACCTCTTGAAGAATCCTGTGCTTGGATTTCTGACTTGGGATGACAGTAAAGCACAGAAGGGTCTCTGTGTGGGGTGTCCTGATTTAGGAGCTGTGGTGGAGACGGGACAGAAAACCACACGAATGTTGGGTGACAGGGACATGACTTCATTTTCTTTTCTTCTTTAGCTTATCTGAGGGGAGGAAACTGTAGAGCTTATCTTTTCCTGAGTGGAAGAACTGATCTCAAGTGCATGTGTTTAAAGCTGCAGCAGCATGAGCCAGGTTAACTTGACTAAACCACAAAATCTGACTGAGCCTAATTAAAACTCAAGATGACTCCTAGCACTTAAAGGTTTCTTTCAAGGTTATGATGAGCTGACAAAACATATTAGTGAGAGGTGGAATTGGTATGAGCCATGTTTGGCATTTTGACTACTTAGTGGCAGCAACAAGAGGTCCTGTGCAGGGATCAGAACCCTGTGTGTGTGAGCCTGGGTTGATTCACTCACCTAATTTTGGTGTTAACACAAGAACCTGAGTCAGTGGCACTCAGAGTTGATGGAATGGACTGAATTTAGAGGGTGGGAGGCCCTGGCACAGGTTGCCCAGAGAAGCTGTGGCTGCCCCAACCCTGGAAGTGTCCAAGGCCAGGTTGGAGGGGGCTTGGAGCAACCTGGGCTAGTGGAAGGTGTCCCTGCCTATGGCAGGGGGCTTGGAAAAAGATGATCTTTAAGGTTCCTACCAACCCAAACCACTTTAGGATTCTGTGATCCTATATGATCTGCCATGGAGCCCAAGAAAACTGTGCTCTCAGTGAATTGCCTGCCCCTCTCTGAGAGGAATGCAAGCCCAGGGGAGGTGTCCACTCAGCCCTGTGAGACAATGCACAGCCTAAGTGCACTGCACAGGAGATCAGCAGGTTCAGTGAAATGATTTGCAGAGGAGAGGCATTGCAGTCTGCCAGCTCTTCAGTGCTGCTGGGTCGTTTGTGAGCACGGGGGAGGATTTAAAGAGCTGAAGGAGGGCACTGGAGTAGTTTTATACATTTATTTCCCAGGATTTGTTTTGCTTTGAGGCAGTGCTCTTATTACCACCAACCTGGATCCCTGTGCTATCTATCCTGCACTGGACTGGGTCCCTGTGCTATCCATCCTACACCATCCTGGATCCCCCTTTTATCCATCCTGCACTATCCTGGGTCCCTATGCTGTCCATCCTGCACCAGGCTGGATCCCTGTGCTATCCATCCTGCACCAGCCTGGACCCCCCTTTTATCCATCTTGTACTATCCTGAGTCCCTGTGCTATCCATCCTGCGCTGGTCTGGATCCCTCTTTTATCCATCCTGCATTGGCCTGGATCCCTCTTTTATCCATCCTGCACTGGCCTGGATCCCTCTTTTATCCATCCTGCACTGGCCTGGATCCCTTTTTTATCCATCCTGCACCAGCCTGGGTCCCTGTGCTGTCCATCCTGCACTATCCTGGATCCCTCTTTTAACCATCCTGCCCTGGCCTGGATCCCTGTGCTGTCCATCCTGCCCTGGCCTGGATCCCTGTGCTGTCCATCCTGCCCTGGTCTGGATCCCTGTGCTGTCCATCCTGCCCTGGCCTGGATCCCTGTGCTGTCCATCCTGCCCTGGCCTGGATCCCTGTGCTGTCCATCCTGTACTAGGCTGGATCCCTGTGCTGTCCATCCCGCCCCAGGGCAGGCAGTGCACTGTGTGTTTGTGGGCTGGAGCCATCAGTGCTGGAGCAGGGCCGTGGAGCTGCCGTGCCTGAGCAGAGCCAGGCTGGTGAGGAGCAGAGCTGATTGCTGCTGGCTGGCAGTGGGACCCATTCCCTGCCAACTCCAGGCCTCTCCTTCCCGTGCCAGCAGGTGCTTTGCCGATCCGAGCGCTGCCAAGCTTCCTCCTGCTGTTCTCCTGAGTTCCAACATTTCATCTTTGCTCGTGCTGCTGTTTACAATCCCTCTGCCCTGTCTGTTCAGAGACTCATTTGCTGTTGTCCCGGTGCCAGGGTTTTCCATCCAGGGCGATGGAGCCGGGCTGACACTCGCTGGCTCCACCGCCTGGCCCCGAGCACTGGGCTCAGCCACCCCTAACAGGTCCCCTTGCTTTCCCTCCAAGAACATGATTAGAGGTTTGAGGCTGAGCAGACAGCTGGTACACGCTCTCCCAGGGCAGCCTCTGTGTCTGGGCCTCCGTTGTTTCTGTCCAAATCATGTCTGATTCCTTTCCAAAAGCGTTTCAGTCTGTGAAACCAGACCAGGTGCCTCTGGTCGTACTCATTCCTGAAATACCAGCTAGGAACAAAAAGCATTTTGCACTGGTCTTAAAATAGGTAGGAAGTTCATTTCAAACTGGCATTTTTTTTTTTTCTCACTTAAAGCATTTGATTCTTCCCTTATGCTTTCTGGATAGAAAAGTGACCTTGCTCAGATCAATCCCTGGTCTGAGACCTGAATTACTGCATCCCCATTTACTGGAGCTTCAGAATTGCTCTGTGCCCCACTGCAGCCTCTGAAACCTCACCTCTGTACACATTCTTTGCACCTTGACCCCTCGGGTGCTTTACATAGAGTAAAACTCCCAGCAGGTCAGATGGGAGGTTTTGCTGCAGTGTGCTTTCCCATTCCACTCAATTAATTTGCCAAAACAGTAGAAAAAAAAAGCAAAATAGACCTTACCAGCCAAGCCTGGTGGAAGTGTTTAAAAGCTCTGGTGTACTCTGAGCTTTGGTTTCATTCTGCATCTGTGATGTTCCTGCATCCCTGTTCACTGCCAAGCCAAGTGCTTTGTCCTCCAGACTGTCCTTCATCCAAACAGCATGAGCAGTGCCCCTGGCACCAGGGCTGCTGCAGGGCTCCTGATGCTGCCAAGGAGCCCAGGCCTTGATTTTTGGAGGGGAGATCTGCCAACCTTCTGTGCCGGGGCCTTTGCAAACTTCCCCGGCGCATCTGTTTTATTTCTGCTCGTGGGTTGCACTGAATAGTCCTTTTGTGTGCTCCGTCTGACGACCCAAACTGGCTCTGAAGAAGCCAGAGATAAATATGACAGCTCCTGTTATGGAGTATCCCCTGGACACTGTGGCCTGACCTGTACCCAGTGTGTGTCAGTAATGATGTTTATATTGCTGTGTCAACTGCAGTTCTTATCGCGTAACCAGAGCCGGACCAAATGAACGGGGAAAGCTTTTCTGTCCCTCTGCTGCTGGGGTCAGCTGCAGGGACACAGATGGGACAAGCACTTTGCCACGGAGCTGTTTACCCCAGTGAATGCCACGATGTTCCCTGATTCATTTGAGGGGAAAATAATGGTGTGTGAGTTGACAGGAGAGCAGCACGAGGGTGGGCTGACGAGCACTGCCGCGGGTTGGCGGTGGCCGTGTCTTTGCACCTCCGAACAGCAGGTCTTTGATGCCTGAAAAAGGGTTCCCATCAGTCAGTCTTATCTCTAGAGCGCGGATATTTTGGAAAATGGGACCCATTTCGTCTGTACTTAAGCACAGGCACCAGAAAGGAGTGTTTATGCCCCCAGGACTCGCAGTTCAGTTGCTGGAGTGTCACCAGTTCAAGGCGTCACCCCGTGAGAGGCACTGGGAGCTCGGCTCTGCCCGCGCTGGCTCTGGACAGTGTTTGACTAGACTGCTTTTATCTCTCCAGTCTGTCTGTGGGAGTTGAATCTCTGTGCAGAGACTGCATTGCTTGGCATCTAATCTGCACTGGTTGACTCAGTCAGGCTCAGAAGGCAAGGGGGGGAGGGAGATAAGTAGGAGGGAGAAAGGTGGGAGTGGAAAATAACATATTTGAGGGGACAGCAGGAAGCCTGGGCTCACTCGCATCTTGGGAATTGCTCAGGACGTGACCAAGTGAGTGTTTCCTGATCCCCTTTTTCATTTTTTCCCTCCTTTTTTCTCTCCTCCCCCCACTGAAGACCAGAAAGAAAGGCTGCCTAGCAGGGCACAGCTGGGGGAATCCCAACAGGGTGATGCCCTTAGCAAGTGTCACTAGAAAGCCAAGTGTCCCAGCTGGGTGGAATCTGGATCCACCAAGATACCTCAGCTGCAAAGATTTCCTTTATATTCTTTCCTGTGGTACCTGGATTTCCACTGACCATCACCTGTGCAATCCAGTCCTTGCCTACACCTTGAGAGGAGATCTGCACAGAGGATATTTTCATTTGCTTGCTGTGTGCTTTTTCTGTGGAAAAATGAATCCAAATGGAGACTAAATGAGGCTCCTCAGTGAAGGAAAGAAAGCAAGGGAGATTTCTAACAGATAGAAGACATTATTGCTTTTGGATAAGAGGGATGGGAGTTGTTATTTGAGAGGAGAGGTGGAGCAGGACAGGAAGGAGAGGTTTACAGCTGTGTGTCCTTTCAAGTACTTCAGGACAGTCCAACATAAAAGTTGCCACGTGAACATCAGACGCTGCTGTCTATTAAAGTTGGGGAGCTGCTCCCACTTTTAAAGATCAATAATCCCACATTCTCTGTACAGTCAGAGCTGGGATCACAGGATGCTCCTGGCATGTTCCATGTACTTCAGGGATTGATGATGTCTCTTCTTTGTCTGCCCTAATTAAATCCATAAATGGCCTTTGTAGTCACCTGTGTAGCAGGTGACAAGTTGAGCTGCTTGAGGTCACTGGAGAGGGCACCCTGGCAGCCTTTGAAAAAGAAAAGGGTTTTGATCCAGAATAGTCATGGTGTCCCAGTTTCCTGGTCCCTCGGGCCAGCTTGTTCCTAGAACAGGGCTCTGAAAGCAGAGAGAAAAGAATTGTCTTCTCCTAGGGATGATCTAAGAAATCTGGTATTTCTGTTGTCTCAGAGCTTTGCTGTTTACTCCAGCTGCCACCTGTTTTGTTTCTTCAGTGCCTCTCATTAGCATATTAGTAATGCCATGACAATTAGGTGAGCAGATCATGTGTGAGTTATGATTTCTAGTTGTCCTGAAGCAGCTCTGGGTGCTGAGGCACTGATGGGAGCTGTTGGTGGAGGGTGCTGTGTTTGTTCAGGTGAGATCCTTTCCAGGGGAAAGAAATTTTTTATTCAGATCCTCCTGGCTCCTGTGGTGGTTTGAAATCCAGAGCAGCTCCAAAAGAATTCAAATTTCACATGCAATACGTGTTTCACATCAACTCAGCCCGAGCCTGAGAGTGACACAGCCTCATTCTCAGGGATGAAAACAAATGCAAATCCATGTGCTGTGGTTTGTTCTGCTGGATTAGCCCATTTTCACCCCCCCCCAGATTGTTGCAGGGGCATTTGCAGGTGTTTTCTCCGTGGTTGTCCTGGCATGCAGGTGTTTGGAAGAGCAGCAGAGGGAAGGGCACTGCCATTAACAGGGTTTTTTTCCCAAGGATAAAGGTGTGTGTGCAGAAACCTGACCCTTTGGAATACATGTCCTTCCTTCCCTGGGACCCTCCGAGATGGTTCATCCTTCCTACAACCTTTTACCTTCTTGTAGCACTTGAGGGTTATCAAAATAAAATAAAACAGCACTAGTAGGATGGGCTTTTTAATTTTACTTCATTTTATTTGCTCAGAGGTATAAAAATAGTATCTTTTAACCTGTCAGTGTGCATTTATAACACATCTGAGGTTTGAAAGAGGCTGTCCAAAATGAAACCCAAGAGTAATAAGAGTGTGTTAGCAGAGCCAGTAGGCATTGAATAGTCTCTGTGGTGGTAGAAAAGCCTTAGGCTTCAACTGATTGCTAATTATGTGGCTTTATTCCTTTTTAAGAAAATACCATGCAAGGTTTGTGAAGGAGGTGAAGTGTGTTAATCTGTGGAGAGTTACCAGTTTTGGGGTTGGTGGTTTGTTCTTTTTTTGTTGGTTTTTTTTTCCCCTTCCCCCTTTTTTTTTTTTTATTCCCATGCCTCAATTTGTTTTTTCAGGCTGGGCTCTGGTTTGAAAATGAAGCCACATTCCCAAGTCCTGCCATCCATCTCTTAGGAGTGTGGAGGGCACGAGTTATTCCACCTTAAAAAGAAAAAGAGGGTGGGGAAAAAAAAAAAAGAAAAAGGAGAAAAAAAAGAAAAAGGGGGGAAAGAAAAGAAAAAGGGGGAAAAAAAGAAAAGGGGGAAAAATCGAAAAAGGGGGAAAAGAAGAAAAAGGGGGAAAAGAAGAAAAAGGGGGGGGAAAAGGGCAAAAAGGGGGAAAAAAAAGGCAAACCCCACGCTGTGCAGAGAGGGAGAGAGTTACAGCAAGTGGGCCCCCCGCTTTTCTCCGAGGGGGAATGTAAGCAGATCCTTGCAGAAACTGCTTCACTCAGCAGTTTTCAGCTTGTTTTAATTGGCCTGGCCTGAAAGAATTCTGAATGCTGTACCTGTGCCAAGGAAAATGCAAATGTTTCCCCGAGCCCAGGCGCTCGCAGGGCCTGTCCCCCCGCGCTGGGAGCAGCAGGGATGGGGTGGGAAGCAGGGGAGGCCTCGGTCTAACCCAGCTCAGGAAACAAAGGGCTTTGGAAAAACGAAGTAGGAGCGAGGCAGAGCAGGGCAAAATGTACCTGCTGGAGCTCCTGCAAATCCAGGAGCTTTCTGTGCTCCCGGCACTGCGCTCTGGGAGCCTTGGCCCTTCTCTTCCTGGTTGGTTTGAGCTGTGGAGTTGTTATTTCCTGCAGAAAGTTTCCCTGTGCTCCCAGGGCAGAGGTGCTGCCATGGATGTGCAGCCCCTGGGTAAGGGGGTGTTGGGCACCACAGGGTGTCCTTGGAAAACTGGGATTCCAGGCTGATCCCAGGGTGAGCTGGGAGGTACCGGTTCCCGTCTCACTGAATTTGGTTGGAACTCACCCCGGGTTGGTTTGTGGTGTGTTTGTAGGTGCTCAGGTCTGGATCCTCCCCACGGATCACCATATCCCGTTTTTATGCAGTTCATTCCCTTGAGGTGCTGGCCCTGCACAGAACTGTCCTTCACGAAATCATGGAATGGTTTGGGTTGGAAGGGACCTCAAAGGTCATTTTGTTTCAAGTCCCCTGCCATGGACAGGGACACGTTCCACTATCCCAGGTTGCTCCAACCTGGCCTTGGACACTTCCAGAGATGGGGCAGCCACAGCTTCTCTGGGCAACCTGTGCCACCCCAAAACTCTCTTTTTTTTTTGGTGTGTGTGCATCTCCCTGAAGTAGCTACAGGAACACAAAAACCCCCCAACAAACACCAACCCAAACCAAAACAACAACTCCTTTGAAACTCCTGATTCTCCCATGTTTCCTGTGAGTTTATACTCCCCACATGGGCCTGAGTACCAACATTCCTCGTGGACTGAAGTTCCCCATGTGCTGGGCATCCCTCAGTGTGACCATTCCAAGTGCAGATAACTCCACAACACACATATTGCAAATTAGAACCCCACAAAAGCCTGTTCTTAGGCATCCATAAAACATCCCTCCTCCTAAAGGACACATCCTAAAGTCCTGGAATGAAAGAATAAGAAAAATTACCTGGCTCAGCTTATTTTTCTGCCTCATGTCAAATTACAGCCCAGCTGTGAATTGGGAAAAGAATTAATTTTCAATAACTGGTTGATCAATTCTTTTCTGTCTTTGCAACTCCCTATGCAGTAATGAATATGCATTCTCTGCATTTTCCAGATAAATATCCAGCATCTTAGGGTATTTAAAATTAGATCTGTATACATTTACCGAGCAATGATTATTCTGAATTTCATCCGAGGCAATTAAAAAAGCATCACGATGACATTTAAGGTGATATTTTTCTCCCCTATGTTAAATAATTATAAATAATAATAATGATTAAACAAATTATTCTGTTCCTCCCAGTCTGGATCAACCTTTAGGTTAATAATCTAAATCATTAAAATTCATCTGTCTCTCACAGGATTGAGTAGTTTAAAAAAAAAATAAAAAAATTGGAGGAACCTTTCTGCATAAGGGTGATTGATAATTACTAAAGCAAAGATGTTTTGTGGGTGAAAAATGTAAAGGCTCAGCAGATTGATTGGGTTAGATATTGGTCAGGTTGAGGCACAGTTTTATCAGCTGACATCCTGTTTGTAGGATGATGCAGAGGTCAAGTCCAAGCCTGGTTTTTACAAGGCTGGCTCTCAGGGTTTCGTGGGTCACAGCTACAGACTCACTGAGTGACCTTGGGTCACTGATGGCCATTTTTTCAGATTATTATTTAATTACAGTAGGAGTTAGGCCCTTATATATATTTATATATAATTTTCATTTATTTTTCCTTAAACTGCCTCTGTGAATGAGATTTCTCTTAAGTTAAGCCATCTAAAATCCAGCTCTCTAGACCAAGGTGGTGTCTGTCATTTCCTTCTCCTTTGAGGTTGGTGGATTTACCCCCAGAGCTGCCTGTATCTCTTTATTTATGACCTAAAGCACCAAAACAATTAGTTGAGAGTGGAAACCCAACTTTTAGAGGGTCACAGCTAAAAGATGAATAGGATTCAATTTGTCTCTCAGCCTCTTTTCCCATGGACATTGCAATGATAATGTGGAAAAAAACCCCAATCCTGTTTAGCTTCCAGAGCAATCCAAGGTGACCACCTGAAAGGTATTTGGGCTCTTTTGGGCTTTACACCTTCCTGGATAATTAGAGACTTGCCTGGCCACAAGATGCCAAGGAAGAATGGATTTCCAATGTGGGAAGGAAGGATGAGGCTTTCCCTGTGGGCTTTATTGGATTGTGAATTGCTCCACCTATTTGCAGAGTTTCTCAGAAGTAATCTGTGTTCATCCATCTTCCCCCCTCCCTCTGGGCTGTTAAATCTCTCCCCACTCTGCTCCAACCAAGCCTTCAGGTTGTCTTTATAAATTGCCTTTTTTGTTTGTTTGTTTGTTTGTTTGTTGAATGTGACTGTGGTTTGCAGGAAAACAACCCCTGCAAAGGACTTGGGACCAAGTGGATTCCCTATATCCAGAATATAGATTAAGGATATAGAACAGGGATATATGAACACCCCCTTCAAAGGAATTGAGACCAATAGATTCCCTTTATCCAGAATATAGACTAAGGACATGGAATAAGGACATATAAACAGCCCCTTTGAAGGAACTGGGACCAAATAGGTTCCCTATATACAGAATATAGACTAAGGATATATAAACAACCCTTTCCAAGGAATGGGGACCAAATCCATTGCCTATATACAGATACAGACTAAGGATATGGAACAGGGATATATGAACACCCCCTTCAAAGGAATTGGGACCAAGTGGATTCCCTATATCCAGAATATAGATTAAGGATATAGAATAGGGATATATAAACACCCTCTTCAAAGGAATTGGGACCAATGTGTTCCCTATATACAGAATATAGGCTAAGGATATATAAGCAACCCTTTCCAAGGAATGGGAACCAAATCCATTTCCTATATACAGAATATGGACTAAAGAAATAGAATAAGAATATATGAGCACCCCCTTCATAGGAATTGGGACCAATGGATTCCCTATATACAGAATACAGACTAAGGATATGGAATAGGGATATATAAACACCCTCTTCAAAGGAATTGGGACCAATGTGTTCCCTATGTACAGAATATGGACTAAAGATAGAAAATAAGGATATATGAGCACCCCCTTCCTAGGAATTGGGACCAAGTAGATTTCCTATATACAGAATATGGACTAAGGATACAGAATAATGATATAGAGAATATAAACCAGACCCCTTTAAAATGTGGAGCCGTGGGTTTACATCTGACTTCCCTGAACACTCTGTGTCTCACAACAGGCTCTGCCTGCTGATAACTCCCCTCTGTCTCTCTCTCTCACTCTTTTCCTTTTTTCCCCCCTTTTAAATACATTTTTCTATTCTCATCTTACATCTCCTCCCACTTCCCCTGCCTCCCCTGTCTCCTCCTCATCCCGGGTGTCCTGAACACCACAGTGCTGCTATTCCAGCTCCCCCCTGGAAATCCAGGGAGCCGCCCCATTCCAGCCCCAGCCTCCAGCCCCTGCTGCTGCAGCCGGGCTGAGGTTCCCTTGAGAACAGCCTTGCTCAGGAAATGTAGCTATTTCCGCTCTGGCTGCAGCCAGGAAATGAGGAGGAGGCAGCAGGGAAGAGATTTTTTTTTTTTTTTTTTTTTTTTAATTTGACAGGATTTTTTTTTTTCCCCCTTACTTTGGAGCAAGGAATGCTCAGCCTGCCTGGTCCTGGTTTGTTGAAACCCAAGGGGGTGGTGTCTGATTTTGGGGTTGTGTTAGACACAGCCTGAGGTCAAGATTTGGGATTTGAAAGGTGGGAGTGAATGATCCAAAGATTTGAAGCCAAAATGGCAAACCTGACCTCATAAAGGGTCTCTGCTTTCTGTTGCTGTCGTGCTCATTTGCCTGTTTGATTTTAGCTTGCTTGGGTTTTTTTTTGGTTGGTTTCTGTTTGGTTGTTTACTTTGACAGAAAATTAAATAATTTGAATTAAAATTAAATCATTCTAATTCTACTCAGAACCCAGAGGAATTCCCATGTAGAAATTCCCATCCTCTTCCCCTGCAATGAAAAGAGTTTCAGCTCCCACCCTCTGATATTGGCCCACTTTTACCTTAATTTTAAATAGACTTTCTTCAAGTTAATCTCACAGGACTGTAAAGCAGTCAAGGGTGCTTTAGTTTTAATGGAAGATGTGTGGCTAATCCCCCAGATTGTTTTAAAAATCTCATTCTTATTAGTGGGAATATCCTGTAAGTTCCTACTACAAGTAGTGCTTAAAACACTGAAAGTAAGTATTTCCAATGAAAACAGAAAACAGTAATGGTAATAATTTTGTGGCATTTTAGAAATATGTTGTGTTTAGAGTTAAACAGAAGATAATTTTTTCAAAGTATTTCAAATTTGGCTGTTTTAAGAAACAGACCCATACTTTGAAATTCTCTGGTGGAAGGTTTTCCTCTACCTGTCCCTCTCCTCCTTCAGAAAAAAAAATACATTTGAACAGAATTTGCCACTTCACCAAAATACTGTCTGTTTAAAAAATGTGATATGTATTCACTAGAGACGGATTTAAAGGTTTCTATATCAATACTGGATTTTTCTTTAATACATGAAAACATAATAGTAAAGCTGTAGTCAAACTAGAAAGGAGTAAATCCTGTTAATAATAGTGGAGTTATTCAGTCAAAGCCAAAAAGTTATTTTTAATGAGAGAGAAAACAATTGTTCAGAAATTTTTGAACGCGTAGTTTTACAGGATTTAAAGTATATGCATATATAATATATATAATATATATACAAACATGTATAATGCAGATATGTTGTCTGTGTAGCCCCTGGTGCCACAGCTGTGGTGTTTAGGGGGTAGAGATGTGTTTGAAACTCCAGCATTGGGATCCAAGTGGGATTTGGTGCCTTTTTGTGCTGGGGAGGTGCAGATACTTGGTGTTTTTCCTGCATCCCAGGGAGTTTGCTCCAAGTCTGGGATGCTCTGGCTTTGCCTGCCGTGCTGGTGCTTCCCCAGAAGGGACCCCAAAAATCATCTTTGAGCAGCAGGTCCATGTTTAGGTTGGCAAAGCAAGCTGGGTGTCCTCAAAGAGCAGCAAAGCCTGAGGGTTGTAGGTCTGGAACAGACAAAAAGGAGGGAGAAAAGAGGGAGGGGAGTCACTTGTAGTCATCCAGAAGAAAAAAAAACAGGCAGAGATAAATGTTGTGATCCGTGGTGCAAATCCCTGAGCACCCAGTGCCTCCCAAGCCTCGTCCCAGCTCCGTGTGTGACTGTCCCCCTGGGCTCAGTTGTGGCTAAGGAAACACAAATATTGTTCCTCGCACGTGGAGAGTCGCTCATGGACTAATCAGCTGAAGAGCAGCGACATCCATCTCAGCCCTATTAACTTCATCACACAATTCATCACTCAAGTTGGGGGACTGAAGGCTCAATTAGGCACTTGTGATTTTGGCTGGGGCCTGCACGAGAGTGTCCCGTTGTACGGTTTTGTTTGGTTTTTGGTTTTATATAGTAAAGCCCAAATAACATTTGCTCATGAGACAGAGCAGGGAGAGGCTGCCAGAAATAGAGGCTTCTGACAATTATACAGGATGTTGCTGTGGTGTTATCATATGATTCATCCACTATGAGCATGAACAATTGTTAACCTCAAGACACTCTCACTTTCACGCCCTCTGACACACATACCACTGAGGACAAATATCCTCAGAGATGAGTAAAACATTAGCACTGGGGTTTTTAACTCCTAAAGGTCACTTTGTCTCGGCTCCATATGTTAAGTTTTAAGTTTGCTGTCCAGGCCTTGAGCGTGGGGAGTATCAGGAGGATTTTCTGTGAGCGAGATGACGTCTTTGCTCAGTAAATCCTGTCTTGGATGCTGATCACAGTAATGGCTGTGGACAGAGACCCAAGGCCCATGGTGGAAACCACTGAAATCCATTACAAAGAGAATAAATTTGGCCCAGATGTTCTGATACAACTGAGCTGAACGCAGGAGGGAGTTATACTGAGGAATGGATCCAGTGAAGCTGGGAGAAACATGGCCAGAGGTATTAAGGCCCTTGCAAGGGCACAGTTCTTGTGAAAAAACTTCTGTGCAAGCTTTGCTTGGCAGGAATAAATTGGTAGAGCAAGAGCAGCTTGGATCAGGTGGGCTTGGAGCCTTGTAGTGTCAAATTTGCACATCCTGAATGTCCCCTACCATGGAGAACAGCTGGATAATGGATGAGCTCCTGTGCAACCCCTTTTGTTATCCTGTGTTCCACCATCGGTGGTTGAGGGTCACCACTGGGCGTGCATTTTGCAATTCTATTTGTCGAATTGAATTTAATTTGCTTCTGGGCCCCCCTCCCCTTCCCTTTCAGGGCCGGACTCGGGCACTCGCTGTTGGTCACCCATCCAACCCGTGGCGGCTCTTTTTGCCTTGCGAGCTCGCAGCACTAGATGGCAGTGTAATGGCAAAAAACCTGCCCTGCCGGGGAGGAAAAGGCAAATTTCACCTCCGAAAAAACGGGCGGATGAAATTTAAAATTTGAATGCAAACCAACCAGACCTTCAAAACGCCTCTTCGGCCTCCCTAAATTCCCGTAGCACTCTCTGCAAAGAACTAGGACAAGGTCTTCACTGATGACCCAATGGCACAGGAGCGACGCCAATTTATGCCACCCACAGATTTGGCCCACAGAGCATCCCAGTATCACAGCCATGCTTGTATATGATCTTAGGTCAGGATATTTGGGCGAGGTTTAAAATGCAGAAGCAGCAAAAACAAACAAACATGATATTTTCCTTCAAAACTGAGCACTCCTCCCTCTCTCAGGTTTTTTCGCTCGCGCTTCCCTCGCAGGATCATGGTTTGAGTTGCTCTGCAGCCCCAGACTTTTGTGGTGCAATAAATTAAGCTCTGGGTCATCTCATTCCAGATGTTTTGGAATAAAAAGGCTCTGTAGCGTCTGTGGGGCCAGAGGGGGGTTGAAGTGGAGCACAGGTTTGGGTTTCTGTAGGGAGAATTCCATCCTATGAGCCCATGGGATCGAAGCGCACACGGGGGACGTGTGTTCATGTATGTTTTCTTAGGCCTGGACTAGTGCCCTCATTTATGACCAAGGCTTTAAAAAGGAGGAAAATGTCACAGTATAGAAAAAATAAACAGGGTAAAAATAAATGGCAGAAAGACAGTCTTCACCACTCTAAACATGGTCCCTTTTGGACGTCACCAAGACAGCTGTTGGCCGAGAGTGAGATCTGAAGGTCTTTGTTAGGAAACGTTATTGCTGAGATTTTCACTGTTTGGATTTCCTGTTTTCCTCACTTCTGAACCCTTTAACTTTTGTAATCTAAGCAGGGTCAGGTCTGGTCATCCGTGGGGAAACAGCCTGACTGTGAACAACAAGGCTTGTGCTGCGAGAGCAGCGTTGGGCAGGCGGGAGGGGAACTGGGCAGGCTGGGGAGGTGCTGGAGGCAGCCAGGACCCTCAGCAGGGTCTGCCCTGACCTCCTGGGCAATGCTGGTCAAAGGACTTCCCTGTCTGAACTGCATCTGCCTAGAGAAAAAAATAATCTAGCCTTGATTTGGAGACATTGAGTGATGGAAACCCACCCACTGTCCTTCAGAAGCGCTTCCAGGGGCTGATAAAAATGAGTGTCTTGCTTTTGGTCAAAAGCTGCTTAGTTTTAATTTCCTTGTCATTGTATGTGGTTATACCTCTCTCTGTAGACAGAAAAGTCTCCCAGGAGAATTTTTACAGAAGTCTTTGATGCCTAGATATGCTGTGCTCCAAGAGCCATCATCTTTCAGATAAGATGGGAAAGTCAAGTTAGAACCATTTGATCTCTCTCAAAAAACATACTTTTTAAAAGAATGTGTCAAAATCCATTCTGGGTTGACTGTCCAGAAACTCCCCTTTCAGTATCAGCGTCATAAATGCTTTTAGCAGGCCTGGTCTGGAGTGGGGATCTCCCTGCATGGGCCTTTGTGTGAATATTGGGATTCTTTTCCCAATAATCTTCATCCTAGAAGGGATGAAATGAAAGCAGTGTAAAGGTGCATGAATGAAAATAGAGAGAGAGAGAGGTTGAAAAGTCCCACCCACTTTTTGGCAAGTCATGTAACTATACCAGCATAGTTGAAGGGATTATAATCCCATTGTGGAAGGTGCTGTTAATGTTGTTGTGTAATATTATTTGTCACTGTGTGGTATTTAAGAGTTATTCCAAAGTGATTAAGACTGTACAAGGTGGCTGTGTACCAGGTGAGCCTGGGAGTAAATCAGTGCTGTCTGTCACGGTGTGCTGAGCTCATTTTTCACTCTGCACATGTTTTTGGTGTAAATTAAAATTAGTTCTGTCACTCCATCCCTGGAGTATGACCAGGAATTCTGCTCAGCACCATCTCTGCCAGCATCCCTCTTTTCCTTTCCACCATTCAGCTTCTTACTCCAAGCACTGATTTTGACCAGGGAATAGGTTGGATCTGCTCTGCAAGGCAACCTTCACCAGGCTAAAATGTTTCCTTCCCTTCCTAATTATTCATGGCTTTTCTCAGGGTTATCATGGCACAGCTCTTGTGTGTGTTGTTGATTCTTTGGTGACAGTGAAATCTTTCCAGCTGCCACTGTAATGAAGTCCAACTCTTTGGAAGGACAGCTGGGAAGACTTTTACAGGGTTGGATTTATCCCAGAACCTCCACCAAATGTCTTGGTTTTCACCTTGAGATTCATAGCAATAAGTGATGCCATGCAGGTGTGTTTAGGGCTTCCCTTCTCATTTATGGTGCTGCCTTGAAGGAAGGCAGAGAAACCACCTGGGTTGTATCAGTTCATGTGTTTGTAAGAGGAGAATTGGGTTGCTGGATGGAGAGTATGGAGCTCCAGGCATGTTGTCAGGTCTCTGAAGGTGCCAGGGCAAATCGAACTAAGATGTGGAGCAAGAGGACAGTCCCTGGGACAGCGGGAACTCCTCCAGAGCAGGTGGAACTGGGCAGCAGCTCCAGCTCAACCACTCGCTGACCTCCCAGCAGCGTTTGCTGCAGCAGGAAGTTGTGATTTACAAGGACAACGGGCCAGCAGGAAATTCCGACCTCCGCCCCCCGGAGAAAGGGGGAAGCGGGAGAAGCTCCGTGACTCAGAGCCCGGCTGAGTCACGGCAGAGGCGGTCCTGGGGTGATGCTCGGGTCCCACCAGCCCCGTCCTGACCCTCCCCTGCTCAGCATCCCCTCCCCTGCAGCGGGAATTAACTCGCCCCTCGTTATTTGAGGCGGGGGGGGGGGGGGAACGAGCAGCAAAAAGACGCGATTTGGTTTAAGCCATCCTTTAATACGCGAATAAACAACTTATGGCAGGTGCCTGGCAGCCCGTGATAATTAACGGAGTATTTATTGGGATCAGAAAAATACACTTAGTTGAACAAGTCTCATCTGTCTTTGGCTCACCGCAGACTCGGGGTCATTTGCTGTCTGGCTGCAGATAATAAATCAAAAGGCTGAAGAAACTGCAGGAGAGAGGGCACGAACTGCCCGAACATTTAGCTGATTGTCGCAAGCCCCGGCCCAGCCAGAGGGAAACTTTCCCAGCGCATTTTCACTTATCTGCGAGCCAGTTATTCCCTGTAGGCAGCCGAGTTGTCTGAGTAAATAGAGGTCACTTTACCTTGACTAAACAATGACTTTGCTATAGTCGGTGCCAGCTTTGTAGCAGCCACAGAATGTGCTTTAAAGGCTCGCTGGGGGCAGGCTGGCAGGGCGAGCGAACCAGCCAGTCTGGTCTACTTTGGGCAGGATTTAGGATGCTTAGTTGGATGATGCCGTGGTCGGATCAGCTGATCCCGTGCTTTGAGTGGGGATATAGTATGCAAACGACAGACGTGTCTAAGGAGGAAGCAGCCAGGAGCTGGGGGAGTGGAGAAGGGATGACTTTCCTCTGATGTCAAAAATCCCATCATTCAGTGCTCGCAGTGAAAAAGGCGAGAGGAGAAGAATGTGGAGACAGAGAGAGAGAGAGGGAGAAGAAATGAAGGGAAAGGACACGCTCATTTTTCTCCCGAATTCTGTAGGCTCACACTGCCCACCCCGATAGGATGGAGAAATAAGCCTGATCCTGAGTGCCAAGTTCTGCACAGCCTTCCAAGCCCCAGGGATTGTTCCCAACCCCATCCCGATCTGGACTTGGTTAGTACTGTCTTGATGTGAATAATCAGGTAGATAAAGATTGTCAAGAAACTTGCAGCAGTTTCCACAGGGCTCTCTTCGGCTTATCTTTTATTTCTGGCAGTTTTAATTTGCTGATCATTGTCTGCGTTTGTGTGAGGCTTTAGATAACTCAGCTCTCCCAGGATTTCTGCAGTGTTGGGATACAGGACCAGAGCTGGATGTAAGTGAATTAGCTGCCTGGAGCTCTGTCCAGGTTCCTAATTCTTCCTTTCCGAGGGGCTGATTTTTTCAAAAGGTGCCAGATTTTGTCCTTCATGCATTTTGCTGTGTGCCGTTGCCTGTAATTAGTTTCTCAACTGAAAAAGCTTTCTCAACTGGAAAAAAAAAAAAGGGAAAAAAAAAAAAGCCAAAAACCAACCCCCCACGTTTTTGGCAATGGGTTGTTTTTCTAAGCAATTAATTAAGCGCTGATTTTAAAAGAATTTGAATGAATCCTTCCACTCTGTGTCAAGCATGGATTTGGTATTAATCACTTCACTACTTGCAGACTGAATAAGGGCTGAAAAAGATGCAGAGAGTAAAAATTTCCCCAGGAAATGAATCAGACAAGGAACCTATGCCTCATCTCGCCTCCTACAAACGAAGAAAGAGAGGATTTTGTCAATGGTGGGTCAGTTTACAAACGTGTCCTTTGCAGTGTGAGTCATAGTAGTGATACATTTCACAGCAATGCAGCCACAGATGCAGTTTAAATCCAGGACTGAATGCCAGCTAAAGATAAATAGAAATGAATCCTCATGCCCATAATAGTAATGAGAATGAAAATGCAACCTGTCAGATCTGCTGGTGTGGCAGCCAGCTCTCGCTGGCTTTTTCAACCAGTGTCAAAATTCTTGCTGGCTTTAAACGGGAGCAGAATAATCCCTGGGGGACGTGGGCTCGTGATTCCCATTCGCTGATAAGCCAGGAAGAGAGGTGGATTTTTGGAAGGTGGTGCTGTGGGCACCTCCAGGACAGCATCCAGCCAAATGTGGATGCTCCCAGGTTGGCATCCCCCGTTTGTGATAAAGGAATCAGGAGCAGGTGGGAAGCAGTGCTGGCTCTGGAATTGGCTGCAGTGTGTTACCGGTTTTGAGATTTCCAAAATGCTGGACAAATATTTATATTTTTTTCCCCCCTCTCAAAGCACCAGCCTTTGTTAGCATTAGAGCTGTTAAAGGATGTGTAAAAACTGTTGTTGTGAAACTGCCGTCAGGATTTGTTGTTGTTTGGGTTGTGGGCGAGATAATGAGATTTAGCAGAAAATCTGAGTTGAAATACAAAAACATTTAATAGTTTTCGCTGCTGCCACTTTTCCCACTGTTTCCTGAGACTGACCCTTGTTAAGTGTGTTAGTCCCTGGGGTTTTGTTTTTCCTCAGTGGGTTTTCTGCAGCCATCTCTAACTTGCCAGGCTGTAAAAGTCAAGAGGTCAGACATGGATCAAATATTTGGTGGGCCCACCAAAGCCAGTGGTGTGATCACAACTTATTGCTGGCCAAGATCCAGCCACTGGTGTCCTGAAGTGGGATAAGATGAATAGCTGGGATCCTGCAGGTCTTTTTTTTTCGAGGTAATGGTCATTTTAAAGGAAAGATCTTTCTATTAAACAAGTTCATAGGCACGGATCAAATTTATGTTTATTTATTATTGTGGTGTTTCAGTCTTTGGGCTCCAAGGCCATCACAGTTTGCAAATATCAGCATGTTTTTAGAGTGATAACCCGAAAGGTTGGAAAAGGGGTGGAGGATGGCAGACCTGGAGTCAAATTTAAATTTATCAAGTCCCTGGCCAGGGCATCACCATAAAATCAGTCCTCTTCCCTTTAGGGTTAAATGTTTCCTCTTGGAAGAAGAGCCAGAGGCTCTTGATTATCCATCAAAACAGGCCAGGGCTTTGATTTGTCAGGTTTTGTCTGCCACACTTTTAAATGGACGAGGCCGAATTTAGGTTCCAAAAGAAAATCTGAATTTGATGGTTGAGACAGAGCCCAGCTTTCCACCCTTATCCCGAGGCTCCCTTCCCCACCCCTTCCCCTTCCCTCCTCAGAAAACGAAACCTCCTCGTGCTTTGAAGGCAGGGAGAGCACATTTGGGGAGCAGCCGTGGAACAATTAACCCGACGAGCTGGGCGCTTCGAGGAGAGAAAGCTGAGCTGCAGTAGCTCTGCTTTGACAGGTCTTTGGAGGATTTCAAGGAAGTTACACCCACTTCATTCATGATAATCGGCTGTTTAACGCCGAGCAGCCTCGGTGTTATGAATGAAGAGGGAGCGTGTTTTGGCTTGCAGAACCACTCACAGATCTAAGGGCTTCGCTCGTCAAGTAACCAGAAAAAAAAAAATAACAGAAAAAAAATAACAGAAAAAAAATAACAGAAAAAAAATAACAGAAAAAAAATAACAGAAAAAAAAAGAGAAAAAAAAATCTGACTTGGTTCTCGAAATGAAAAGAACGAGTGCAAGATTTAGGGGGGAGAAAAAAAAACCAAACACGAAACCACCCGATGTCTAAAAACGCGTCTTCTTTTTCTTCAGAGAGCCGGGGGTGTTTTACATCCCTTTGCTGGTGATTTGTGAGTCTTCGTGGCTGGGCTTGTTGGGGGTAAAAATTGCAGCCTCTGGATGGACTTGGATGCAGCTGAGACCAGGTGTTGGTGGCTTTTGTGTGCTCGGTGCTGAATTGTTGGGTTTCGTCTCGTTTTGGTGGCAGAAAGGCCTGTGGAAGGGTCAGGTTTTCATTTGGGTGGGTTGTAGGGGCTCTCTGAGAAGCTGTTGGGCTCTGTGCTGTGCCTGAAGAGACTCATCGATTAGAAATACATTGATTTTTGGGTATTGAACCTGGCTTTGTGGAACACATTGATTTCTGGAGCTGCCCTGTGTCAGGTGCCTTCATCCCTTCTGCCAGCAGTGGGTTTAGAGACTCCAGAGAGTCTTGGGTGATAAGAGAGACTCCTGGAAGGCTAATTCTAGTTAGAATATATTGAATTAAAGGCAGAAGCAAAGATAGTTCAAGGGAGTCTTTCTCCCTTCCCTGATTCCCAATTAATTTGGCAGTAAAATGGCTTTTTGGAGGAGCAAGGAGCACACCCATCCTCTGCCTCCTTTACCAGGCAGGGATCTGCCTGTGCCTGGGCAGGAAGGAATGCAGTTCCTTTGATCAAATAAACACCCACAGGTGGTTGCAAAACATTTGTCATGAAACTGAAGCAAATGTTTATTAATTGGAGTTTAGGAAGAAACGTGTGTAATCATTTCCCTTGCTGCCTCTCATCTGGATTTGGGGTAGAAGTGCCAGCTGTAATGGTTTTAATTTTAACTGTGTTTCACAAAGCATTAATTGGTGCATACACTGAGCATTATGCACGTGTTTGTGGAACTGGTCTCTCCCCGAAAAAGCGAGTTTTACTCAAAGGAAGCCAAAAAAATCAATTGGAGAGAAGGCAGTTCCATCTGAGGATCTTTCATCTCTGTTCAGCGGCTCTGGTGGAAGGTGGGAAAACAATTTTTCTCATCCTTTTCACATGAAAATAATTCCCAGAACAGGGAATTATCCCACCTAGAGCCAGGATCTCACTAGTGAGCTTTTACTCTTGGTGTGCAAAAGGGCATTTGGGGCAAAAAGGGCTGAAGGCAAAGGTGGGTTGGAGGAATTAACACCCTTCTTTCTTCTTTTACTCCATAGAACCGTGTCTGGGGAAATCAAGAACCGAGCAGATCCTTTTTTAGTCCCACTCATTTTCAGGGTGAGTGAATCCTCTTGTCTCCAGTGCTGCTGTCGTGTCCTGGGCAGCCCTGGAGTGTGGCTTTAGGTTCAGAGGGAAATCTCTCTTTTTTTAATCTTTGCACTGATAACACAGCTCTTAATTTAGCAGCAGTGAGGCAGAACATTTGGATTTTGTCATCCATTTCCAAAACTATTGTTGGCTTCTTATTCCTTTGTTTCCACACGCCACCCACCCCCCTACTCGTTTCAGATTTACATTTTGTTGTAGGTGCCAAAAGATAAGTTAATGCCAACTTGATGATTAATTAACTAATACTTTCCTCTGCTGGAAGATGGAAAGCCTTTATCTGAGTAACCTATTAATTATTATTTTATTTATTGCTGCATGGGTACATCTGAATGGATTCAAGTTCCGCCCTCCTGAGAAATTTGGGCAGGAATTTATAGCAACAGGATGAGAGGAAGCCAAAGGAACCTTCAACTTGTTAATCAGAAATTATGTCTTAATGTTGGGATCAGGGGACTTGTTTACCCATGTTTTGCAAGCCCCAAGCAATAGCAGAGTCTTGTTGTCAAACCCATGGGTATTCTGCAGTTCTGAGGCTTTCCCAAAATGCTCAGAAACGCAAAAGTCGATAAAAATCTTGATTTTTTTAAGGGGCTGTGAGGATGGCTCAGCTATTCCTAAGGTGTCTCAGCCTGGTTGCCTGAGCTTAGAAATAAAGAGTGGAAAAAGCACAGCTGGGAGACTTCAACCCCCCTGACCTATGTCAGGAAGGTGCCTTGTGGAGAAGTTTCCAGAAGCCTCTGCACTGCACACAGTGGCACATGTCCTTTTCTTTGGTGAACTGGGAAGTGGCTGCAGGCACCTCATCTCGAGTTAGTGTCTTTCCAGCAGGATATTTGGAATTCAAGGTGGAATTCAGACAGCCTCCCACCCAGGGCATCGTTATTCAAAGCGCCATAAATGCATTAACAGGAGAGCAGAGATGGGAACAGGTTTAATTTAATAATGAGAAAAGAGAGAAAAAAGGAGGAAACTTGGGTTGGACAATGATGATAAATTTATTGGTGGTGAGCTTGGTTACCTCATTCTCTTGAAATTATGATTAGACAGCAGGAATGAGGTAAGTGCATATTTTATGGCACTTCTGAGGATCTTGCCTATGGGCAGAAATTAATGCTGTGGAAGTGGGAGGTGTTGCACATCCCAGGTAAAATTCCCACCATGAAGATGTGGTAGGAGAGTCCTTAAGACTCCCAGGAGCTCTGTGCACAAAGGTGAAGGGCTTCACCTCTGGGGGTTTGAAACACCTCTGTGTGTGTGGATATCCCTCATTTTCTCTCCTCCTCTGTGTTCTAAAAGATATAACACGTGTCTAATCGATGTCCCCAAGTGCCATTGCAAGATTAAATATTGAGTGCACATATGCAGCACAGGGAATAACACATATGGGTGGAGATAACAGGATAATATGGCTTGTGAACCAGTGGATAACGTGTGTGCTCATGGAATAACCATCCCAGCTTTGTTCTGCTCCTGCTGAAATCTGGACCCAAATGCCTTTTGCTTTGATTAAGCCTTGGGCATGAATATGTTGACACCTGTTAATCTGCTGAATTCATTGGTGCCTAAATTAGAAGTGAACCAAGTTTTCAGAAGTCTTAGAGCTCCCCTTGACTTCAGTGGGATTAATCTGTTCCTGGGTGGTGTGAATAATGGGCTATTTTTAGGGGGGGAGGGAGTAAGGGAGATCAGTGGGAGAATCAGAAAGTTAATGGAGAGAAATCTTCCATTCCCCCCCCTCCAAAAGGAAATCTTTTACCCTCACAAAATGTTTTTCCTCGTGCTAAACATAATATATTTGCCTTGAGCTTTCTCAAAGCAAAATAGGGCAGGGATAGGGCAAGAGGGAATGGCTTCAAACTGAAAGAGAGTAGGTTTAGATGAGATATTAGGGTTTGATTTTAGCTTATAGAATCATAGAATATTCTGAGTTGGGAGGGACCCACAAGGATCATCAAGTCCAGCTCTTAAGTGAATGAATACAGGGATAAACCCCACAACCTTGCTGTTATCAGCACTCTAACCAGATGGGATATCAGGAATTAGATAATGGGAAGAAATTGTTCCCTGTGAGGGTGGGGAGGCCCTGGCACAGGTTGCCCAGAGAAGCTGTGGCTGCCCCATCCCTGGAAGTGTCCAAGGCCAGGTTGGAGCAACCTGGGCTAGTGGAAGGTGTCCCTGCCCGTGGCAGGGGTTGGAACAGGATGATCTTTAAGGTCCCTTCCAACCCAAACCCTGTGATTCTGTGAAAATGCAGAGCTTTAAAGGCTGGGATTAACCAGGGGAAGGAGGAGTGGGAGGCAGCAGCAGCAGCTTCTTTTCATGGTGTGTCTCAGAGGTTCCTGTGGTCACCTCAGATGTGGAACACCCCGGCTCGGTTACCTCCCTACCTCCAGGAAATTTGAACCCCATCCAGCCTGCAGGAATGTGTGCTGAATTCCAGCCTGCATTAGTGCTGTTCTGCTTTGCATGAATAGCTGAGTATTGACAGAGGCAAGGTCTTGGGGTGGGTATTCACCTCCCTGCCTCCTCCAGTGGTTGTAGGAATGATTTGACTGGTGAATTGTTTTATTTCAGTGACTATTTATAATGAGATTGCAGCTTTGAGGACTGGCTGTGCATTTTAATTGCTGGCTCTTTAATGCAGAATATATTGTCCTTGAAGCAGGGATCAGAGCCCAGGTTTCCCCTTTGCCACAGGCAGCACATCAGGGAGCTGTGCTCTGCACTGAATCCATCTTTTCCACTGAAAATGTGGGAATTCCACTCCAGTATGAATTCCATCTTTCTTTCCCCACAACTTTAGCAGGAAGTTTAGTGAGGTGGTTGAAGCACTGACCTGCAAGGTTTGGAGAGCTCAGGTGGGTGACACATTCTTCTTTATTTCATTCGTCCTTTCTTTCCCCACTGCTCTGCTGCAGAAATGGAGGCTGGTGGGACCTACTTTCAGGGCTTTGCCTGTAATTTACCATGGTCACTGCATTTTCTGCAGAGGGATGAGCAGGGTTTGTGTTCCAGCACACTGGGTACCCAAGACTTGAGTCTGATATTTTGAGAATTGCTCTCCTGGGCACCTCAGATCCCCAGATTTCTGTGTAAGGAACCCGAGCCATTTTGTGGAATGAGCCTGAAACCATTGGGGCACATTTATCACCCTGTGAATTTTACCTGCAATAGTCGTAGCCCCTGTGAAGTTTTCCTGGAGAGGCAGAAATGGTGAGGGCAGTGCACTGACAGCAGCTATTCTCTCCCTTTCCAATCTAAAGGGAATTCCCAGTAGATGCAAAACAGTTTTAGGGGTATCTGTGGAGCAGTTTCCTGATACAGAGCAGTTGCTGAATGTTTAAAAGTTATGCCAGTAGACCAATGTCCAGCTCTAAATTTGGAGGGTATTAAGCTGTGTGTCCTGATGGCTTGGCATAGGGGTGCTTCTCTTGGATTATGGAGCAGCTGGGAAAAGCAGGGAGATTAGAGCTGGTGGAGGTAACAAAAAGCAAATGTCATTTGAGGCTGAAGCTGGAGGGAAGTCCCAGTGATGCTTTGGATGAGCCTGTTTCTGGCCCAGTGCTCTCTGCTCATGGATGTTCAGGTAACTGCAGAGAGGAGTGAAAATAAAGTGAAGGCTCCACTACACAACAGGGAGGAGACAGGAATGAGGCATCCAGGAAGTTTGGAAGCTGATATCCCATAGATAGATGGGGTTTATTCAATGTATTCTCCCCCAGAGAGGCTTTTATTTTTTGGAAGGGTCTTTGGCCAGGAGGAAGAGATGGAGATCATAGCTTTGGGTGCTGCTGTCCTGGCTCCATGTGCTTTTCTGGGGATTCACCTCCCTGTCTCTGGGTCTGTGCTCTTTCCAAGGCCCCTGCCCTTTCTCCCTAAGCCTGTGCTCTTTCCTAGAGATCCATGCTCTTTCTCTGGGCTGTTCTTTTCCTGAGGAGCAGCTGAGCATCATTATTAGTTGATTTATAACATCACAGAACAGAGTTCTACTCAGCAGCAGCTATTGAGGCACACGGTTATTAGCACGCTTGGAGCATCTGAGAGAGGCTTGTGGCTGCAAGAGCTGGACAAGACTCACAATTATTAGCATCTTAATAGCATCAGAGAGGAGGTTTCAAGCTGCAGTGGCTTTGGAAGCTCATGATTACGAGCTGTTTGCAGCAGGAGTGAGGCAAAGCTCCTGATGTTTATTATGTTGCCCGTCGGTCTGTGTCCTGACACTGCTCAGTCATGCGTGCTGGGAACAGCTTATCCATGGTGCTCAGGGAACAGGGTGCCAAAATCCTCTTGTGGCCCATCAGCAAGGCTGTCTGAGGACCTCACAAGGCTATAAAAGGAATGAAACTGTGTCAGTATCTGTGTCTCCTTTTTCTTTCCAAGAAGCAGGGATGTTCACCGGGATTAAATCGTTGGGGCTCTGGAGGAGTTTTTTGTCGCACAAGATGGGCTGTCAGGAGAGATTCCCCAGGGAAGTTCTTCCTCTGAGGTGTTCACATACCTGTGTTCTGGGTCACAAGGGCAGTACTACCCAACAGACCAAGACCTTGATGTTCTTAGCAAGTAGAATGTGGTTTGGGTTTTTTTTATCCCATTCCTTCCCTGTTCTTGAGGCTGTGAGTGCCACACGTGTGTTTTATACTCCAGATTTCTGGTGGAATAGTCTGTCCTGGCTGTGGCTATGAACTGCCCATGTGCAGTGGGTGATGCATTAAACTTTGTGCCTTGCTTGTCTTATAGAATCACAGGATGGCTTGGGTTGGAAGGGACTTAAAGATCATCTTGTTCCACCCCCTGCCATGGGCAGGGACATCTTCCACTAGCCCAGGTCGCTCCAAGCCCCCTCCAGCCTGGCCTTGGACACTTCCAAGGATGGAGAGTTTGTTGGTGAGTTTTCCAGTACCCTTATAGGGAGAAAGGTATGAAGAGGATAAGCACCTTTAACACACAAGGGGTCAGGTATGAGTGTGGGACAACAAATACCTTCACTGATAAAAGTCTCTGGTTCATCTGTCTTTTAAATGTAACACAGATGTCCTGGGTTCCAGCCTATGCCTGAACCACAAGACCAAAGGGAGGAGAGACTATAAGTTTATTTGAGCCCCTCATTGTGTTGCTGGCAGTGCATCCCTAGTTTCCATTCCTATTTTTTGTTCCCTTAGCAATCCGTTTGCCGTTGCCCTTTTCTCCCTGGCTCAGCCAGCAATCACCACACTCCAGAACACAATGGATTCCTGTCTGCGGCGAATCCCCTGCTCCATGCAGACGTTTGCTGGCCTCCTTTCTCTGGGAAGAAGAAGGGAAAGTATTCCTTGTTCCTGGTGAAAAACTGCACTGGCAGCCTGGGTTATTTTGTCGGCCGTGTGGCTTTAAGTGACGCCTTTGCCATCTGTTCTGTCTGCTAATTATGAATGCAAAACAAACGTAGCCCACAATTGCTTCATTTAGAATAAGGGATATGGCAGTGACCAAAATAGTTTTATTTTGGTGTCAGATGCTCTTTTTATTTCTCCTGTCTCTTCCTAATCTAAAGCAGGTCTGAAGCTCTTCTCCCTCTTCCAGTTTGCAGCAGGGGATGTTGGCTGTGACAAACAAGAGCGTCTTCTACGTGTTCCTCCTTTTAAGGGACAATCCCACATGAGCAAGGAAAGGGAAAAGACTGCATTTGTTGAATTGTGAGGGCTGGTTTCACCTTTCATTTTTTCAGTTCAGTTGTGCTGATCTTAGATGTGCAAGTACCTCAAAGAGAGACACCAGGATATCTCCGGGAACTGTGACAGCAGCGTGTGAACCACTTTCCCAGCCTGTTCCATCCCTGTTTCCTCTTACCAGAGACAAATTTAGCAGCCAGACTGGAACAGCACGGTGGGAAGGAATGATGCATTCTGCTGGGGCTGTGTCCAGAGCTGGAAAGGTGAATTTTTTTGGCTTTTGGTTGTAAGTGAGCCATCACTGAAGGTGGGTGATCCATCCCCTTCCATGACTGGGCCATAAGAAGCCCCTCTGTTTGCTCATTAGGTGCTTGTCTGCTGTTTAATGCCGCCAAACTTACTTCAGGCAGGGCTGTGGCAAATCTTAGAGGTGTCACTGGCAGCACAGCCACAGGTTGAGGTGACCCAGATTTGGGAAGCAGAGATGAGATCAAACACTCTGTTCTGAGGGGATGTGCAGCCAGAAAAGCTGAAGTGGTGGAACAGGTTCACTCTGAGTGGTCTGAAAGAGGCAGGTGTTTCCCCATCAGTGATCTATGGGATGTGCTCAGCTGTGACCCCACTGGTGTCACTCTTGGCCTTTGTCCACTCTCAGGCTGAAGAGGAGGTGGACAAGTGGCCCTGAGGGTCATGTTCTGCCCCAATAAGACTGGCTGCTTTCAAATCTACGTCTGCTGCACTTCAACCCTCCTTGCTTTCGTGGTGAGCATGTAGACACATGTCTCTTACTCCTCCTTCCTTCCCTCCCCAGCCATCACTCTTCCTATGATAATCAACATATTTCACTTTATTTTCTGTCTGGGTCTGTGTTGAAGGGAAATAGGGTGACTGTTTTTATACCTACTAAAAACAGTGTTTTGGGCAGTAGAAGACCTCCCTCTTTCCTCCCCACAAACCTTCTCCAAGAAGACTCGTTGGTTTGTGCTTCAACATTCTCTTTCCAAATTATTTTGGAATTCTGCTTGCTGCTTTACAGTTTTCCTAAAGTTCTGATTGTTCCTTTTTTTTCCCCTTTTGAGGTTGCAGAGGGAAGGAGTGGCGAGGGACACTGATATTGAGTCTGGAAAAATTCTCCCTCCCTGTTTTCAGAGCCCAGCAAACTGTCAGAGCACAGCTGAGGCAGAAATATGTGCAGTGTTGTGTCATGTCCAGGGTGTGAAATGCCCAAATCAGAGATTAAAACCAGCGTGGGCTGTCCCCCAACAGACTGGTCCCAAACTTGGGCTTGTCTTTGAACACTGGGCAGCCAGATCAGGATCCTGCTTTGGGGCTGGAGGCCACCTCTGCTTCAAAACCTATTAGAAACGCTTCAGGCTGTTACAATACCAGGGTTAAAGGTTTAGTTGGTGTCCCAGGCCTGAAGGATGATGTTGTGGTTTAAGCATTTGGACTGGAACCAAGAGATGTGAGATAAATTCCAGGCTCAGTTGTGCACTTCCTCTGTGAGCTCCTGAAAATCGCTGCCTCTCCCTGTGCTCCATCCCCTGCCTGGAAAACCTCGTGCTCTGCTCTCACCATTTCAGCAGTGAACCTGCAATCCTGAAAGCTCCTCGTTGGTGGTGCAAGCAATTTTCTGAGAGTCTTAACTCTGGGGTTAAAATAATGCTTTGGCCCCGTGTGCCCACGAGAGAGAAACCCTTTGAAGTTTGAAAGTAAGGGCACAAAAGCTCAGACAAGTTTGAAGGACATGATGATTAATGCTGTTTGCTCAGCCTGGTGACAGTGAGGAACAGCCTGGAGCAGAGGGACTGAGGGGTAACAGCACCAGGAAACGAAGGTAGGGTACATTTTTCTCTGGGATTTGTTGGAAGCCCAAGGAATGAAGCAGTGCTAAAAGGAGGGTGAAGAATCTTATTTTAGTAAGTTCTGATCATTGGAATCCACTTATTTGAAGAAGTTCTTTGCAAAGGACAGTCACAATCTGATGGAGAAGACTGGGATGAAGGTTTGTCTCCCTGGTACCTGGCATGGGCACTTGCCAGCTTCATGTTAGGAGGGAAGGGGAGAGGGAAGGACAGTTACTGGGGACTTTCATTAGGTGTGCCAATATCCATTTTCTCCTAAATTCATTTGCACCTACTTGTAGCTTTGCATGTCTAGAATAGTTTACGGAATCAGTCGTCCTGTTTTGGGTCGTTGTGTTCCCTGTTTGAAGGTTGGACTCACAGGAACATGACAGCAAAACACCTTTCCCACGAGATTTATACCTGATGAGACGCCAGTCAAGCATTTTTGTCTTTGCCTTGGCTCTCAGAGGGCTGCTTAGCTCGGAGCTCAGTGCACCAGTGGCCAAGGGAAGGAGCCTTCCATGGAATAATGCAGCAGGAATGTGTAGGTGTGTGCACATGTTCTCCCCAGAGGGCACACAGCAGGCAGGGGCAGCTCTGGGTAGGGATGGGCAGCCTGGGGGAGAGAAATGTGCACCCTTGGTGTTCCCCAGGAGATGCTGAGTCCTGATGAACGTGGTTGTCCAGGGGCTGACACACCTCCCCACCCACTGAGGTCGTTCCCACTCCCACTGATCCGTTGCTGTTCTGGCTAAAATTTGCCTTTGCTCAGCTTGGTCTCTTTGTTGTAGCTTTGGTTTCAAGGTGGAAGAGGGCAGACTTTTTTTCTCTGAAGGATTTCATGTGGGTGCCCACACAGAGGACAAAATTTCTTGCTGGAAAGCCTTGACAGGTGTGAAAAATGTAACCCAGCCCACTCCTAATGTGTGACTCTGTTCCCCACTTGATGCACTTGACCTGCTCTTGGACAGTGTAGCAGCTTTTACTCCAAATACAACATCAAGCCCAGCACAGTCTTAGGTCAAATTTGGACTGTTGCTTGTCAGGAACTGAAATTCTACATATCTTGTGTCTGGTTTCATTGCTCCCCTTGAGGTGCAGTTCCAAACACCACTCCTGCCTGGGTCTGGCTCTCACATTGGACCCAGAGCTTGAGGCTTTTGGTCTCTTTTGGACTTTTGGTGAGACTTTGTCCATGTTGTGGTAGCATCCCACTGCTGGTGCCTGGAACATGATGATGCCCCTGGCCTGTCAGGTAGCAGGGAGGTGTGTTTTGCCTGCTCTAGGAGGAGATTGGAGTAGTTTTCATTTACTTTCCTGTCACTTGGGGCCAGCAGTGGTGAGGCAATAAAAAACCCCCACAGCCATTAGTGGGTGCAAGGTGGGTCTGTCAGAGAAACTGCACAATGGAAGTGGCCTCCTGAATTAAATGACCTGAGCTGCATTTACATCACATTAGATGAACCCTTAAGTGGTCCAAAACTACTGTTGTCTCAATTGTGCTGCAATTGTGACTCTGTGTAGCTCATTAAATAAGACATAGTGTCTTCTGCCTTGCAGTCCAACCATGGAACAGTTTGATATATTCCCATTTTTTACTCCTTGGAAGAAACAGAATTTGCTGTGAATACAGTTTCCAGTGAAAGCAAATGATGTTTGCACAGGTTTTTCTAGATGGTTGTGCCTTGGCTAGAAGTTAGAAACAAGTGGGGTATCTCTTTTTCTGCTGGTGATTCAGCCTATTCTGAATGGATGCTCCTAAACAGTTCCTTTCTCTAAATGACTTTAAAAGCAGGAAGGGGTTGCTTGTACCAGGTTGGAGGAGTTATCCCAAAATATTTGCTCGACGGAAGCAGCTCTCAGACCCCCTGCAAGGATTTTATCTCCTTGTCTTCAAATTACCCAGTTCAAATGCACAGATAATGACATGTGTCAGGATGATAAAAAAGTGTGACTGCAAAGAGTAACGTTTAAAAATAATGATACACCTCTAACTAGGTCTTATAAAAGGAAATCTTAAATAGCTAGAGAGAAACAGATGCTTTGGGGGACTTGTGGATAAAAATAGTGGCTTCCAATTTGCAACCAAAACAAAAAATGTGGCCCCACTTAGTCAACCTCAGCACCAGAAATTCCTCTGAGAATGTTAGGGCCCAAAACTGGGAATGCATGAAAAAGTACCTGGTGCTTCATCTGCAGGGGTTTTTAGTGTATTTTTGCCTCTTCAGCTTTTCATTGTGGAATCACTCAGTGCTTTGGGTTGGAAAGGACCTTAGAGCTCATCTTATTACACCTCCCTGCCATGGACAGGGACACCTCCCACTATCCCAGGTTGCTCCAACCTGCCCTTGGACACTTCCAGGGATGGGGCAACCACAGCTTCTCTGGGCAACCTGTGCCAGGGCCTCCCCACCCTCCCAGGGAAGATTCCTCCATATCTCCAATCTAAACCTATTCTCTTTCATTTTTAAGTGATTTTTCTTGCTACTTCTCAGCTTTCTCTCCACATTGCTGCCTTGCAAATGCCCTGCCCTACTGATGGCTTAGTGATCTGAGACCTGTGGATTCTGTTTTCCTTGGAAAGATGCTCAGGCTGTGTCCAGGCTGCGTCCAGGCTGTGCAGACACGAGCGTGTCCCCGTGGTCAGGATGGATTTAGAGAGCAGAGGTGCAGATCTTTGCTGGTATTGAGCTGTTCCTTTCAGTGGGGTTGCTCAGGGCTCACTCCTCTCCTTGCTGGTGAAGGGCTGGAGCAGCCTCAGCAGAGCTGGGGAGGATCTGCTGTGCAGGAGGAGATTTTTCAAAGGAGAACTACAGATGGCTCGCTGGAGGCAAAGAACATCTTCCCAACTCACCTGGACGGGCTGAAGGTCTGAATGTCTGCAGGCAGCTCACCCAAGGGGCAGGAGTGTGTGAGCAACCCTGAGCCAGCTCAGTGGTTGCTTAGGTCTGTACCATTTTCACTGATTTTAAGGTAAAATGACTGTTTTTTCACTGGCATGAGGAGCTGTGGCACGATCCCATCTCCTGGCCCTGCTATAGAAGTGCAAACCTCCTTCAGAAGCTGCAACAGCACCTTAAACCTCATTTCAGCTGTTTGTAAGTGTGTGGACCTGAACCTTTGGGGTGCTCAGACTCCTCCTTTTTGGGCTTGGAGCATCACTCTGTACAAAGGAACTGAGCAAGCAAGAGAAAAGGGAATGTTTGTTTTGTGTGCTATTGTTTAACTTAAAAACCCCCTAGAATGTGAGAATTTTTTTTTTTTTGATGATGATTTCTACTTTTTCCTTACTTGTGCAGGACAACCCCCAAATCTTAAATGAATGATTTTAACTTGTTGATTTGGTATTTTTGTTTTAGGTGGCCCTTCTCAAACAAAGACAAGCAGTCAGGTGAGTCAAATTTTCCACTTTCCAGTAGATCTGTGGAAGAGAAATGAGAAATCATGAAGGGAGGCAACACTAGACTCCTCTGAATTTCAGAGACTGAGCTTCAGGGGGGTTTAGTATCCACTTAGTAGCCACTTGAGCACTAACACCCCAAGGGGCATTTTTAAAATACACATTTCATTCTCTAACTCGTGCAGTGGCACAAATTCACTTGCTTTGGAGCTGGAATTTAGCAATTAGAGCCTTCTGGTTTTCTCCTATGTCCGTAATGTGTCATTTGGAGCTGAAAGGAAGGGACTCTGCCAGAACTGGCTGTGATAAAAGTCTGATGAGCAAGACTGTCATTAGATTAAGTGGAGGAAACCAGGAGAGTTGTTCCTGCTGCCCAGTCTCTCCTTTCTCCACACGATGCTCAGAGTCCAACTCTTAACTTTTTTTTTTTTTTTTTTCACAATTCTTACATTGTCCCCTCTTTATGCCCTGTCAAGAGCATTAGTCACAGTGCCCCATTTGCATCTTGGGTTTCAGCTGAGACAAAGCCCGTGGGACGTGTGGCTGCTCAGCACCCTCACCCCTTCCTGAGCACAGGGCTCCAGCCCCTCACGGGAATACGAGTGCTGGGGCAGAGAATGAGGGTTTGGTGCATTCCCAGCACATGGGAATGCTCCTCTTGGATGGGGTGGCACCGTGGCCTGGCAGTGACAGGGACAAGGAGTCCCTTCTCCTGTGCTTTTGTTGGATGTAAAGCAGAGATGATGCTCTTTGGGGCACTTTGGGTTCCCCTTCTGGAATATGCTGAGCAAAACCCCTCGACCCTAGAATGGTTTGGGTTTGAAAGGACCTTGAAGACCATCTCCATCCAACCCCTTGCCATGGGTAGGGCCACCTTCCACCAGCCCAGGTTGCTGAGTGGGAGCTGAAAGCAGGGGAATGCTCTGGGAGCAGCTCCAAGGCACAGCCCATGAAATTGGCTTTTCCTGTAGATTACTGGATTCCTCATGTGAGGATGGAAATCCCCCTCTCGTTAAATGCAGGGCACAAAAGGAGCAAAAAAGCAGGTGTTGAGTGATCACACTGAGCTGTCCGTCAGCAGGAGAGGATTTGGGGTTGTGAGAGATGGGAAGAGGGCTTAAAGAAAGAGATGGATTTCCTGCACCCAAATCAAGAGACAGGAAAAAAAAAAAACCAAACCCACCAAATTTAATTGTGTCTTGGACAAGGTCAACAGGCACCGTGCACAAATAGTTCAGGCTTTGATTTAATCTCCCTATAAGCACAAGGTGAAAATATTATATCTGAATACAGGTGAAAATATTATATCTAAATGTCTGGGTTGGGAACATGCCCACCAGGGACTGAAGAGGGGAGGGGGGAAGAAAAAAGGTCGTTTATATGTATATATGACCCCACTGTGCTGAGAGAATGAGCCTCGAGCGCGTGGTGGCAGCGAGTGGGTCCCACATTGTTGGATCTGGCAGGGATTCAGACATCTGCCAGGGGATGGGGATTTTGTCAGGAGAAGTGGGAGAGGGAGACGCAGCAAGAGCTCGGGGAGCCTTTCAGCTTTGCTATCTCAGCCCGGATCACACTTCCTCTTTAAAATTCCCTTACTAAGCTCGGCTCCTATATTTTATATTCAGCAGCAAGGTTCCCGCCCTCCCCCCCCCCCAACCCTCCCCAGCCCTCCCCACCCACCACCACCCTCTCTGCCTTTAACTTGTTAAGTTTGAAAGATGATCCATACACACAGTTTGCTTTGCCAGTCAGCCCGTTTAAGGCCAAGATTAATGCAGTGCATTGGTGCAATCGTGCCGCAGTGGTGCGTGATCGGAATACGAGATGGAATATGGGGGGAAAGGCCAGAAATGTGCCTCTATTCCGAGTTTACACAAGTCTCCTTAGCAACTTGTCTGGTTATTTTATTTTTTTTCCTCATTTTTTCATTCGGGGGGGTTGTGTGTGTGTGTGTGTGTGTGCAGGAGCGTTGTCCCAAATCGCCAGCGAATAAAACATTCCCTGAGTTTTTAAACAGCTTCTCTTGATGGTCTTGTTGTTGTTTTTTCCTTCCCCTTTTTCCTTTTGTTAAATTAGTGGCTTAATTTTTTTTTTCTTCTTTCCCCCCTCCCTGGAGAGAGGAGGGTACAGGGGGAGACTCGGGCTGGGGGTGGGGGCACTGTAATAGTTTTCATTGTGACTTCCAGAGAGTTGGTTTCTTTCCAGTTGTTCACATCTCAGCATGTGGAATTATTGTGCTTTCTCCCGACTTGCCACAGAATTGGCAGTAGCCTGACATTGTTAGTCATTTGAATTGTATTTGGAGCTGGGCTGATTTTTTTTTTATTTATTTAATTTTTATTTATTTTTAAATAATAATCATCGTAATCCGCCTCTTTACTTATTTCGAAACGGCTCCTTTTATTTTGCAAATATGCACCGTGTATCTTCTAGTCCGTAAAATGGAGGAGAGGGGAAAAAAACCCAAACCACCAGGGTGAGAGGATTGTGGCAAGACTGTCCCTGAATCCCATATTCCCCTCCCCGTGCCATTTTTTTTAGTTGCCTCCTGAAGAACCCCCTCCCTCCCCGTAGGAGGGAGTGGCCTTTTAGGGATCAAGGTACGTTGGATTCTGGTTTTTTTTTCCCCAGTTTGTGTGATTCTTTATTAATAGCATGGGGCAAGAGAGAGGCTGTAGGGTGGGGAGAGCAGGGGAGGAGGGTGGAGAGAAGCAAAGAGTTCTCCTTGAGTCCTGTACCTTGAAATAACTCAAGGGGAAAAAGAGTTGCTGCCTCACTTGAGTCGCTTCAAAACCTTACTGGGTGCTTTGACTTTTTCTTTTACTTTTATTTTTTTTTTTTTTTACCCTTTTCCAAGCTTTCCAGGGGGAGGGGGTAGAAAAAGAAAAATAAAAAAAGAAACTGAGCCAAAAAAATTTTGAAGGCTCTCTCTTGGCTTCTGTACAAACAGATGTTGCCTGTCATTCCGTTGTTAAGCAGGCAGCAGATTGGAGCAAGCAGCAGCAGTTTAGGGGGAACTGCAGCAGAACTGGAAAGAGGGAGGTATATAGATATATAAATATATTTTTCTTCTTTTCTTTTTTTTTTGTTTTATTCTACACACAAATATTTTTTTCCCCGGGAATTATCTCTAATTACGACACGTCTGTTTTCATTCGTTTGTTTTTTTTTTTAAGTGGGCAAAACCAAACCCCAAACCAAAAACGGCAAAGCACTAGGAACTTTCACCCAAATTTTACCAAAGCAGCTCTGTTTTGAGTTGGTTTTGAAAGCTTTTCAGTTTGCTATTTTTTTTTTTTAAATTATTATTTTTTTTGGTGTTCTTTTTCACACGTGTAGGGAAGGGGGTTCTGTTGGAAATGCTTAAGGCATTCTCGGTAAGTGAATATTTGCACTGAATGAGGTCAGGGAGCCGGTGGTTTTCCTTGCTGGTAGCCCTGCTTTTGGTGGGATTGCCCCGGAGTTCTTGCTGGAGGTGGAATTGGGAAGGTTGGAGGCCTTTCTGTCTCCTTTCCAAGTTTTTAGCAACGTTGTGAGAGCCAGAACCACGTTGTTTGTACAGTAGAAGTTCTCCCGAAGCACCGCAACGCTCCAGACCGGGGCTCTTTTGTGTTCTGCTCATGCTCGTGGGTTTAATTCCAGGTTTAATTCCCCCATCCTTTTTATCCTTTCCTATTTTTTTTTACTTCCCCACTTCCTTTTTAATTTCTCCTTTCTGATTTAATTCTTGAGAGCAGAGAGAGAGAGAGAGAGAGAGAGAGAGAGAAAACCAGCAAAACACGGGGGGCGTTTTGAGCCGAAAGAGTTAAAAGTTTTCTTGGCACCAGAGCAGCAGTTTAGCAACAGATCAATTCATTGAAATGAAAGAAATCACAGCCCGAGCCATCTGATTTTGAAATTTCACATCTTATGCTTCCACTTTAGAACAAAGCTTCTGTTTTTCTTCTCCCCCCCTCCCCTTATTAATTCACGCTGCTTTTGTTCGAGGCTGTTGGTTTTCATAGAAACTTCGTCTGCAGTCGGGGTTTGTTTTTTTTTTTTTCTCCTCAAATATGAAACTGGGGGGTTTTGGGAGGGGGGGGGGGTGGAGTGTGTGGATTCATCTCCTGCTGTAAAGTCAGCAGTGAACCTCTGCACATACAACAGCTGGTGCCAGGGCTGTTTTCACCCCTTGGTTATTGTATGTTTGAAACAGCTTCCATTTGCTGGCTCGCGGGGCTGGATAAACAGTCACCTATGGATTGGGAAATATAGTTGTGCCCAGCCATTCCTGCTGCCCCCTGGGCATTCCTGGCTGCAAGGAGCCGTGTCCCAGTGGGAATTTTCTTTGCATGCATATGAAGTATAAAGTGCCTCCAACATCTGCATCAAGAAGTAGTTGTTCGGGCTGACTCGGCGTGTGTCTGGCAGAGGAGTTGTATTATTCTATATATGGAGCATAAGCCCCCCTGTAATGCTTTTAATAGTTAAAGCCTGAGAAGGATCACAAACAACTTTTTGTTGCTGTTTTGTTCGTTTTTAATGCTTTTGAGCCTTGGCGCCGGTCCCAGCTCCGTCAAGTAAAAATAAAATAAATCGACTCCCGGACAGAGAAGTTGGGAGTTTTTAATAATAATTAAAAAAAAAAAAAGATAATAATAATAATAATAAAAACAATCTATTCCTGCTTTTTGTGCTATAAAAAAATAAAATGGGTGGCTTACGAGGAAGGGACGTGTTTGATGGATGGAGGAGCAGCTGAACTGGGCTGGTGCCGAGTCTCTTCCCGTGGCGTCGCGTCAAAGAAAGGCCGTGGTGTCTGGGCATGGGTGAATCCTGCCGGAGGGTGGGGTGGCAGGACGTGGGCAGGGGGGGAATCCTTTTGTTAGCAGGGCTGCTCCCCAACCTCTGCACCCCCCCTGGAAGGAATCCTCCACGAGGAAGAATGGTCTTAAGTGGATTAAAAAAAAAAAAAAAATAAAAAAAAAAAGGAGGGGGTGGCGGGGGGGGGGGGGGGGGGGGGGGGGAGAAGTCTCAACCTCCACCTCTAACGTGGTTGCTCGTGGCTCTGGCTGTGGGTTTATTATTCCCTTCTCTCATCCCAGATCCCATCCGTGCCGTAGGGAGACGCCAGGATTCCGAGCGCCAGCCCGTCCCCCCCAATATTGGGAATATTTCTGTGGGTGTCGTTGTGGTTACATCACAGCGCTCTCTCCTTGCCTCCCTCATCTCCATTCTTGTGCAAAATTCAAATAATTCCCCCCCCCCTCCCCGATAGCAGCTGTGCATGGTTTTTTAAGTCGGTCTTTAACGTTGCGAAAGGAACAATAAAATGAAAGGCAAAACCGGCATCTTAAAACTTGGCAAGTGAAAGCAGCTTGGACTGGCAGCCAAGAATCCTGCTGTGGTGCAAAAAGAATAGCATCCACGAAGCCACCACAATCCGGGGTTTCTCTTCTTTTAACAATCGCGTCGGCAGAGAGAAATAATTATTCCTTGTATCAGTGTTAAAAGAGTCAAAAAGCTTAAAAAGCTTGCTTGGTGAACCTTCTCCAAAGCAGGTAACGATGCTCCTATTTGATTCTGTTTTATCAAACTTTAATTGGGGAAGGATCTGGATGTGATAGCTGATCAGTTGGAGGAGTTGGTGTGTGTTACTAACTGCTGTTACAACCTCCACGGTGCTTTTATTTCTCTTGGTGGGAATAGGACTGGCAAACTTCTGAAATGTTTGTGTTGCAAGGAATGTTTTATTTCCACGGATTTCGCTCGTCGTTGCCGGAGGAAGGGGGGGGGAGGACGGGAGCGGGTTGATCCAAAGGTGTAACGTGGAAAAAAATATCATTAAACCAAAAAAAAAAATTAACTGAAAAATGAAGGTATTGGGAGGGGGGAAGTAATTTCTCTCTTAGGACGTTGCCTGTTCCTTTCGCTCCTGAAGTTTCTGTCGTTCCTATAGAAAGACAGAACCCATTTGTTGAAAATATGCCATGGAAATATCCATAAATATTTTGTCTTCCAGGATACATTCCTTGAAGAGTTGGGCCTAACAAACAATATGGCAGCGCACGGGCGAGGAGAAATCTTGCAGAATGCTGCTGCTGCTGCTGAGGTAATTTGGTTTCTCATCCATTCCCCAGTCAGTATCTCCCTTTTCCTTCTAATTTCTTAAAATTATTTGAAGCACAGAAATCCTTAAAGAATTGGGAGTACAGGTCTTTAAACCTAAGCTAGAGTGCATATGTGTTTATATGTATATATATATATATATTTATGGGCCTGATTAGACTGTGGGGAAGAGGTGAGGGAAAAGAATGGGAATTATTTAGCAGTGGTGTGGGAATTATTTAGCAGTGGTGTTTCTTATTTGTCTTATTTTTGTAGCAGAAGTATGAAATGGCTGCATACAGCTTTTTGCTCAGGCACACAATGCATTCCATAATGATCGATTTTCCTGGACAGGGCATTTATGCTTTGTGGTTTGCAAGAATACCACCCACAGACCAGCCCCAGTGTTGGGTCTTTAGAGACTTGATTTCTGCAATATTTCCTTCTGTATTCCTCTGGCTATAAATCTCTAACATGCCAGTTTTAAACTGAGTTATTACTGACAAAAGTATGTATCACTTTTTGGGGGCTGTCCCATGTTGTGGTACCTTGTTGATCCTGGGATCATTAACATATTATAAAATGAATAGTGAAGCAAATTATGCTCAGTATAAGGACATCACAAGCCTTAATATTAATCCCGTGCTCCTTAATGTACAGGTTGAAACTTTTTGTTTGCAATTTTAGCATTTGAGGCAAATCCAGTGTGGTGGTGATTGATTTGTTTGCCTCTCATGGATTTTCTGCCACTGTGTGTATGTCCATCAGGTTTTCAGAAGGTACAATAGCTGTGTGATTAATCAGTGGAGGGAAACGTTGCAAACCCCAGATCCTGTATAATCTATGGCTCTCTGAATATATTGGATATAAGTGGAATTCATGTTTAAAAACCAGGGCTCACACAGGAAAAAAATAAATTAAAAATCTGTGTCTTTCAACAAACAAAAAGATTCATTTGCTGCTGCCTTTGTCAAATCGCTCAAGAATTTATCAAATGGCTCAAGAACTGTCCAGGAGTTTGTTTCCCAGATTGTATGGGTAGGAGCAGGTTGGTTCCAGGGTAATTTATAACATACAGGTGCCACTAAATGCCCCCCCTGTGCCAGCGACCCGCCCTCGCCCGGGGCAGGAATGCAGGAGGGCTCACTCGGATTTATGGTGGGACCTGCTGCAGGGATTTATTTGGCATACCTGGAGCTTTTCTAGGCATAGCTAGTGCTGCTTTCCCCTTTTTCTCCCCCTTTTCCCCCCCGAGTGGAGCTCTGCTGGTGGATCCCAACACTCCTTTTGTTTTGGAAAAGCCAATCAGGTGGCGAAGGGGGTGGGAGATGTGGCAGAGATCAACCCTCCTTTAGGCAAGGAATTAAAGGGGGGGTTTGCTGGGTGGGTCAGCACCTCCCAGCTGCCCTCAAACGTGTGCTGGGCTCTTCCAAGGTTTGGTTTTGGGTGCCTGGAGCTTCCCTGCAGCCCAGGCAGGACTGAGGACACGTGTCCTGGACCACAAGGAGGGATGGACAGGCCACCCAAATGTTGCAGCTTGGTTTCCTTCACGGGCCTGAGCTGTCCCAGTGGTTAGAAAATGGGATTAAAGGGTAAAAAAAAAACAAACAGGTTTTGGAACTAGAAATACCAAGTAAACCCATAACCTCTCCCCAGCATTGCAGTGAGATCATGACTTTTTTCCTGTCTTATATGACAAAAATAAAGTATTTCTTTGCCAGCAGAGAGACATGGAAATTAGTTTATACCTATAAAAATAAGCAAAATATACCTACCTTAATGTAAAGGATATTAGAGCCAAAATGAATATAGTGAATATAAGGGAAAATACACTGTCTTATGCAGTTTTGCCTAAAGAAAAATTCCTTGCCACTGTAAGAAATCCTGGTACCTGCAGCAGCAGAATTCCTGGCTCCTGACAGTTGTGCCCATTAAACAGGGCAAAGGACAACCTGCATTTGAACCTCAGGTTCCCGGGAATAAATGAGCTTTGTAGATGGAGTTCCTGGGTTATTTTTGGTAGGGTCACATTTGTTGTGTTCCCTTTGCAGCTCCCAGGGCACAATACGTGTGGTTGTGCAGGATGTGGCTGTTCCTGCAGGACCACGTGCTCCCTGCCCCACTGCCTCCAGAGCTTCCCTGACTTCTGGGGGGCTCCTGAATCCCGTTTTGCCTCCAACAAGGAAGTTATCCTGGTCTTTCAAAGATGCTCGTCCCCTGCAACATGAATTTTGAGGGCTGAGAGCTGGACACTTTTAAGGTAAGTATCATAGGAATCTAAACTTAGGGGATCAATTTAGGCAACCTTTGGACAGATGGTGGAAGTTTAACATCTATTGCTGGGAGTTCCTTGTAGCCCAGCCCAAGCAGTAATTCCAAATAAAGGAAAATTGTATTTTAGAATTGCATATTTGCCAGGCTGGAAAGGTTGAAGTGATTTATTTTAAGAACCTCCACGAGAAGTGGGGGAATTTTCTAAAAGCCTCCAAATAACAAAATTCTTTTCCAAGTGTGGACTGTTTCATTTTATAGAGAATAACAGTGACTTGCATTGATACAGTTTGTCTCCTGAAGAAAGAGAAGAGGTAGAACGTGAAAAGTTTGTGACACTTTAAGCAACAATTGATCTCACTGATTTTCTCTATGAGGAGCTCACAGCCAGGCTGCTTTTCAGCCTAATTCCCCACCAGTTGCCCACCAATAAAATGGGAAATAATAGTTACACAGGAAAGAAAACTTGGAAACTTCAGGGGAAGGAGGGAACACTTCTTACTTGCAGTGGCAAAACTTTGTTCCTCCACTGTTTTTCAAGATTTATTTGAGTTATCCTAAAGAAGTTTTACATTTGTCTGTGTCATTTTAGGAAGAAATGCAGAGAGCTGGAGTGAGGGGAAATTCATACAGAGTGAAGGGGTTTTTTTGTTCTTTAAAAATAGAATTAAAATAGAACCTCAGACCAGTAATGACTTCTCTGAAAGTTAAACCAACTCTTAGGCAGTTGTTTCTTCTTTCTGCTTCAACCAGGGAGCCAGAATGGAAACAAGACAACTTTTTTTTGCAGGGTGGGTGGGGGGGGTGGCTGTGCATTGTCACTCTGTTTACATACAAAAACTTTACTGTTTTATAACTTGCTACACTGTCAGGGATGTACCTCCAACGTTGGCTGTTGATTCCTCACTTCTGTGTCACTCTGTCCAGCAAAGCACTTACGAGAAAGGACCAAGCATCTGCTTGATTTTGTTTGGTTTGAAATTCATTTTTGTTCTGCTGATTTTTTTTCTTTCAAAAGGTTCCAGGGGAGTGCAGGAAACCGTAGCTTGTGTTGTAGCAAAGTCAATAAGTGACTGTGCCCACCCCCCCCAGTCCTCCAGCGGAGGGGTTTCAAGGTGCTGAGGGAATGAAGGCTCCTCCCCACTAACAGCTCGGAAATTTCATTTTGCAGGAGTGGCTTTTCCTCCAAAAAATCGAGCCCCAAACCTTGCAAATGACAGCAGAGAAACCCTGCCTGGGGCCACAAACCCGTAGATCCGAACTTGTGGTCATATTCCACACAAGCTTGTATCTATAGGTATGTGTCTGTCTGGCAAGTGCACAGGGTTGTGTCGCTGCATTTAACCTGACAATGTTCTGCTTTGCTGTTTCTGTCTTTCCTCTAATGCCTTTTTTTTCCCCCCTCCTCTCTTGTTTGTTTGTTTTGTTGTTGGGTTTTTTTTTAATTAAGTTTTTATTTAAGGAATATAAAACTGGAGCTGCAACCCTCGCTCTGCAATTGCCATCTCAGCTTTGGGTGGTGTTAAAATACACTTGTGCAAAGAAAAAAACCAGCAGCTCGTTTGTGCCTGGGTGAGATGGGATGGGGGAGTTAAATTTGACATCAGGCTGAAGAAATTAAACCTCAGCCTCCTTCTGCCTCGGTCTGGCAATGGGGATGTGGTAGGGAACGTTCCTGGATGGTGAATTCCGAGCTCGTTGGGAAGCAGATAAGGTTGTTTCATTTATAAAGTAACATGGGTCTGTTCTTTCTTTGCTGAGTGGCAGCAATTTGTTTGGGACAGGAACAGTCACTTCTGTTCCTTTATACCCAGGAATCCCTGGGCACACTGCAGCTCTGGGACACAGGAGGGGATTGGCCCTGCAACTCCTATTCTCTCTCAAAAATGAGTTTGTTGTAGAATCCCATTCCTTCCAACTTCATGGTATTTATGTCTTATTTAAAATAGCTTTTAAGGGAAAAAAAATCATGCTGTAAACTCCAAAAGAAGTCACAGAGCAGGAAAAAACCCCACCATGGAAGCAGGCAGTATAAAACCTTCTGCACAAAACTAACCTTTAAAGTTGTGAAAGTGGGACAATTATTTTCGAAGGAGTCATTTTTTTTAAAACCCCAACATACAGTTTCTATATGAAAATAATTAGGCTGTAAACTCAAAATAAAGTCTGACTGTTTCTTTCCAGCAGCTTTTCAGTGTTAATTCTCCCAAAGATTTGCTCTGCATTTCCACTTTTAAATTTCTCTGGGTTTGAACTTGGCTGCTTTGATGCACGTTGCTGTCGTCCAAAAAAAGAGGGTTTTTTTTTCCTCCTTGCTGAATTTCCAGGGTTTTCTATGTGTTTTCTATTTACTATAGAAGCATAAAACGATGTCAGAGAAGTCTAATTACTCTTCTTTCTCCCTGTGATTGAAAGTGGATTTAAAAAAGGGAACAAATCCCACAGTTTGGTGTCTGTGTGACTGTAAATTGGGGTATAGAGGCTGGTGGTCAATATTCCCCTCCTATATGTATATATAGGATAAATATCTTTCAGGTTTGGGTGCTGAGGGGCCACATGGAAACCTGATTGTGGGATATTACCCACAATAGGGGCCTGGAGTCAAAATCTGCTCTGGGATCTCCACTTGGGCTTTGCTGGTGGATGTTGTTTCATCCACAGTGGGATGAAGAGGGAATTACTGGGCTGGGATAGAAGCAGGATGAGATTGCATCTAGTTTTGAGAGTAAAAAATTTGTGGTTTTTTTTTTTTTCCTGAGGGTCTGTTAATATTCTGTGTTGTTTTTTTGTTTTTTTTTTATTTAAATATCTAATTCGGTGTGTTAGATATTCACTATATTAGATATACAGTGAATATTAGATTCCTGTGTTCTGGCTCTGAAGGAAGAATGGGCTCATTTAGTCTGCCCTCCAAGGAGAAATGAGGTGGCCAAACCCAGGTCCCAATATAATCCATATTTCTGTATGGTGGTCTCTTCTCTGTAAAGCCATTTGGAGACATGGCAGAGTATGCTGAGAACAGCCTGGAATTTGTCACAGATATTCCCAGAGGATGGCACTTCAGTTGGCATTGCTTGGAGAGTGCCAAGAGCCCATGGCAGGGGAACTGGGCACAATTCTCCCAAAATGAGGTACCACAGTTTGGTTTGAAAGCATGTTTTTTTGGATTAGAAAATCAATACTTATTTTTTTTTCTCTGCAAGATGTTTTAGTGCAGTTTCTCACTGAATATGTTGGGACTTGCTAATAAATACCCTTTTTTTTTTTTTCCCCCTCTGGTGAGAGGCTTGATCTAAACATGAAACTTCAGAGAGGTGCCATCAGAGATGGGGTGAGATGCAGGGCCTGTGCTGCTCTGAGGAGAACCACTGAGATGTATCCTGAGCCTGAGCATTTTTCTGGCCTGTGCTTTATGGGACAGGTTAAACATGCCCAGGGAAGCCTCTTGAAGGCTGTTGTCCTCTGCAGCAAGAGGTGCTGCAGGGAGGATGCCAAAGAGGGCACAGCACCACCAGCACAGCGTAGGGAATTCAATAAATTCAATAAAACGTGTTCGATGCATTTTACTGAATTTTTAAAATTTATTTTAGCTCGTCTCTCTCCCTAAACTGCCCCCCTGTTCTTCTGAACTGCAGCCTCAAATATTCTCCCCCCTCCCTTTTGTTTTTCAGCTCAGCCTTTTGAAAAGGGCCTGGGTTCTGTTTTTTCAGCCTTAATTTGTGTTTCTTTACTGTTGGTTGTGTTTCACTGCACTTCATTACGTTTTCGAGTGAAACCAGAGTCTTGACAAAATGATGTGAAGAACCTTGAAATGTGTCTTCCTTTTAAGGTGGAAAAAACTAATTGGAGCCTGTGGAGCTTCTAGCTGTTTGTTTCTTATGATGTTTGGGGTTTTTTTCCCTCTCACCTTGTGGATAAGGAGCTTTACATTTATAGAATCATAGAATCACAGAATCACAGAATCATAGGATCAGCTGGGTTGGAGGGGACCTCCCAGATCATCAAGTCCAACCCTTGATCCAACCCCGCTGTGGTTCCCAGCCCATGGCACTGATGCCACATCCAGTCTCTTCTTAAAAACCTCCAGGGATGGAGAATCCACCCCTTCCCTGGGCAGCCCATTCCAATGGCTGAGCACCCTCTCTGGAAAGAAATTCTTTGTAATCTCCAACCTAAACCTCCCCTGGCACAGCTTAAGACCCAACCCTCTTGTCTTGCTGATGGTTGCAGCAGCTTTGATCCAGGTGCCATCCAGGGTGCACAGAGATGTCCTGGTGTGTCACTGATGCACAGTGACTACAGAGCAGGGCACAAACTCTGCAGAATTGCTCAGGGCAGGACTCCTGGAACACTTCACCGAGTTTGATGGGCAGCTTAAAGGTGTAGAAGGCAGTTAACGTGGCTGGAAGCAAACCAGAGCACCTGCCCGTGGAAATTACCTAGAGGGCCTTGGGGACACCAGAAAGTCCCAATATCCTCTCCAAAAATTGGGACCTCAATTAATGCAGCCCCTTTCTCTGGCAATAGGCAGAGTTGTTGTTTTGGTACCTCCTTGGAGGTAAAAAAAAATAAAAAAAAAAAAGCCTCCTGGCTGAATCTGCATCTGGGGAGGCTTTTGCTGCAGTTGTGTTTCATTTGGCCAAAGCCAGAGTTTAAACCAGCAGTTCTTCCCTGAGGAAGCAAACCAAAGCTTTCCCAAAGCAGACTCTTTTTTTTTTTTTTTTTCCCCCCAGTTTTTGTAAATCATCCCTTTCCCCCTCCAAATAATAAGACCTGTTGCTGACAGCTCCCACTGAAAGCACCTGGGAGGTTCTTGCAGGTCAGGATGTTGTGTGGGGTATGAAAATGAATATATTTTGTGTGCTCCCCCTTTTCCCAGCCTGGTGTGGAGCACAGTGAGCCCTTGTCAGCAGAGGAGCACACAATAGCATTCTGGTAATTAGAATAACCATATGCAGTGGCAAATGGGATTCATGATAAGCAGAATGTAATTGTGTACCCTGGAATTTGAACCGTATCCAAATACTCTTATTCAGATAATCAAATCTGGTTAAACTCTTAAAAGGCAGATAAATTTCAGTATTCTGGTTATTTCAGTAATCTGATTTTTTTTCTCTCCCCCCCTGTTTTGTTTATTTGCTTCTAATCAGCAAGGGAGAAAATGAGGAGAGGATGTTCTTAGGGGAGGAATCCAAGACTAAGTAAGATACCTGCCCTTGAGCCAGGGAGTCTGCATAGTTTGGGAGCATTACATGAGTAACCACAGCAATCTGAAGGTGGAGAGATGTGCTGCAGGTGGACTGTGGGAACCTTTGGTTGTACATGTGCAGTATCATGATGAAATCCAGCCTCACCAGTCCACCCTGGAAGTGGCACCAACTTGGAAATCACCTGTGAGTTCCTTTACTTTTAAAGTGTGCAGGTGAAACCACCTTTGGCTTCAGGTCCTGCAGGATCTCAAACAAGAACTTTCAACCTGGGCTCACTGGGCTTCACTCCAAAAGCACTGCTCACTCACACAGCAGTTTTGGGGTTATTTAGAGTCATCAGCACTTAATCCTTGTGCCACCTTGCCCACCAGCATCCCTGATGCCCCCTCAGATCCAGCACAGGGCATCTGTGTCCTGTTGTCTCAGCCAGAGCTGATCCTGTGCTCCAGCTGCTCCCAAAAGCTCCTTTTGGTTCAGGGGTGAGAGGGTGGCCACCCTTCCCCTAGAAAGCACCAGACACTGAAATGTAATATTGAGTAAATCTTCAGATTGCTGTAATTCTTGCTAAAAGTTGGGGCAGGGAGGGTTTTTGTGATGTGTTGAAAAACTTTGGATAGCTTTCAAAATATTTGCTCGCTCTCGGTTTCGGCTGAGCCCAGAGGAGGCTTCTTGCCCTGTTTTGCAGACTCCTGAAGTTCCAGCCCTGTTTAGTGTGTTTGCCAGACTTCTAGGAGAGCTCTCTGAGCTGCAGTAAACCTTTGAACCTCTTGAGGTTCCTCATCACAACCAAGTTCTAATAAAAAAGTTTCTTCAAGCGAAGGTGAACGGGTGAGGTGACCAGAAGGAATCGTGTCACCGTTTCCAGTGTAAAATCCCTTCTGTCTGAGGTTTAGGAAAATCAGCTGTAAAAAAAAAAAATCACTCCAGGCTGAAATTTGGCAAACAAGATTTCAGACCTCAAACTGGAACAATATCATTTGTGGGGTTTGGTATTTATTTATTTTTTACTCAATGGCTTAAGGAAACACATTTGCTTCATGAGTATTTTCTGCTTCCCACCCCCTTCCTTGGCAAGCCCTGCCTGGGATCTGAGAGTGAAGGTGGGTTCTTCCTTCTTCTGCATTGTTTATAGCCCTAAAGATTCAGAACCAAAGCTCAGTTGAATATAATAACAAAAATTCAGCTTCCTGAACACATCTGTAGTGAGTGGCCATTGCTAGAATCCTTGTGGTCTTGTTCATATCAATAAGAGGTCTGAAAATGCATATGAAGTATGATATAGGGGATTAATACACTGAGGCACTGTTTTCTGTGTCATTATTTGGGAATATTCTGCCCTCTCAAACCCTGTTTTTCTGTGTATTGTGACTAAATTGGTGTGAAATATGTTCGAAAAGAGTGGGATGTTCCAGCCAGTCAATCCTCAAAACCAGTTCTGGATTGGAATTCTCTCCTTGCTCTTGGGGAAATGAAATAGCAAATTTGGGGTTACACCAAAGTGAAGTGGGGAAAGCAGGTTTTGGAATTCTTCTCTCAGCTGAAGGGAACAAGCAGTAAAACAAGTGATGCTGCTGCATAACTTCCTAGCCCAGAGTAAAGGTTACACCTTGATCTCAGGGTGTTTCCTGAGGGCAGTGGCATGGGCTGGTGCCTGCATCTGTCTGGGGAGAACTGCTCCAATAACATTTCCTCACCATTTGAAAATAAATATCCAAGGAAACTGTCTTCACGTTTCCTTCAGCATTTCAGGAATCAGAATAACCGGACAGGATTTTTTTAATTACACTGTTGCTTTCAAGTAAGCCTGGCTGGGCTGGGACTGAGATTTCCTTCTGTCCACAGAAGTGGGAAATCACTTCTGGGATTCTGAAAAAGCAAGAGGCCTAAGAGGGTTCCCAGACAAGAGGCTGATGCAGGAGCACGTGCTCTGCTCTTCTCCCTGTCCCACCATTCCACAGGAACTTCCATGCCATCGATACGTATCGTGATTGAACATTGTCATTAGATCACTGCTTTACCCTAATTACCCAATTAGGTGTGATTGTGCTAATTGGGTAAAGGCATAATTGGCGAAAATCACCAGAAAACAAACATGGAGCTTCGTGCCACCAAAGGGAAGTGTCTCAGCAGACACTGGGACTGTGCCTTGCTCTGCTCCCAGGAGGGTGTTTGCTGTGGACACAGGGAGTTACCACAGGCCCAGGCACTGAGGAATGACATGAAGGCACGGAAGGAATGGCAGGTAGAAACTTCTTTTTTCATATTTGATCTCAGTTCTTAAACTCAACACTTCACATCAGTAACAGCAGCAGATACTCTGATTGAAGGGTGCGTGACACTTTTTGCTGCTTGAACTTCCAGTTCCTCTGGGATGCAAAGACATTTTCAGCTGTCCAAGCTTGAGGACAAAATACCTGTAAATTCTGAAGCCAGGCTGTCATAAAGGGGGATGATTTGCCAGGGTAATCACAGAATCAACTAAGTTGGAGAAGACCTCTGAGATCCTCAAGTCCAAATCTGTGCAGCAGGATGGGGAGGTGTCTAAAAGTTGACCAGAGGGTGAGTTAGGGGTTGGGATAGAAACTGCTTGGGTGGATAGAAAGTACTTTGAGTCCATAGGTTACATCCAGGTCCCTTATTTCTGCCACATTTGTGCTGAGTGGCATTGGCATGTGTGGGAACTTGGAGGAGAAGTGTTGTCCAAGCAACAATTCCCTGGCACCTCGGAGCAGGGCTCAGTGCTGGGGCAGGACTTGTGTGCCAGGCAGGGCACAGCTCCCCTGCTCAATATAGAGCTGGGGGAGGGAGTGAGAAGGCTCCTTGAGCGGGTGCCAGCTCAGAGCTGACAGCTCAGGGGTTGGGGAACGTGCTGAGGAAGAGATGGAAGAGCAGCAAGTCATGGGCAAAACAGCCACAGTGGCCTTTGCCAGCCTGAGAAGAATTCAGGTTGTTTAGGTGCAAGTTGAGAGTAAAGGAATTTTTTCAAAGGGAATTTATTATTGTAGTGTGTGTATGAAAAGACCTTTGCTGAACTGAGGGTACAAAACTCTTTACCTTCTATTTTGGAGCAAATTATGGGACAAGTTTTCTTGCTCAGCTCTGCTTAGAAATACCTGGTCTGCAAGGTGTGCTAATCTCAATGCAATGGTGATGTTAAGAGCACCTTCCTCATCTATAGCTGATCAATTTATATATCTATATGCAAATTGTCTAAATATATATATTTTAAATAATAATATGTAAATAGCAAGGTGGTGTTAGGTCATGGGTTGGACTTGATGATCTCAGAGGGCTTTTCCAACCTAGTTGATTCTGTGATATAATATTACATCAATTTATATTTATATTATAAAATAATATATACCTATATTATATATTATATATAATATAATATACATAATATATATGATATATTATATAATTATACAATATATTATATATTGTATACATAATAAATATTATATAATTATATAATATATTATATGTATTATATATAATTATATATAACATATAAGTCTATCAGAATATATCTATACATCTCTATCTGATCAGTTTAATCAATAATGTTACAGTGCTTTGAATGGTGTAATGTTAGATATTTCAAGACTGAGGTGCAGAAAAATACTTGCAAGGATAAGCTGTGGAAAATGTGAGGGGTTTAGCCATGTGATGCTGAAAGGGTTCAGTTTATTGCTGCAAACTGTGAAACAGGATGGTTTTAAAAGTCTAAAGGGGAGTTTGTTTCCTATGTCACGTAGGGATTGGGTGGGATTTGAGATCTTCCATCACCCCAAGTGAGCACACAGGTTCCATAGAGCTGCTTTAGTTACATCATTGGATCTCGTGTCAGAGAACAAATGTTCAGTGCACAAAAATGATGGTGCTGTAAAAGCTCCTGGTCAGAGTACAGGGCCAGAGAGCCGTGGTTTCCTTATCCAGAGTTGTGCTTGGATCACTGTTCTAACTAATAAAATAGTTCACAGTGACTCTGCTGTTAACTAAAATAATATGTTGTATTTCCACTATTAGGTCAAAGTAAACTTTACCAAGTATGGAGTCATTAGAAATTTGGATCCTGTCAACATCATGGACATTTAAACCTCGCAGAAAGATTGTTTTGTGGTTTTTTTCCCAAATATCCTTCTGCTGTTGCGAGCTGAATTCTGGAGAGTGATGCTATTTCTCATCTTCTTCCTTTATTTCTGGAATGTAAAGGTGCCTTTTTCACAAGCAGCAGTGCTCCTTTATCCTGAGAAAACAGGACCAAGCAAGTCCACGTGCACTGAGCAGAGCTCAGCACCGTTTCCTGGGGTTTGATTCCCGTGGAATCCCCTTCCAGCCCAGAGCTGCTGTGCCTGAGGGTGCACTCACCTGAGAGGCAGCATCTCAGCTCTCAGCCAGTTCCTGCAGTATTTTAGGATGCTAATCCCTGTTTGGGAGCCTTTTAATCCCTGTTTGGGAGCCATAATAAAAAGGCAGCACACAGGCTTTAAGTAGCACCTTGGTGGGTGATGGGAGTGAGTCACAAGGATAACATCCTGCTTGTTTGACTGTGCACTAATGCAAGTTAAAAACATGTTCCTTGCTGAGGGAACACTGTCTGGCTGCTGGCAGAGGCTCAGGGTTGCGTTTTCTAAAATGGTTAATTTTAACAAGGGTAAAATTCGCTCAAAACTTTCTACCCCCTTTTGCAGTTCTTCTCCTAACCCCACTCCTGCAAATCATCCTTTAAACATCCGGGAGCCAGGGCGCCTGTTCCAAGGTCAACGTTATGTGTGTTCAAAAAGGAAGAGACATGTCAGGACAGATTTCATCCTGAGCCTTCTTAAGTGCTTTAAAAAAACCCAAAAAATAAATGTATGTGTATGTTCTGTGCTGTAGTGCAGATGCATCTGCTGCGGAAGGGGGAAAACTGCCTTTTTTTTTTGTCCAGGGACAAAATTCCTTCTTGTGTGAAAATTGATCTGTACCTAGCAGGAATAACCCTGCCTTGCTGTGTCTTATCTAATCACACACGTAGGGGAGCTGCTGGTTGTCCAAACAAAGCATATTTTTTTTTTACTTCTAAATCAGCACGCTGAGAATCCGGAGGCCTTTTTTTTTTTTATTATTATTATTTTTTTTTAAGTGGAAACCCCTGGCACAATGTGCCTGCCGTGGAGTGGTGGGTAGAACTCAGCATTTTTGACTGCATGCATCCAGGTTGAGGTAGTAGGTTGTATAGTTTAGAATTACACCAAGGGAGATAACTGTACAACCTCCTAGCTTTCCTTGGGTCTTGCACACGACGGCGTGAGGAGCGACTGTAATTCCTCAGCTCTGGACACGTGGAACAGCAAAGAGCAGGTAAGACGAGCTGGAAACTCCTTTTATTTTCTTCTGCCTCTCTAGAACTCCAGGAACGTTGGTTCTCTCGGCGTTTTTTCACTTGTTGGTGCAGTGTTATTGAGTTTTTAGCAAATCCAGCGGACTAGTAATGCTTGTGTGACTTTAATTAGCCTTCCAGCTAATGTGTGACATCCCCAAAAACATATCACTGTTACTGCCTCCATGGTCAGCAGTCAGGAGTCTCCAAAGGTAAAAACATCCTGTGTTGTATCTGTTCCTTTTCCATTAGTCTCTGGCTCAGTTAATTCCACACTGGGAGTTAAACCCCGTGGTGCTGATGGGGTTTTGTGAAAGTACCTGAATCTCCACAGCCCTCAGGAGAGCTGTTCTTAGGGATACCCACAGGTGATTACACTCAGCTAAAATGGTGATTCTTGAGGGTTTTTCCCTAGGTTTGTACAGTTATATTGGAGGTTTCAAAGGTTGATGTTTCTGGGTGCCTCCAGCAGAGCTGGTTTGCTTCTCCCTCCCAGCAGGTCGGGTTCAGGAGCTGTGGGTCCACCCCAAGTGTTGTGGAGAAGCTGTAGGACAAAAGACTCCCCTGTTTAAAATGCAGGGAATATACCAGCTGTTCCTAAATGCTGTTGAAATCTGTGTGTTTGTTTGCCTAAAGATTTGTGACCTAAAAAAACCCTCCGAAACTCTGGGGGTTTATCTCATAAAGTTGGAACACAAAAGTGAACATCTTAATGTCAGGAGTGTTCAGGGTTCAGGTCCCTTGGCAGCCTGAAAGTGGTGACCAGAAGACCTGATCAGGGTCCAGAACCTGAACCTTAGATCTTTTGACTCCGTATATGACTAATTCTGGCAAGAGTTTTTGAGTTCCCAGAAATAAGAGGCACTGTCTGCTTGTGGGTAAACTTTCTAAGTTAGTGAATAAAAGTGAAGAGTTGTCACAGGCTTAATTTCATTAGGCTAACCTAAAAGTGTGAACATGATAATGATATTTCAAGGTATCTAAGTAACCCAGAAAAACGTTGTGTTTTGGTTTTTTTTTCTGGTAAAATGGCACTTAAAAACTTGAATATCTGCAAATCCTTGTTTACTGAATGCAAAGAGAAGCTGGAGGGTTCTCGAGCGTTGCACAGGGCTCACTTCTTATCCAAAGAGTGGATTAGTGGGATTTTATTTCATCTTGTTTTCAAAGAGGTTATAGATGTCACTGCCATGGTTTATAACTCTGCAGTTCCTTAGGACAAGGAAAGTTTCTGGGCTAACACAACCCTGCTTCTGTGTTTCATGCATTAAGGACAGGCAGGTAGTTAAAAACAAGGAATCTTTTTGGCATGTTTTAGGCAGTACCTTATTTCCTCCCCCCTCCCCATAAATCTTTTTGCAGATGGAAGTGTGCAAATTTTCAGCTGTAAATCCACAAGCTGCATTGACTCCCATCCAGAGCAGAGCTGTTCCATAAGGGCTGGTTTTGTTTTCCTCTTTGGTGCTTCTCTGGGAGCACCTTTACGAAGGACTGGTGATAATCCCAAATAAGAACAGCCTCTTCTTGTTTTGGTGGGAGCATTTTAGATTTGCTTTGCACAGCTATAAGCTTCAAAAATAGTGCTGATTTGTCCTAATGCAGTTTGTGGCCATTAAACATAACTTCATGCTAAGTGTGTCGATGGTATGATATGTAAATTAAATGATCTATCTTGCCCCAAAGAACAATAATTAAAGAGGAGAATGGTCAGTGGGAAACATAATTCAGTGTGCACATTTTTCTTCTGAACAAAATAGCATTCCAGCTCTCCCCCTGATGAGAGGAATGTATTGTCAATTAATTAGACTCCCATCATATGTCCTCGGATGCCCTTCTATCATATGCCTTCCATATGTCCTTATGTCATATGCCTTCCATATGCCCTCTGTGTAATTAAGCTCCTATCATATGGCTTCTATCATATGCCATTTAAGTGGATTTCCAGGAGAATGTGGCAGTGTTACAGTTATGGACCTTTTGCAACGAGGAAGGGAACAACTCATGAGCTGTAAATTGGAAGAGGGGGAAGCAAAAGGAAGGTGGCTCGCCCTGAACAGTGTCTTTAATTGCCAGTTTTGTTTCTCTCAGCTCGAGCAGTGAATGGGAAAAAGTGTCCTGTTTTCCTCCTTTTCCATTTCTGTGCCATGGCCAGTTTTTATTCGGTTGAGCCTGTGAATAGCCAGAGAGATAGCGACTGTTTTTCAGGGAACATTTCCACTGGAACGTGAAATGCAAAAGAAACAATCCCCCTCCCAGAAAAGTGTTTGTCCTGCGATAGCAAAATGTGTCAACTTGGGTCTTGTTTTTGTCCCTTCACATGAAGTGGAGTTTAAGAGCAGCGTGGAGAGGGAATTAATGAAAAGGAGATGGTACAATTCCCTTCAGCACATCCCTGTTGTCCCTCATGGACCAGGGGTGTGGAGAGCACTGTGCTTTTCTTGGCATGGGAATTGCTTGGGAGATGGGGTTCTGATGTACAGGCAGATGCAGTGAGATGGAGTCCAAATTTACTGTGACTTATTAAGGATAAAGACAAAAACCAGGCACTGATGTTTATATACATAATGAAGAAAACTGGAGACATCCAAGGAATGATGAGATCTTGGAGTGATTTCCAAGGCAAGGGCAGATAATGTGCTCGATTGCCTTATGTACAGTTGTGTGTCTGTGCATCCTCTCATCCCAACAACTGCTGAGACTCTTTTCTAATCCCAATCAGATTTGGTAGAAGAGCTGTGACTTCCAAGACTGTTCTGCTCCATCCAGCTTTACAGGAACTCCAGAAATCCCAGCCACGTGCCCAGCAGTCAGGAAGGAGGTTGAAAGGACAAGGAGAAGGTAAAATAGTCACATGTGCCGAGGTCTCCAAGCTATAAAATACAGAGCAGTTTGTAGCATATCCCAGTTTACCTGGATGGAATAAGAACAGTTTGGATTCCCCCTGGCTGGTAACCAGTGTGTCCCTAAAGACTTTGTATTCCAGCTGTTAGAAAAGGCTAAATGATTTCATGATTTCACTGCTATTCTGATGTGCTCTGCCTGGATTCAGTCAGTATTGATCAAAAAAAGGTCCTATATTGGCTGTGCATTATGCTACCCACTGTTTGGGATGGAGGTGCATTCCTGAGGCATAGCTGACAGGTCTTACTTTAATTTTCAGCTTTCATTTTCAACTCAATCCTCCTTTAAATCACACACACACACACAAAATACAGCCAGTCCATCTGAAAGCTCTTTGTCATTAGGGAAATTATTCGGGAAAAATTCATGTTGTGGTCCTGCCCCATCATTAGTTTGCTGGTGCCACAGCTGTAAACTGCAAATTAAGGGAAGCCTTTAAGCCTCTTGTAGTGTACCACTGAAATTATCTGCCAGGAATTATTACCAAAGTGCTGTATTCCAAAATACCTTGGTTTGCTGGGCAGCAAGAAAATACTTGCAATGGTGCCCATGGCAGATTTTCTTTTGCTTCTGTGTTTTCACATGATTGTGATACTTAAGGAAGATGAAACTTTCACTGTTAGAGGCATTTTTTTTCTTCTGTTTTTTTCTGGTTTTGTTTTTTTTTTTAAACAGTGCCTGCCATCTATTTCCACACCCAGCTGAAACTATGCTGCAGCACTTCAAAATCAGATGCTTGAAGTGCAGTCGAATTTGTACATAAAAGTTTTGTAAGAACTGGGATGGAATAGAGTGGAATGCCAGAATGACTCATTGTTTAATGAATAAGGCCCTAAGTGTTCTATTGATGCCATTTATAAATCTCTATAAAATGTATAGAATTCATGTCATAACTGGAATTCCAAGCACAGCAACCTTGTGAGCTAAATTGTGATGATGATGGGGTGCTGCACAAATTAATATGGATTCTAACACGCTTCTGCTTGAGAGCTGCTCAGACAGTTAAAAATAAGACAATTTCATTACACAGATTCGAAGCCCCGAGCTCAGAAATGCTGCTTTTGGAAATTCCTGAGGAAGGAGGATGTTTCTGTGTGTGTGAGGGTTAAAAAGCATAACCTATAAGGGAAGCAGATGTCCTTCCAATGAGGTGGAGGTATCGATTGCAATGCACAGTGCAATTGGAAAATAAAAGTATTAGCTGGTATAGGGCAGCTCAATATTTGGAACTCTTCTGTTGGAAATGAGCAGTCTGAGGCTGGAGCAGAGATCTGATCACACATCCCTCTTTTTGACTTTCTCCTTCTCGTTCTTGCTTTTCCCTTTTCAAAGCTTGGCTGTTTAGGTGTGAAACCAGGTGAAGTTCAGCATTTCCAGTGGGAGTTTTTGAGCTGAGTCCTGTATCCCCTCAGACTTCAGCCAGAGACAAACTCATGTAATGTGTGGGGTTGGACTAGCAGGATTTAACCTGGTGAGAAAAGCTTCCAGTCTAAACTGGAACAAGGGAAATCTGATGTTTGGAAATTTCCCATAGCAGAGGAAGATCTAAAATGCTTTATTTGGGAACAATCCCCCCCTTCCTTTTTATTTTTTTTCTTTTGTTCTTTAAAGAATACAAAACTTTTGGTTGCTCTGACTCCTCTCATTCTCCAGGCAGTCCCACTTGCATATATTTAGATTTATATATTCAAAATATAAAACGTATTCTCCCCGAGCAAATAATTTGTACAGGCTATAGGGTGAAATTAGCCTCTTTGTGCAATGTCATGGCCCTGTTTCTTGGTTAAATAAGTTGGAGAATCAGGTTTCTGGGGCAGATATGGAAAGAAATTGAAATTCTTCTGTGTTTTATGCAGTGGCTCCTCCTTCCCACCACCTGCCCTCGAGACCCCTTGGAAGAGTCCTGTTGGGGAGCAGTGTGGGCGTAGCTAATACTGAGTCTATAATTTCTGTTTTCCACCTGTGTTCTTACAGAATCATAGAGTGGTTTGGCTTGGAAGGGACCTCAAAGATCATCTGGAAGGTTCCCGTGTCGGGGCAGCCTCATGTTGGGGTTGGGGGCTCTCTGTTGGGTCAGTGAGGAGGGATTTGCATCAGCTTTGACTCCCCCTGCTGCCACTTTTCCTTCCTGGTGATTTCCCTCATCTCGTCCCTGTTCCAGGTGTGACACACAGCTCACAGATTTCATTATGGCTCTCATGATGTATTAAGCAAATGTCAGGCTCAAGTCATTTATAATTAACAGTGATGCATTAGTGTCGTGCCCAGCCATTGTAGTGTGAGAGTATTTTTGTGAATGGGGCATTTTTTTTTAATTCTTGCAACTGCTGGTGTCCAGAATAGCCACAAACAGGAAGGAAACGGTCAGGAAAGACAGATTTATTCTTTTTATTTTGTTTACTCATTGACTTCTTGATGGGTGAGTGGACCTTGTTATTCCTAGATGGAGTGGAGATATAACTCAAGCCATGAATGCAAGTTTTTATGAACATTTAAGGTCTTGCTCCTGTTATAAAATTGGAGTGGATAAACCCCTGCTCAACACTAATGTGAAAATCCTCTGAGTACTGTCTATATTTTTTTGGGCCCAAAGACAGAGCACAGCAGCTGTTCTACCCAATCTGAGAAGACAAAGAGTGGCTCAAAAAAGTGCCAGCAAAAAGGGTCCAAAGCAGGGAGAAATCTGAAACTGCTACAGGGAAATGTTCCCATTAGAAAGGAAAACCAAATCAATGTTAAAATGAAAGGGAAGACTGAGAATCTCATAGTTCCACAAAGTGAGTGCAAGGAGACGTGTAGTGAAATTAAATGGTGACAAATGGAAAATGTTTCATAAAGCAATTCTTTCCCACCAGTATTTAATTAGGAAAGGAGCCTAATTGCTTTTAGAAGTTAATGGGAAGTTTGCAAGTCTAGAACAGATTAGATACTTGTGTTTTTAATAACCATCCATAAAATTATGGTAATTCATTATGCAAACTTCAGAACGGAGTTCAGAGTTTGTGTTTCAAGGTTTAGGATGAGGTGCAGCACTTCAAGCCCAGGGAAAAACCAGAGGGAAGGACAGCTCTGGCCTGTCCCAAGCTGTTAATACTTGTCACTATTAGAGGAGGTATGTTGGAGAAGGCTGGATTCTGGCCCAGTCTATATATGTCCCCTGCACAGGATTAAGCACATAGTTTGCCACTGGCAAAGAAAAGGGAAGGGTTGATAGATGTTTGTCCTTCACTTGGGTTCATCTCTTGAAAAACTGCAATACTGCAGTGTTAATAATAGTTATTCAAAAGCATGGACCACTGAATAACTCCTTTCCAGTGGGAAAGGATTGAGTGTCCCCTGTCCAGAAAGGAAAGCAGAGGAAGGTGAGTGATTTACCCCAGTGTGTTATTGGAGGGCTGGGTACAAAAGCCAGGTCAGTTGGATTGAGGGCTGCATCTAAACATATGCTGTGACCTTTTCCCTCCCCATTTCTTGGAACCCTGGTATTGCCAGGAGTAATAAAAGTCCCAGAAGCAGGGAGGGGGGTCACACCTGGCTCTGCCTTCACACCCACTGTCCAGTGTGAGGTCAGAGCTGATCTTCACTCCCAGATGATCCTGGCTGGAGATCTGTGCTTGGTGCTGGGTCTGGGGTCACTGCAGCCCCTGCAGAGTGTAGGCAGGCCCTTTGTATTCCTTGGCTTAAGTGAGATTTAAGGAATTGCTGTAAACAGCAGGTCAAACCCATTCTGGGATTAATGGCACTGGGGTGGGTTTATTGAAAAGTTTGTTTTTCTTGTGTTTGAAGTGGCCTCTCATCTCCTCTGACAACAAATAGCAGTTGTGGCATCAGAGAGTGGTTTGCAATAGTGGTGTTTGCAGCCTGTCAGCTGCCACAGCTTCCCCTTGGCTTCCCATTTCCTTTCATAAAGGAGGTTGTTGGATTTGGAGGATGGGATTTTAAAAAAAAAAAAGAGGAAGAGAAGGAAAAACAGGAAGGAAATTGGAAGGGAAGAAGGTAAGACTCGATTGCTGTCTGCTACAGATCTTGTGGTTTGAGTTGATTTTAGAAAGTGCCCTTCCAATGGCTTCTGAAATGTGAAAGAAGAACTAAGAGCCCTAAGATAGTTCAGTCACGTGCTTCCCCTCATTTGAATGTGGGAATAATTAGTGAATGAGAAGCTAAACTAGAGGAGGTGTTAGTGGACAAAATACAATCAGTGTTCACTACTTACTGTGTTGGTAATGATGTAGTTAGACTGTGAATCGGGTCTGTTTGTTGGTTTTAGGGTGGAAGTTACTGATCAGCAATATTATTTTTATTTTTAGGAATATATAATAATATATAGTTTATGGTGTATGATATTATAAATATATTTATAATTCCCTATTTATTTTGATATTTAGTTTATTACAGCATTTAATAAATATACAAGGGCCCTCTACCCAACCTGTGCCAGGGCCTCCCCACCCTCCCAGGGGAGAATTTCTTCCCAATATCCCATCTAAACCTCCCCTCTGTCCATTGGAAGCCATTGCTGGAGTAACAACAAGGACAAAATGAGTCTCTACATTGCCTGGGTGTCCGAGGGAGGTTTAGAAGCTCCAAGAAGGACGGAATTCACTCGGGAAGCTCCAAGTTTGTAAAGCAGCTCCCTCACTGCCTGGTGCCACATTGCATCACATCTGAAGGAGGGTTTTGCATTATATATTAGCCCAGATCTGTCCTCAGATACCCTGCTCTGGAGAAGACCACTTTTAAATCTTTAATAGGGCATTAGAGCAATCTGCCTGTGATTTGGTTTTAAGTGGGCAAGGAGAGTGGTGACAAACGAAGCCGGGAGGCCCTGAAATTCTTTGAATATTCCATGTTTTCCTGGAACTGTTGGGAAAAGGCTGCCAGAAAGGTTCTTGGCAGGTTTTCTAGGTGGCTGGCCAAGTCTGAAGCAAACGTGGATAGTTACCAGGCTAATGCAGCTCTGGCCCCGAGTTCATACGTATATAACATACGTTTTTATTTAAGAAATCCCACCACATGGAGGAGCAAATGTAGTGCTAATATATCTTCCTGAAAGAAAAATAGCGAGGGGGAAAAACACTGTCATCTTGTAACAATAAAATGAAGGCTCTTTTGCCCTTGCTTTTTAGGGACTTGGGTTGTCAGCTGAAGGAGGGAAGTCGTAGGAAATGAAACCAGGAGACAGGCAGTGGCTTTCCCACGAGGGCCCCACGTTAATCAGGAATGGCTTATGGAGCAATAGTTGGTGTCTGAGGAAAGAGGCAGAAGTTGTTCAAGGAATGGATTTCCATTGCTAGACTGGCTTTTTGTTGTTGCCAAGCAAGTAATTAAAAATGGCAATTAAGCAAGAAAGTGATCAAATGGTCACTTGGGACCTGCTGCTGCACTTGGGTCCGTGTGGACAATGAGTTGGAGAGGGAAGCAGGAGACCACCTGTGTGGGTCAGATAATGAGAATTAGGGGCTGTTACTGAACCATCCCAGGTGTAGGTTGGGTTGGGAGGGGTTTCTCTGGGCACCAGGATTGGGATCATGGTTCTGTTTGCTCCCAGGAAATTGGTGTTTACTCCGGTGGCTGGTGGAAGTTGTTCCTGGGAAACACGAGGTGGGATTTCTTAGAGACACCAGGTGAATTAGCTTTGCCAGTTTAATATTGTCTCCACTGCCAGGGATTCTGGTTTGTGTACAGCTCCTGGGGCTTGTCCTGTTTTATTATTAATGGGGTAAAGCCTCTACCCTTAGAGTGAAACAATTTCTTTTTCTTTATTAAACCATTGGTGCAGACCCTGAAGTTGTGCCCTGGACTCCCTGTGGGGTCTTGGATGAGTCACTTATTTTTCTTTGGTTTTGTTCCCTGCCTACAAAATAGAGGTCCTTGTTCCTCAGGAGGAGTGTTGTAAAGACAGAGGAACTGATCTTGTGTGAGTTGTTCGGGGACAGTCATGTTGGAATTGCAAGTGAAGAAATCTCTGTGAAGAAATATTTCTGATGGACTGCCTTTGTGCTGACAGCCATTCACTGGTTCTACAGAGTTAAAATTGACAATGGCTGTAATCTAGCAGTATTTTTATAAGTAAAATCAACTTGAAAAGGTCATTATTGCACTTGAAAAATCCTAATTAATGTTATTTATTATCATAGCAAGTTAGGTAACCTGTTAGTGTTTTATATTATCACGGTAAGTTAAGTAACCTGTTAATGTTATTTATTATCACAGTGAGTAGGATATTCAGATTTTTCTGTTTGTTTTCACCATTTTCTATCTCGTGAAAGTGTTCTGCTGTCTTTTTGCATTATAGAAACCAGCAGCTGTGGGTTTAGGGTGCAGCAGAGCCTGCAGTGCAGCGTGAAGTGATGCAGAAGTGTGGATGGCACCGGGAGCTGCTGCGCCTGCTCCTGCTGCTATTCCTGGCACGCAGGGACTGAGCAGCGTCTGATGGGCCAAATGTGAGTCCTCGGAGGCTGCTGTGTCTTCCTCGCCTCCTGACACTCATTCTGTCTGTCACATCCCCCTGGATGCCTGGCTCTGTGCTGTTTAGTCTGCTCTCAGCACCAGTGGAGCAGCTGAGCAGGAGCTGCTGTGACGGGCTCGGGTCGAGGTGCCCAGGCCTGTTATTGCTTTGACAGCAACACCTAAATAAATGTCTTTGGCATCCTGGAGTCACCCTGCGAGGAGAGACTCCCTGTCCCCAGTCTGAGTGCAGCAGGCAGGCAGGAGAGGGAGCAGGGATGGAGAGGTTTGCCCAAGCCATGGAGCACGTGGAGCAGCAGGGCTGGAACAGGGGCAGGGCTGTTGGATCCTCCCCACTGTCAGCACGGCTGATCCGGGATTCCTCTGCCTGCTGCTGAGCCAGCTCCTGCCTCTCCCTGGGCAGGGAACAGTGCCTTGCACCCCCCAACCAGCTGGAGGAAATATTTTGGTGTCCTACCTTTGCAGTGCCTGAGACATGTATTTATTTAATGCGAGAAATAAGCCTTCATGTGTTAATTTATTTTTTTTTTTAAATTGTGTCAACTGTAGTACTAGAAAACCAAGGAAACATATCTTTGTTTTATCTTTTAAATAATTCCACCCTCTCTTGAAAAAGAAATAAGTGCTGGTGAGAAGGGTGAAGTCTGACAAGAGATCAGGGGATGTTTAGGAATTACTGTGCTTTGAGGTTCTTTCAGGTCCCTGTAGTCTCTCAGGGCTCTTTACAAACATTAATTAAGGCTCAGAGGCCCAACTCCTTTCTTAGGTGCCATAGTTATATTATCAATTTGTGTTGTTTTTTCTGTAGGGGAGAACTGAAAATAGTCCACAGTGAATTCCTGGAGGAGATGGGAAAAGATCTGTGAACTGCAGGCCCCCAATCTGTGATTTACAGTCTCTCCTTTACAGGTGACCCCAGCACTCCTTTCCTATTGAAATACAGTTCATTCTAGTGCTGCTTTTAGTCTCATGGCTATCTAACTTCAATTTAATTTTCTACTTTTCCCGCCAGCTCAGGTTCCCAAAATGTCCCCAACCTTTCTGCGTGTCTCTGAAGTTGAATTTGGGTTCAGCAGTTTGGGCTCTAATAGAACAGCCTCAACAGGTATTATTTTCACTGGCTTTTTCAGAAAAGAAAAGAAAGAGTTCATTGAGAGACACCATATTTTTCGTGCAATGATTCTATTGATATTCCAAGTGAAGTTTAAAAAAAAACATTAAATGTTGACCAGAGAGGTGTTTTTTTTTGTAGCAGCCTTTTAGGTTAATGTGTTCATAGAACTCCATCTCTTAATAACTGATATATTTCAAAATATCAGATCTTAAGAAGTTACATCACCAAAACAGGTTAGATTTATCTGAAATCAGAGTGAGGTTCTTGGAGCTTTCATTGTGCTCTGCATGAATTGAGTCTTCTTTGAAGCTTTGGGTGGACCTGAAACCATGTGAAATATGAGGGGTTTTCAGGTGCTTTCCGTGCTGTGGAATTGGAAGATCATTCAGGAGGAGATGTAGTACTTTTTTGCATGATTTCAGGCACATAACTCGGAGTTTCACCTTGGGTTTTAGTTCACTTAAATCTGTTGTGTTTGGGAGAACTCACGGATGGGGGCAGATTGGTGACTCCCCACAGACAAAACACACGGAACTCTGGGTACAGTGTTCCCACTTTCGTGCTTTGAGAGGGGATGAATTAATCTCTGTAACCTTTCTTTTGGAATTCCTCTGGGATATTGGCTGGCCCTTTGTTGAACTTCTCCCTTTTCCCCAAACTTGGGTTTCAGTGAGGGTGCAGTGTCCCAGAGCCTTTTCCAGGAGGGGAACAGCACAGCCTCACTTTGCTTTTTCCCTTGGAAATCAATTCTTTTATGGCTTTTTCACCTTATTATTTCAATTGTTCTTCATTATCCAGGGACTGATAGAGTTAGAGCTCAAAGAGAACCTGTTTTCAGAGCTGGGGAATGGGGAGAAAATACAACCACCACTTTTTAAGCTGTGTTGTTGTCAGGATAGTGCTTGGAGGTGAAAGCTGGTGGGTGAGCCAGGATAAAGGGAATTGGTGGTGGTGAAATGGAATTTACACGATCTTCAACCACACTTCATCCTCTCTGTTCACTAACAGGGCATCAGATGGGGATGACAAAAGCACTCTGGACACAGCAGCTTTATTCCAAGGCCCTCAATCCCTCCCAGGACACGGTGAGCATTGTTGTGATGGTTCTGTATTATGGGCAAGCAAGGTAAGAAGTGATTTTTATCACTGACTTGATGTGGAATTGCCCAGTGGTCTACAAAACAGTCAAGTTCAAATTAGAAGCTTTTGGTTGTCGAGCTCCTCACTTTACAGAGTGATGTTCTGGAAATATCCAAGTCATGATGCCTTTGCCCAGTTTTGCTTTCCATGCCTGTGCCCCACACTGTGAATTTGTACCATTCCTCACATCATTAGAGTCCTTTGTTTGTATTGGTAAATGCTTTTTACTCCTCTGAAGACATTTTATTAATTTGTAAACTATTCCCATGCATTCTGTCCCTATAGCTGAGCTATAAGTGTTATTTTGGAGATATTTCCTAAGTAATCTCTGTGTAGTTTGCCTAGAGTGAAGTTATTGACTTGTCTCAGAAAGGCCTTAAGGTTTTATAGTTAATGCTTAAGTCCCTAAAGCTTCCTCCCTGGCTGAACATTCCTTCTCCTATGAATTGCTAATTCCAATTGATCTGAGAAAAAAAAGAAAGAAATAGTTTGTATTTTCTCTACTTTCTGCTCTAACTGTGCACCTACCAAGGTCTCTTCTTGCTTTGATCCCATCCCTGTGATTAAATTCATTCTTCCTTTCTGTTTTCCAGCTTCTCTCTGCAAACTTCCTCTCACTCCATTTCTGCAAGAACTTTTGCTGCAAACCAGGTCCCTGAGAGGATCACTGAGGGGGAGGCCAATTTATTTCTATTTATTTATAAATGAGCTGCAGAGACTTGGCCCCTTTTTAAACATAAGAACAATTTTCGGGCCTCTTTCAGTTGTGGTTATTTCACTCAAAAGAAAAAGAAAAAACAACCCCAAGCACAGAACAATAGAGAAATATGAGGAGTTGTGGAAACCCCTCAAACTTTCTCTGTTTAGATTTTACATTCCTGGTGGTCACAGGGCCAGGTGATGCTGCCAGTTGTGTTTTCTTCTGGAGTGCCTGGCTTGGATGATCCCAAAGCACCAAGCTGAGTTCATTGCTGTGATCAAACTAGAATGACACCTCTGGGTTTTTTGTTTTGGTTTTTTTTTTTGGCCCTTAAGGTTTTGGAATTTGAGCCTTTGAAAAACAGGGTTACTGGACTCTAGTAAATGAAGTGTCTGGATGTCAGTGATGATTCATAAAAGCAATTAAAAAAAAGGAAAGTGCTTTTCCTCTGAGCGTAATGTCTTGGTTTGAAGATGCCCTAAAAGTGAGTGTGTGCTGCTCTGTTTCCAGCACAACACTTCTTATCCTGTGGTTCTGCTGATCTAATCCAAATTTTTTTTCACCCAGTCACAGAACAGTTGGGGTTGGAAGGGACCTCTGGTGTCACTCAGTCCAACCCCCCTGCCCAGGCAGGGTCACCTGGAGCAGGTGACACAGGAACGTGTCCAGGTGGGGTTGGGATGTCTCCAGAGGGGGAGACTCCACACCCTCCCTGGGCAGCTGTTCCAGTGCTCTGCTCCCTAAATTCTTCCCCATGTTGGGCTGGAACTTGTTGTGTTTTCCTTTATGGCCATTGCTCCTCGTCCTGTTGTTGGGAACCCCCAAAAAGAGTCTGGCACCATCCTCTTGGCACCCACCTTGGAGAGATTCGTATGTATTTGACAGCTGAATCTTTCTTATTTGGTTTCTATTTCAATATAGTTCACATTTCTTCCTTCTTAAATTTGAGGAAAAAACTCAGCTAAGGATGTAATATTTTCCATGGGAGAAATGTGGTTGTTGCAACATAAATGTTGGAGACGACAGAGAATTAAAATTCATCAAATAGGATTTTTTTTTTCCCCCCCCAGTGCTGCTCTCTGGCATTTCTGAGCTGCCCCAAACACGGGACACCTCATTTGTACAGCTTTAAATTGATTTTCAGGGAGCGAGAGTGAACTCTGGTAAAACATGATGAAGGTTATGGTTGTATCCAAAGATCCAACAGCGTGGCCACGTTACCTAAGCAGGAAGCAGCCCCTGAGCCATGCCCTACAAGCTTCCTACATGGCTTTTCAAGCCATCCCAACCAACCTGTTACCTATTAGGGATGGTTATTAGGCTGGTTTAGAGCAGGCACTTCCAGTCTTACTTCCTTCTCCAAGTGGATGCCTCGTGCTTCTCTTGAACATATTTGAAGTCGGGGCTTCCATTTGCTTTGCCCTCACATCCTGGTCATCCCTTGGATACATGCTAAGGGAAGCAAAATAGTTTAGTGATTTATCATGGATCATTAGATGGAGTAACTATTCTTAAAACATCACCAGTATGGATACAATAATTAGAGATGTGCTTTTGTTAACACTGCCAGCCTCTACCCTCTTGTACAGTACCCTTGGGTACTAAATAATTACCCACTTTGTGTGGTTATCTAGCTCACTAATTACCCACAAAAATTGGGGTCAGGTGTTAACTGCTTGAAATAAGTATCCTCCGAAGGCTTGGTAAAATTGTATAGAGAAATTATGTGTTTGCTGCAAAACTTTAAAAAAAAAATCAAACATTTTTTTGGGGGAAGGAAGATATGGGAAGAGGAAGGAGACAATGGATGCAAAATGTTCTGTGTGATGGCAAAATCTTGCTGTGATGGTGAGGGAATCTAAAGGGAGTGAAAGGATGGTTGGCAGATACAGTCTCTAATCCAGTCTACTTTTCCCAAAGATTAGATCCTTCAGTACACAGGGTTGGATTCTTCCCCTATCTAGGCTGATGCCAATCAGGATTATGTTGGTATAAATAAGAAAATTTGTATCTGTGGATTCCCAGACTGACTTTGCTGCATAATCCCACCTCTTCCATCACCCAGGGACTTCTGCATTGCACCCAATAATTTAATTATGTATTGTATATTTATTTCCACGTGTTTATTTTAGCTGTGTGCATGCAGAATTTCACTCCGAGGCTGCTGCTCATAAAATGCAGTTTGCTTTGAGCAATAATTTGATTCCTGTGCTCAGGGAGTTACCCCAGTGAGTCAAAGATTTCTAGATAGCCCCACCCTCCCCAACTTCCCGAACACTTACACTGCAGCCACTTTCCCTTTGCCAGACCCACACAAGATGTCTAACTAGCCAAAATCCCAAGAGGCAATCCCAGTCTCCTTCCTCCCCTGTTTCAGCCTCAGAAAACTAGGAAATAAAGCCACAGAAGCCCTAAAGCCCTTGAAACACCCGGCACGTGCAGCAGAGGGATGTTTAGTAGCCCGTCTTCCTAACCTGGTTTCTTGCATAGGTGCTCTCTGTCTTCGGTACAAAGGAAACAGATTTCAGTGGGAGCTGAGAAGGTGTTTCTAAAAATCCTTTGGACCCATCCCAGGGTCTTTGGATGCCCGGATACCTTTAATTCCTCGGCGTCTCTGCAGTGCACAGCGTAACAAAGAAACCGCCTTTATTTATTGCTGTATTTTGTGGTAGGTGCTTCGTAGCCAGAAGCACCTTCTGTTCCTACACAAGCACCTTTCGGAGCCTGTGTGGATTCAGGGATTAGAAATCACCAGCCTGAACGCTTGGGCAAACAGGGGGGAGGTCTCAGGAGGGCCCCCAGGACGAGGTGTGTGCTCGCCCCGGGGGGTACCTGCGCCCCGCATTGTGTGGAGCATCCCTGGAAAACGCCGGGATCAGCCTCCTAAGGCACAATGCAGATTTAGTCGTCATCTTTGTCTCTCCCCCCCCCCCGCCTCCCCGCTCTGCTCCCCGCTGATGTTAACTGTCTGTATTATTATTTATTGTTATCAGGGGATTTGGTTTGATCAATGAAGTGTATATGCGTCTGACGGACATTGGGAGAGGAAATGCTTGGAGAATGAGTAACATGTCTGCAGTGGAGGGTGTGTGTGAGGGAGAGGGAGAGCGAGCATCGCTACTAGAAGCATTGACTGATGAGTTCATTTTAAAATCCAAGGGCATATAGCTGGTAAATTAGCACATATTGCAAATATAGTCTGGTGCGAGAGGCAGCAGTGCTGCCATTGAGCGGAGGGGTGGGTGTGGAGGGGAAGGGGGGGGTCGAGGAGAGGAGGTTGTCAGCTCTAAAGTCATCACGGGCATGAGCCAGGCAGTCTGCCCTGCCTCACTGCAGACGTGGGGCGTGCGATTTCCACGGGCGGCTGCGGCGCGGCGGAGGGGGGGGAGCGGGGGGCACCCGGGAGAGCAGCAGCGCTGGATTTTATTGTTTTAAAATCCAGAGCCAGCCGGAGGGATGCAAGGCGAAGGGCTGCAGCCCCTCCGCTTCCCCCTCTCCTTCCCCCCTCCGGCCCCCCGGCACCCCCTTAGGAAGGCGGCGTGGGGCGGGAGCGGCTGCCCGGAGGGTCCCGGGGCTGGTACCCGGCGGGGATGCGGCGGGGACGGGGATGCGCCGGCGGGTTTCTCCCGGGAGCTTAAGAGATTATTGGGGAGGGGTGACCGGGAATGGTGTGTGTGAGTGAGTGTGTGTGTGCGGGGCTGGCGGCGGGGGGAGCCGAGTCCTTATTCTGTTAAAGATTTAAGTAGGCATGCAAGGAATCTCTAGGATAGTTGGCAAAGGGCGAGGGTGGGGAGGGGGGGGGAAGGATCCAAAAGAGTCTGTAACCAGACACTGAAGCTTTCCAGGAGTGAGAGTGTGTGAGAGAGACGGAGACAGAGCGAGAGGAAGAGAGGGGGCAGTGTGGTCTAGTACATTTTCATCTGGTCGTTGATTTGAGCCTGATGCTTGCTGTCCCTCAACAGCCTCCCTTGCCTGGATTTTTTCTTTCCCCCTCTCCTCTCCTTTCCCTTCTACTTCATCGAAGCCTAGGGGAGCCAGGAAAGATTAAATGTGCTTTCGAAAAGGCAGCCACTTCATGCAGCTATGTCTGCTCCCCCCCACTCCCAGCCACCCCCCCCCCCTACTCCCCCTTTTTGAAATAAAAAAAAAAAAAAAGAGAGGGGGAGACAGAGAGGGGGAGAAGGAAGGAGGAGGAAGAGGAGGACTATAGTTTAATGATGTCGGGACTGGCTGATCCAGAAGGAGAAAAAAAAAAGGAAAAAAAAAACTAAAAAAAAAAGGGGAAAAAAGAAAAAAAAAAAAGAAAATATTTGAGCTCCTGGACGAGGAAGGACTTTGGTGAATGGGCTCAGACTCCTGAGGTGAGAAAAGGACGGAGTGAATGATGATGATGATGATGATGATGGTTCCGTAATGGTGCCTGTTACCGCTGCCCCCGGCCGGGCGGCGGCGGGGCCGGGGCCGGGGGGGACCTGCCTTCGGCAGCGCCGGATATTTTGCATTTTTAACCTCGGGCCCTCCGGTACGTTTCGGCTTCTTCTCCCCGCTTATGCCGCTGGGCCTAAAGCGGTTCCAGAGCTGGGTGGAGGGTGCGGATCCGTATTATTTATTTGGGCGGGGGGGGGGGGGGGGGGGGGGGGGAGGGGGGGGGAGGGAAGGGGAGAGAAGAGCGGAGGGAAGGAAGGAGGTGGCAAGCTGGGGACGAAATCCTGCTCTGGGTTATGGCCGGCGTAAATTTCCATTGGCTGGGGGTGCACAAGGTGCTCGGAGAGAGGAGTCGGTGCAGGATGGAGTCCCTTTGTGTGCGTGTGTTGTGTGCGTGTGTGCGGGGCTGCGGACCCTCCTCTCCCGGCGAAGCGGCTTTTTCTCCAGGTTTTCCTTTGAAGCCCCGGCCGGCGGCTGGCAGGGGAGGGCGGCCGGGGCTGCGGCGCTGCTGCCCGCGCCCTTCCTCCCTCCCTCCCTCCCTCCTCCTCCTCCTCCTCCCCGCTGACAGTCTGGGGCTCGCTCCGGCACCGGGCTGGCCCCGGCTCCCGCAGCCCCCCAGCCCCCGTCTCTTCATCATAATAATAATAACAACAGCAGCAGCGGCAGCAGCAGCGTTGGTGGGAGCGCGGAGGGCGGCAGGCGAGAGAGAGGAGAGAGCTGCGGAGGAATTTGGTTCCTTTTCCTTCCCCCCCCCCCCAACCTCCCACCCCGCCACCCGCTTTTTTTTTTTTTTATTATTTTTCCCCCTTTTTTTCCTTGATATATCCCCCCCCCTCCTTTTTTTTTTTTTTTTGTTTTCCCCCTATATATATATATTAAAAAAAAAAAAAAAGAAAGAGAGAGAGAGAGATGTTTTAAAAATGCCAGCGGCTCGCCCAGCTGCGCACAGCCGCCCTCCCTCGCTCCCTCCCCCCGCCGCGCCCCCCCCCCCCCCCCCCCCCCCCCTCGGGTGTCAAACCCCGCCGGGCACCGACCCCGGTGCGGGCACTGCCCCATTCCCACCTTCCCACCCCCCCTCCCCGCCCCGCACCGCCGGGCCGGGGTCCCCCCTTTTGCTCTTCGGCGCTGGAGATCGGAGCCTCTCCCCCAGCTTCCAAATGGTGAGTTTTTCTACCTGATTTTTGTGGCGACTCTCGGGTTCTCTTTTTTTTTTTTTTTTTCCCCTTTTTTTTTTTTTTTCCCTTTTTTTTTTTTTTTTTTTTCCTCCTCTCCATCCCCGGGGCTGGCGGAGGGGGCGGGGAGGCAGCGCCTTTGCTGCTGCTTTGCACGCTTTGTGCCAGGGGCCGGGAGCGAGCCTGCAGATTCCTGCTCTTATTTCTGCATTCCTTCTCGTTGAAACAATGAAAATAATTCCGTCACTGCCCCAAACTTCCTCTTCGTTATTTAAATGCGGAGGCTTTTTCGTGTATTTGTCGCAAGCGACCTTGTTGGGAGCTGTAAGGAACCTGCCGCGCCATGTCATGTTTTGGTTTTTTTTCGTATAAACGATTAAAACCGGAATGTATTCTCTCAACAGAGGGTCCTTAGAGAAGCTCTTTCCTTCCACCTGTGTGTCCTGTTTTGTAATCTTGAGCCATGAATTGAACTTGCCTGCTATTCTTTCCCTCTTTCTCCTTTTTATCCTTTATTTTTAAAAATTACTATTATTTTTTTGACCCCCGCTTTTCTTTTTTATTACCTTTCAAATTTTATTTTTGCAAGGAGTAGTTTGTTGCGCCCCTCTCAATCCCTGAGACCCTAACTTGTGATGTTTAGCTTTTAAATCCACGGGTTAGGCTCTTGGGAGCTGTGAGTTGTGCTTTGACATCTTTATTTTATTTTATAAATATATCCCCTCTCTCTGTGTATATGTGTGTGCGCGCGTGTGTATATATAGAGTCGGATACACACACATACAATAGTGTTTAGAGACCTTTTAAGGGAAAAATAAGTGTATCTCTCCTCCTTAGGCTCGACCGGCTGATAGCAGGGCGGTGGTTATGGCCATTTACTGTAAAAAAAAAATCAAATTAAAACCAGCGTTTGTATGACAGAGATTTTTGTGTGTGTGTGTGTGTGTGTATGTGTGTGTATTCACGAGATAATTTTCCAGCTGATACAGATATGGGGATGTGTGTGTGTGTACACATATAGTGATTATTATATATGTGTTTGTAGATAAGATAGACATGATATGGATCATGTAAATACAGCTATTGAGGTGTGGGGAGAGATACACATATGGATGCTACGTGTGTATGAATATGAATGTAGGTAAATAAACCCCTCTATATATATATATTTACATATGTAGGTATATTAATATTGTGTTTTCATGTGGAGGGAGAACTGCAGGCCACTGCATAGAGCATCTCATTTTTTTTTTGACTTCCCCCCCTTCTTGAGAGCAACACAGAGTACCCTGAGAGCGTAACAGTAACAGCTCGGTACATTGGTGCTTGACCTCAGCTGAAATCCCAGCATGCCTCATGCTTCCAAGTTTAAAACTGAACGATTAATCTTGGAAATGTGCTCTATGGACACACGGGGGAGAAAAAAAAATTAAAGGAGAAAAAAAACCATAAAAAGCGAAAAATAATAATAATAGTAATAATAATAATAGTAATAATAGTAATAATAATAAATAAAGCCAGGAGGCGGGTTGGATCTTAGAGGTGAAGAATAAACTCCAAGAATAAAATGGTTGCATGTCCTAATGGTTGGTTACTGCTGAAAAGAAATGCTGAAGTTTTGTTTGAGTCCTTTTCTAGAACTTCGAGCTCTCCTCCTTTTCCAGGCAAAATGATGTGTAAATGATGAATCAGAAATGTTCAAAATGTTTCCTGCTGCTGTTTCTCCTTATTAGATTTTTTTTTTATGTTGCTGTAAAATTAATCATGGTTGGAACTGTATTTCTTATCTCTGTTCTGCAAGGCAATTTATAATGAAGTTCCTGTACCTTGTTATGGCACCGAATTACTGTTTGATATTTGAATGCAAATGCTTTAACTTAAAACACGATGCACCAAAAATTAATTGACGGTGTAACATTTGGGTATTTAAGAGCTTTAGGATATGTTTGCTGCTTCTTCCCCTTGTTTAATAGTTATTGAACTGGAAAAGGTTGCCTGTTCGATTTTTTGACTTCTTTTTAAATTTTAGCTGCTTTTTATTGCCACTGTAATTTCACTGTTTTACCTCCGTGAGAAAAAAAAAAAAAACCAACACGCCAAGAAAGCATTGTGGGTTTGAATTTATATATTATCCCGAAGGTTCTTGAATTTAAAAGAGACATTCCGAGCTGCCTTTATTTTCTGTTACCTGCTTGGCGTTATAAATCGGATCACGGTGCGCCAGAACCCCCGCACCTTTGTCCAGCAAAAAAAAAACTGGGTTTTTTGGGTTTTGGTTTTTTTGTTTTTTTTTTTTTTTCTTTCTTTCCTTCTGAAGGTTTTTAATCGCCCGAGGAGGGAAGGGGGGCGAGCGCTTTGTCTGCCGGGGGGCGATGGGGTCGGGTCGCCCCGCGTGTCCTCCCGCATCCCGCGGGCGCTTTTTGGGGTTGTTTTTTTTTTTTTTTGGGGGGGGGGGGGTTTTTTTTTGGTGGGTTTTTGGGGGGGGGGGGGGAGGAGGGGTGTTCTTTTGGGGGCGCCCCCGTTCTCCCCTGGGCGAGGGTCGCTTTTGTGTGCGCGGGGCGGGGCGGGGGTTTTGCGGCAAAAAAACAATGGGCGGGGGGCGGCGGGGAAGGAGGGAGCCCGCGCAGCTCCGCGCCCCTGCGCGCAGCGTTAATTGGGAGCCGCTCCGCTCGCTCCCAGTCTAGACTGGCCCAGACACATCAATTAGAGGGGCTGGAGCTTTAAAGGGACAGAGGGAGGCTTGGAGGGAGCGGGGGCGCTGGGAGAAGGGGGAGTGGGGGACACCCCAAACGCCCCCCCCCCCCCAAAAAAAAAAATAAAATTAAATAAATAAAAATAAAAAGAACACCCGCAATTGGCGGGGATTAAAATAAGGAGGGAGAGCGGATTCTGAATTCTGCTTTTCCAGTGGGAAAGGCGAGGTTTTTGCGGGAAGAAAAGCGGCTGGAATAGAATGCAGCCCCCCCTTCCCCCTCCCACCCCCTTCCCTTTCCCAGCCTTCCAACTCCATAATTCCATGCACAGGGCAGGCAGGTTCAGGGGGGATTCTCAGCTGAAGAAATGTCAGCGGTATTAAAGCTCAATTTCATTATAAATATCCAGCTGGAATAATTTCTTTTTAAGCGAATGGGAATCAATCCAGAAAGATTCCTGCAGCGGTTTTTTTGGTTTTTTGTTGTTTTTTTTTTTACCTCCTGCAGACAAAAGGGGGGATGTTGCAGTTTGGATTTATTTTTGCATTATACCTATAGCTCTAAGGCTTCTCTTCTCTTAGTGTTACATAGTTCCTCCAATAATTATTTCATCTGTAATTGTAGTTTTTAACTGGAATAAAAGGAATCTCTGGGCTAAAAGAGGTTTTTTAATCTTACGATGAAAATGGAAGAGCAAATAAATGTCAGGCATTAATTTAATCAATAAATAGAATGAGTAAGTCAGGCTTAGTAAAGATTGAAGATCTTATTCAGCACTAAAATAAAAACCACCAGGCTGGGACTAATTTCAGTTAGAAGTATATTTAATATGCTACCATGATATTTAATATAACACATTCCCAAGTATTCTGTGCACTATGTGCTGCAAATAATTAAGAAGGAGAAAGATAAACAGATGAGACTTTTTTGTTATTTTTTAATATAGGAGTTTTTATATTAAAAAAATCCCTTAAATTTTGCAAAACTCTGGCATCCAGGAGTTATGTCTGAGCAGCAACTGTAGCTGGGTGACTTTGACCTCGTTGTAGCTGAGTTGGAACTTGCCTTCCCAAGTTGAAAGGCACGGGCTTTGGTGGCAGTAAAAGGTAAAAGAGGTCCGAGGCATTCTGCAGTTTTCCATTGTTGCTCTTTTATTTCAAGGGTTTTAACAGGACCTAAAGTTGCACAGTACTGCAGCTGAGGAAAAAAAAAACATAAAAAAGGAGAATACTTTTCTTGCCTTTCTTCCCTGAATCGTTTCCAAGGTACTTAAGGATTTATTGGGCCAGAAACCAAATTACAGTTGAGATGCTGTGTAGTGGCTCGTGCTGATTAGATGATTGATTAATTTCTAATCGATTTCTAATTCTAAACTTGATTCCCACTGTAAATGCTCCATATTAAAATGCAGTTTACCATGGAATCTGATTGCAGCCTCTTCACAGAGTCGTATCAAACTCGATCGAAATGCCAGTTGAAAATAACATAATAGACCTATTTTTTTATCGAATTTGTTAACCCTTTGATTTCTCTGCGAGGAAGGATTTGGCCGTGCTGCTTCAAAGCGGTGAAATGCTTATTCACAGCACGTTTGGGCACAATCCCTGCAATAATAGAAGGCACTGTAATACCCCGAGCATTAACTCGGTGTTAATCTGCGCCTCCGAGCGCTGCCAAGTGATTTTGAGGGCTTTTAATGGCCACTTTTCCTTTTCGTGCCACCCTCCCTGATTTTTTTTTTTTTTTTCCCTTCGCTTCTCCGGGAGGGAGGTGGGAGGAGAGGCAGAGTTGAGGAGTTCAGGACGTGGGTTTCCCCAAAGGTACAGTCGCAGCTCCTCACGAGGCTGGAGCTGGGAAGAGGAGCCTCTCTCTGCCAACTGTGCCGCATTCCTGCTGCCCTGCCTTTTTCCCAGGGCTCAGAAGGAAAGAGCATCCCAGTTCTTCTTCACTCTTGGGAACACACACATTGTTCCAATAATCCAGGCAATAAATGCTAATTAGCAATGCTTAAGGACCCTACCAGTCAGAGTAATTATCATAATTTACCTCTTCCTTGTTAAAAAACATTCCTTGCTGATTTTAAATTTTTATTTTTATTTTTTTTTTCCCCCAAAGTGATGGTTTCTCCCTTTTTTTTTTTGCTTCTGGAAAGCATTCCTGGTTGGATTAGCAAGAGCTATCTGGGTCCGCTGTAGCTTTGAAACCCGCTTCGTGTATTTTATAGGGAAGTGGAGCTAAAGATTTTCCCACACATAAAAATCCATTTAAAACCTGATATATTTTTGCCTTTTCCTCCCCTCTCCGCTCCCCCCTCCATTCCCCAGCACCACCAAAAACCACTTGCAGAGGGAGAACAAAGGAAATCACTAACTATAAAGGCATCATTAAGTATGAAGAGCAACAGCAAGATAGAGTGTGTGATATGACAACATATTTTATTGCACAAAAGTAGAGATAATTAAATAATTCAGTGGTATTCTTAGCTAATTAGCACAAAGATCTTTCAGAAGCCATCAAGAAAATGGATCTCATCAAATCTAATAATATGCTACGTTTCCCGAAGATCCTGCATTTCCCAGTGTTGCTGCTGCTTCCCCACCTGATACAGCAACACCAAAGGTTACAGATAGTTGTACATTTAATTGGGCTGTTCCCCAAGAGAATATTTTCCATGTAAGGGGATCAGGTATTTAGAGGAAATGAATATGCAGAGCTGGAATTTTCAATATTGGTGGATAGCAGAGAAAAAGATCAGAGCTTCGGGAAAGGCAGATCTGTTGGAAGTGATCCATTTAAAAGATGGAATTATCAGCCAGGAGCCTTTCTTGGGATGATTGTGATGGGGCTGAATCCTTGGGATTTGGAGCTGCTGAATGAATGCTGGACTCCCAGATCTTTTTATGGAGTTAATTGAGGACCTGGGTTGCCTGTTTTCACATTTGAGAAATGTGTGGCAGAGTCCAGGGGAGGTTTGGGACCTCTGGTTTGATGTGGGCTCTCATTTCAAGGCCAAAGCCTTGTCCCACTTGCCAGTGGGTCAAACTGGGAAGAGCTCCATTCCCACCAGTGGAGTTGTTTTAGGTCTTCAGTGGGACAGCTACAACTCTTGTGCCGTGCACATCTTTTTTTTCCTCTGGGTTCTTGAGTTTTTTACCTGGAATGAGTGACTGATTATGTTCCTGGGCTCAATCCAGCTTGGCAACCTACAGATCCCATACAGGGGAACAGGGACAGGTACCTGCAGGGCATTGAAGCTGCATCTGGAAAACTCTATGAGGCACATTCCCAGTAATGAGGTGCATCAAATATTACTCAGAATATCTCTTTGTATTTTTCAGAATATCTCATTATGCTCCTTTGATGTAAATGTATCCACAAGTTCACGAGGTGCATTTGCAAACTCTAATTTACTGCCTCTGTACTGGATATATTTTGAGTTACTTTTTCCTCTGCCAAACAAAGGAATTTGTCTGAAAATTTGACCTTGAAAGTCAGTTAAAAATCTCCTGTTTTAAGCAAAATGCCAGCATGCTGCCTTACCCTTTAAATAATGGAAGGGCATGTGCATCAGTCTTAGATTCAGCACTAGTTGTTGCTTTTCCTCTGGCCCCAAACTGAACTTTGCTCCTGTGTTACAGTTATGGTGCATTTGACTCCCTGGACTACCCAGACAAGTAAAGCTGTGGGGTAAGATATTCCAGTTTGTGATTTTTTTTTTGTTGTGAATGAAAGGGAGAACTTACAGGCTCACCCTGAAACTGCAGTGTCCCAGTACGTGGAGAGAGACTTCTCCCTGCTCAGAAAGAGATGGAGACTCATTTATTCGAGGTAGATGGAAGGAGTAGGAGGGGAAAAGGCACCTCAAAGTGATTTGCCCAAGGAAGCACATTATTAGCAAAGCAGTAATTCATGTCTCCTGGTTTACAGGGCTCTAATGGCATATATTCTTCCTCTGTGGAACTTTCCTGCTTGGGCATAAGGTTAATAACCTGAGTATGGCTCCTGATATGCCAGGAGACCCTCTCATGTACCCCAGATGGAACCATGAAAGAATATGTTATTTCTGTGAGCAAGTCATGCCTTTTTGCCCTTCTGTTTTTCTGCCACTCACCCAATGCTCTGGCAACTGTATTTGATATGAGAGGGCATTAAAACCAATTAAAAGATGAAAGATGAGCCTCTGATTTACATGGTGACTGTGGAAGGCTGAGACTGCTGCAATTGTTTTTATTTAACAGCTCTTCCCACACTGCAGTCAGTGAATCTCTAATCTCCTGGACTGAAATGTCTGACACTTTCAGAATCATTTATTTGCTGGCTCTTGTGTCTGTGTTGTGCTCACAGAGCTCCACCCACAGCAGTGTCTCAGCAGTGGGCTGATGGTATATTGGATATAAATGTATGTTCTTTAAGGGGGTGGGGGGGATAAAAGGCTGAACATGGGCTTTGCTGTGCAATATGTGCCATCCTTTAAATAAGGGGTAACTGCAGCAGCAAGTGTTGGAGGATGGCTTGGGCTTCTGAGACACGAGGAGTAGATTAACCCTGGCAGAGTTTATTCCTTGCTGCTGACCCTCAGCCAGCACCACTGACCACAGGCTGGTGCTATTTGCTGTTGTGTTCCTCTGGAAGATGGACAGAAGGGATGCCCTTTGGTGTCCTGTGTGCCAAAGAGGAGGATAAGCTCAGTCAGCTCCTGAGAGAAGTCTCCCAACTGCTCCCTCTGGCTACTCCAAGAAGCTGAACCTCTGGCTTCTGTTCCCTGGAAGCTGTGTCTGGTGATCACAGGCCATTATACACTTCTCACTTGACTGCCCTGCTGGTAACTTCACTTTTAAGATGAATTATGCAAGAAATGCTGTGAAGCATCAGAAATGCTGAGGATTGAGAAGAGTCCTCCCAGTGCATGAACTCGTTTCTGGATCAAGTCTGAGACTCACCTGGATTCCAGCTCCTCCAGAAAGGACAAAAAAAGGGGAAAAAAGGATCAAAAATCAATCAGTGGACTTTGGTTTTGCTGTGTTTGTATCATGTCTGAACCTGCAAAGAGTATCCTTGGTTTTTCCCAAGGAATCCAGTAAATGGTGACTCTGTCAATCAGTTACTTGCAGTGTGTTTGTCTCATTTGCTCACCTCTTTCTCCCTTTTCCACCTTTCCTTTTAGAGCTCCTCATTCCCTGTGAGGAGAGGATGGAGTGGTTGGGACTGGGCTCTTCCTGGGGCTTGGAGGGAGTGGCAAAAAAAATGCCAGCTTGGGAAGAGGGTTGGTGGGCTCACGGAGCACCTCACACACAAAATTAGCCTCCAAATTTAATTGTGTTTTCACTCCACTAACACCTGCCAGGGAAAGCTGATTTTAAAGACGTGTTGCCTCTCACTGTTAATGGCCCAAATAGGCTAAAATCCCACGAAATCTGGATTTCTCTCTCCCATGTTTCATAGATAATTCAGAAATAACAGTGCAGCTTTTTAATTCCTCCTCTTCTTCACCCCCCTTTGCTCTTTTTCACGTGACCCAATGTCCCACGTGTAGTTTTGGGGTGTAATGTGGATTTTGAAAGATGCTGCAACATAATTGGAGCAGGAGGGAAGCCCTGGGTTTGAATTAGTGGTGTTCTGCTTGCTGTCTTTACGTCAGCATTCAGTTCCTTTTGGAATATATGAATAGGAAATTTAAAAATAGTGATCAAAACCCAGCAAAACCACGACATTTTGGTTCAATTGCCAAAAGGATTCAATAAAGAACTGAAGTCCCCAAATTCCTCAGGCAGCCAAACGCTTTTTTTTTCTTACAGTCGTGGCATAAAAACTGGTATTAAGAAGGAAAATGAAATTGCTACAGTTTTATTTCCTCCCTGTCTATTTTAGGAACATTTTAGGAAGAGTTTTCTCCAAATTCCAGCCCCCCCTTCCCCCCCAAAGCACAACCTCTGTCTGTTGTACTTGCACAGAGGACATGGGGAGTTGGTGGGAATTCCCTGGGAGCTGGAGAAAGGCAAGAGGAGACTCCAGTGGCAGCCCCAAAGCTGCCAGCAGTTATTCCTCCTGAGGGATCTCTCCCAAGCCCAAACATGAAGCTGCAGTGGGACAGTGGGGGAGGTGTGTTTCCACATTTATCTTTTCAGTTGAGATAGAAAACCCAAGGTCTCCTCTGGTGTTCAGGGACAGATGTCCAGGGAGAAGTTTTGTTCCTTTGGCACACTCTGTGTGAAACCTTCCCTGCTTTTTTTTTTTTTCCCCCCCCCTTTTTCAAAAATAAAAAAAAAAAAAGAAAAAATATCCTATTTTTTGTTTTGATCCCCCCCCCCCAAAAAAAAAAAAAGACAACAGTGTTGTTGGATCCATCTCCTCACCTCCTAAATAAAGAGACAAAATATTCTGGGATGTGTTTGCTCCTTTCCAGGTTGGAATGTATGACTCTGTTGGAAAACAACACAGGGCTCGCTGTTATAAAACATATGGAGCAATATCTGAGTGTGTTTTGTTCACATATGATGGTACCTCATTATTTAGTAATGCATCACTTCTACAGCAACTTCCATCTGTGGATCTCAAGGCACTTTCTGCAGAGGCCTGAATTAACTCCCACAAGTCCCTTGGTGAGGTGGGTATGGAAACATTCCTGGTCCTTGTTCACAGGAGGGGAAACCACAGGCAGAGAACCATCATTTTCAAGATTTTTAACCTCTGTGTCCTCCTTTGCACACTTGGATTTTCCTGCTGACACAGAGTGAGACTGTTCCTTTTCAACCCAGAAAATATATATTGAGCACAGTGGTATCAAATATAATCTGATTTGGAGGGGTTTTTTGTTTGTTTTTAATTAGTTTATTTTCTCCTCCAGGACAGGGGAGGGGAGGCTGGCTTTCCATCCCGAGGCTTTGCTCAGCAGAAGGCCAGGGATGTGTTATTCTCGTGGGGTGGGGAGGTGCCTCAGCACCTCTGAAAAACCACCCCAACCTAAAAGCACTGATTAGAAAGTTTGGCTCAGGCATTTTGCCTGAGATGGCAGGGCTGATAATTGGATTTCAGCTTTCTGAGACTCCAGTCCATTACTGCAGCTATAAATCACAGGGCTGCAATCACTGCTCTAATGCACCCTTCCTTTGGAAACGTTTCCTCCACGGCCCTTTTCCATCTGTGCCTATGGAGACACCTCCAATGTAGGGAATACAGCAGTGGGGGGATAAAGCTGTGCCTTCAGCAGCTCTTAGTGCACTTGTTGACTCCCAGCCACCATTACCTCTCCCCATGAAGCAGTTTGGGATGTTTGGAGTGTGCTCAGTGTGGCAGCTTGAGCAGCTTTTACTCCTGTAAAGATTTTCCTGTGTTAATTCACGTCAGCCCCAAGAAGGAAAGTCACACAGAAGAGTTGCACAGTAAATCTTTGCTTAATCAGGGCTTTAACTTCTTGGAGATGCTCAGTTTGTTTTGACCTCAGGACTAAAGAGCTGCTTTTTTAAAGCCCTGCTTTTTAATTTTATTTTTTTTTTAAATAGATCAGGATAAACCCCTCAGTGACTCTGCACATATTCTCTGCTGTCATTAAATTCTGCCTCACAGGGTAGACTGACAGCCAGCCCTTTCTTCAGATAAATATAACAACAAGATTAATCTGGGAGAAGTAATGCAGTGCCAGGGGATACCCCGGGTGAGTGGCAGCTGAGAAATAAAACATGGGGTTTGCTGTGTGAGGCAGAGTTACCTTAATTTAAATCTTCCCTCCTGCTCCAGGATTGCCCAGCCCAGAGAGCCTTGGAAGCTGCAATTGGGGGTTAATCAGGAGGGATGTTCCATGAGGGAACTTTTCTGATTTTTGGACCAGCCTACCCCCTGTTTTTACATCTCATGAGCCAGAATATCCCTTCATGTGGACTTCAGCCTGTCCCTGGTTGCTGCTAAAACAGAAGACAAAGGTAACAGGACCAGTTAATCCTTGTAATCTTCAGCATTGTTGGAGCCTCCATGTTTTTTTTTCTATAAACCCAAACATCTTTACTGCTGGCGGAGCCGCGAAAGTAAAGATGTTTAAAAGAACGAGCACATAAAGATGCTCTTTTCTCTTTTTAACGAGTTAATTTCTGAGCTTTGGTTTTTTTCTCTACCTGCTGCCTTCAGAGCTTTGCCTCTTTCCTGAGAACTGGGCTTGGCTTGATGCAAAAGCCACACGTGCAATGGCAGAAATCCTTTCTTAAGCTGACCCGAATGTCATTGTCAGAATTGCACCAGGCATCATTTTGACCCAGAGACAGTAAGATCAGATGTTAAAACACTGAACCAGGAGCTCATCAGCAGGAGGTCTCATTCCTGCTGAGATTAGTCAAGCCTGTTCTCCTAGACATTTTTTATCCATATCAAGAGGAAGTTTGGAACTAAATTTAATCTATTTCCCAGAAGCTGCTGATGCTTTCATGTAAAATGAGGAGTTTGTTGTCAAGGCAGGAACAAATTTTTGGAGCCATCACAAGCTTTTCTCTGATTAGTGTACCAAAGACATGAACTAATTTGATATATGTTATATATAATAGTTAAAACTGTCTTTCCAAACACACATATCAAATTCCTTTCCTACCCTCACACACCCACAGCCCCTGTCCCATGCTTAGGAACACAAGAAATGGAGAATTAGGCCACACCTGACCACTCAGTGTTCCTAAAGTGACCCAGCTGAGCAAACCAAAGAGATTGCAACAAGCCTTTCATCTACTGATGGTCTAATGGGATCCCTTTGTGTTGATTTTAGCACTTTCTCTTCTTGGCTGAATTAAAGAATCCACTGCCCTGATGCCCAGCCTTTTATTGTTGTGCCATGTTATTCGTGAATTATTCCAGTTTCATGCTTATTTTGGTTTTGGCACTGTAGCTTTCTTCTAAAATATTTGTACAACAAAAGACAGGAACATGGTTTTTTTCCACTTCCTGTCTGTCTGTCTGGAACTGTGGATCCAAACACTTTCCAGCTCTGAGGATCCACCTGATGATTTATGAGAATGGGATGGTGTGAATCAAGAACTTGGCATCCATGTGTTCTAGGCAAGTTCTAGCCCTGTTCCTGCTCCTCAGAAATTATCATTATTGACTCACCCCTAGAAAATGTAGGAACACCAGACCCCATGTCCTGAGTCCTCTCAAACTTAAAATTTGGATTTGGGGTTGATTTTTCCCACCAGTCAGTCTTTATTTCTTTCAGAATAAGACCCAGTGAAATGTTTTGAGAATTTGGTCCCACCTTTGATTTATAAAATCCTGTCACCTCCAGATCTGCACAACCCACTTGAAAAGAGCAGAACACAGAGGGAACATCCTGCAATATTATGGGATAAGGGAATTTTCCCCTGCCCTCCCTCAGTAAAAATGGATCAGGCCATCTAATATTGCACAAACTGACATCTCTTTTCTAAAAATAGCTGTCTGAACATTCAGTCAATGGAGTAATCCAATTGCCTGAACATTCTTGGGTGCTTTATCATTTAAATTGTAATAAATCACAGTGTGCCACAAGCTGTATTGAGCTGCATCAAGTTACACTCCCACCAATAACATGCGGTGACCAGATGAAATCAGTGTGACATGATGGAATTGAGCTGAAAATTCAATGCATGCCCTGTTTTGTCTTAAAAAGTTGGCTTAGACAGGCCTCAAAAATTAGGGGGATTTTCTAAAAATCACCGCCCCCGTCACATTTCCACTCACCATTTCTCCCCTTCATTTACTTTAAATAATGAGCACACAGGGCCTGCCCTCAAGTCCATTGAACTCTATTGAAAAATTGCTATTGACTCCAGGCTTTGGACTTGGTTGTTTGGGAGTTTTGCAGTAAAATATGGAAGGACCACTATTGTGCATATTTTAGGACAGCTGAACTTACACACTAGTGCTCCCAGGAATATGCTGCCACAAACTAATACCTACCATTGTTTGGAAAAAGTTCATTATGTTTAGTTTCCCCCCAGGTTTCTTTCTTAAGTAAAAGTAATGGGATAAAGTAATTTTAACTCTCCTAAGCAGCTCCTTATTTCTCAGAGCAATATTCCACTGGACCACCTTAATAAATTCCCTCCTCTACCCAGTTTTATACATGTTTCAGATATTTATACAAGATGTATGAACATAAAAGGATTATTCATAACATTATTGTTTCTAAAACAGGGGACTAAAGCTAAACATAATCTGGTTCACTCCCCAGCTGATATAAATCATTCCTGCTCCCCTGGAAGTCGCTGGTGAAATCTTTCTATGCTCCCAGTTAAGAATTGCTTTCTGCAGGAATGGATAAAACTGATGGGAACAAGCTCAGGCCACCTGGGAATGGTCAGTGGGCTGGAAATTCATCCCAGAGTTTGGCTGTGCTGCCAGAGGGGAAGGTGTGATGGGAATATGGCTCAGGCTGTGTCACTGCTAACAGGTAACTGGGGGGTGGAAATGCAGCAGCACAAAAATTAGACTGGCCCAGTTCCCTGGATAAGAACTTGGAGCCCTCACTCAGCCACATCCCAGGGAAGGGCATTCCATGTAATCCATTGCTCTGGCACTTCAGCCCTGTCTAATTCTGCCCAGTTTAATGCTGCAGAGTTACAATGGCCAAAGGGAAACCCCTCGGGGCTGAGGTTGGTTCCAGCTTGCGATGGACAGAGCTGAGGTGTGAGGATGGGGAATGTCACACCTGACTCGTTTCCCTCAGTGTAAAAGTGGTATAATGAGATCATGAGAGGCAGTGACTTGATCACAAAAATGAGGATGGGATGAGAAACCAGAGGAGAAAAAGGTGGGAAAGGGAGAAAATAAACCAGCAAGGGATCTGTCTCCTGGTATCAACTCTGAGCCCAGCTGAAGAAGGGAAGGTGCTGCACAGCATCAGCCACTCTGTGGAGCTCACCCAGTGCAGGGTCACTGCCCAGGCACTCCAAGGAGGTGTCCATGGGGATGGAAGTCCCTGCAGTGCAACTACAACGGAGGGCAGAGTTTCCTTCCTCACCTCCAGCTGCCCAGCCCTGGTGCAGGTTGCAGTTGTGCTTCCCCTTAGGCTGCTCAACGTGCTCCACTGCACATGAAACTGTGCCTTTTAACCCCAAATTTAGAAGTGACAATGCATGCAGTATTGCTGGCATGTTTAGGGGGAGATCCCTCCCCTGTTCCCCCTCCTCTGAAAGCTGCAATGAGCAGCAGCTGCTGGAAATAGCCTTGGAGAGAAGCTCTGCTGCAGTCAGAGCACATGAGCCCCCATGAGCAGAGCTTAATATTCCACCCTTCTTTCCTCTCATACTTTAGAGAAGTTAATTAAAGGAGGCTGGGATCTGAAAAGTGAGAAGTACTGTTGCCAAACCAGCTCCTCAGTGTTCCTTTTATTGCTCCCTCTGACCAGAACATGAGCACAGACCTCACTCCTACTCCTTGCATGCCATATTTCCACAAACTTAATGGTTACAGTGTGGGAAAGAGCAATAGATTATCAGATGCTCAGGTAAGATGGATCTAATGGGTGAGTTGCAGCTTGCAGGGTAAGTACAATTATTATTAAACTCCTCTTTTACAGGTGCAGGGAAATTGGATTATTTACCCCCAATCTCACATTAAGTCATTCACAGAGTGAGGGAAATGGCTGAGGGAACAACGTGGCTATATTAAAAGCATTAAAAAAAGGGTTTCATCAGGCAGCTGTAGGCTCTGACAGTGGGGTAGTGAGTGTGCAGAGCTGCTGCAATAAAGAGGAATATGGAACTCAGACTGGTGCACCTTCTGCTGCACCAGCTGACAGTGCATGACTTTGCTGAGGAAGAGCTCTCCCAATACCTCTCACATCCTGTGAAGTCCCAGCCAGTTGTGATGTACTGAAGCAGCAGAGGCAAAAATCTTTCACAAACGGGACCAGGAAGGAAACAGCTTCAATTCTTTGGCCAGAAGGACTCTCTGATGAGCAGTGGTTTACACGACTACAAACAGACAAGAACCCTCCGGGCTTTTTACAAAGTCTTGTGGTCTTCATATTTATAGGAGAAAAATACCAGGAAATATCAAAGCTGTATCTTGCCTTGGTTTGTTAGCACGATTCCCCAGCCTGCAAAGTTGGTTCTTTTTACTGGCCATGCAGAAAACCCTCTTTTCCTCTCTGTTTTCAGTGAGGACTATCTAAGCTTGGCACAGAGAGCCTCCAACCGCTTTCACTAAGCTCTTCAGCCTCTGGCCTTGAAGCTGGAAGCTACCATGGCCCTTTCATGCTTCAGTTCCTGGTAGGAAGTTTGGTTTTCATGCTTTACTATGGTTTTCCTACCAACTTTGATCTTCCCTCTTGGGAGTCTCATTTACACTCAGCTGCATCCGCATCCCTGGCCTTAATCTTTCATAATGGAGTGCCCTACTTATCAAAGTGTGACAGATATTTTAACCCCCCTCCCACTTGCCAGTGGAGATGCAGGAGACTCTCCAACTGTTATGAAAACAGATAAGTTAATTGACTAAGCTGCTTCTTGTCACACTGCAAATATTTGGTGTCCTTTGTCACCGCGGCTCGAGGTCCTCAATTCTCCATCCCTGCATCTCCAGAGCATCTGAGGGGTGTTTTTCAGAGTAGTGTCATTTCCATGGATAACTGATTGATTTTGGCTCACATTTTGCTGGGCATTGCTTTACTCTTGAATCATAGAATACCCTGAGCTGGAAGGACCCACAGGGATCATCCAGTCCAACTCCTGGCCCTGCACAGACACCCCAACAATCCCACCCTGTCCTTGGGAGTGTTGTCCAAATCCTCTTGAGCTCTGGCAGGTTTGGGGTCATCACCACTGCCCTGGGGAGCCTGTTCAGTGCCCAGACACCCTCTGGGGGAAGAACCTTTCTTAATATCCAACCTAAACTTCCCTGACACAGCTCCAGCCATTCCCTGGATCCTGTCACTGCTCACAGAGAGAGAAGAGATTTTAGAACCACTTTATCATGTGTAAAAGCCTAATAATGACTATATTCTTACCCTGTATATGTGGTGGCAGCTCTCTCAGCATGAGTCAGCAATACCATCATTGGGGATGTTGTGCATGACTAATAAACTTGCCCCTCCACCATCCAGAGCCTCTGGTGCAGGACAACATCTTCTCTTGGGTCTGTGCTTCTGTAAGGACATGAAGAATCACTCTGCAGGAAAAACAGCAACAGTGGTTAGAGATTTATGAGTAATGACTTTTTTTTTGGGGGGGGGGAGCTGGAAAAAAATCCCAGAGAACTGTTTATTCTTTTATTCAAGAGAACAGAAGGCTGAAAGTGAAACTTGAAAATTGCCTTCAGACACATCAAAGGAAGAAGCAGGGCTGGGAGTACATTGTTCTCCACGTCCACTGGAGATGGGGCCCACCAGACAGCTCTGTGATTCTTCCCCAAGGAAAAAACTGCATTGTGCCAATCCAGTCTCTCTGACAGAGAGAGGATCTGCTGGACTGCAGGGTGTAATACATTTTGCCTGCATTTGTTGGCCTGCTGTGGGTTGGTGACAGGTTTTTTTCCCCAGCTTCCTCCTCTGCAGTCCATTTAGAAGTGGCTCATATTTTGTTATTACCTCTGATGGGTTTGCAAACGACCATATCTACGAGTTAACTCTCATTTATGATCTTCTCATAATGATAAAGTGGTTCTTTTAAGAGTCCTGTTGCTTGCCAAAAACCTATTATTGCAAAAGTCCAAAGCCATTTCCGAAATAATTTATTGGACAACTGCACTCGGAGTAAGAAGCTCTCATTTAATACCAGTATTTAAATACATTTTAATGTCCCCAGAACCTGAGGATCCAGATGCCATGTATATAAGCTTAGTGTTATCTTTCTCCTCAAAAGGACAATTTTCCCTAATAAAAGTTGCATTTGTCCCAGGGAGAGTTTTCAGGAAGGACAGTTGGAGTTGTTTGCTGAGCTAAGGGGATGTACCTGACTCTCCACAAACAGATTTACCAACACAGGCAGGTGCAAAGAGACCAAAACTTCTCTTGCCTGTGTCCAGAGCTGGCCAAACAGAGCTGGCTGTGCTCTGGAAACCACTCTTAAATGTTGAGATCAATAAACTAGGGCTGGAACTGCTTCAGATCCACAGCACAGGAATGCAGGACCATCAAACTCCATGGAAATCCAAGGAAGCTGTGCACCTTCCCACCAGCAGGTAGTTCTCCCAGACGTTGTCCACAAGGTGGTTTTGGGTCCAGATACAAACTTCATTTATTATATAAAGATATGTTCTTTGGGTTATTTCACATCTATAAATCATTCTCTTTCCTTTGAGCACCAAGTCATTCACAAAGGGGAAAGCTTTGCTGAATTATTTCCCTTTTTTGAGTCTCCCATATTAAGAATTAGTTGGAGCTTTCTTTTTTTTTTTTTTTAAATTTATTTATTTTTTTAAATCACATGAGTTCTGTGACTCACAGGGGTTGTAGGTGGTATTATTTGTTTTGGTGTCTCCAATCCCAACGTCAAACTTGTCTTTGCCAGGAGATTGATACAACATTGGGTTTGGCCAGGAGCAGGGGAGGAGAAAGGACATCACTTAGCAGATACTTAAAATGTGGTCAGGCTCTGAAAAGTGACTCTCAGCAATGACATTGTGGTTTTCCATATTTATTTTCTCTCCACGACTTCCAGGAACAATCTGCTGAGCTCACAAATCTGAAGGTGATTAGTGGGGCTGTCACCTCTCCCGTGCTCAGCCGAGGGGTTAGAAAACCCCGCTCTTTTCCACGGGACCTCTTCCATCATCCCTGCTCATAAGGATTCCACGACTGGAAGAGCTGCCAGACATGCTGCTGATGGATGCAGGAGGCTGATGGATGCAGGAGGCTGAGCAAACTCCAGCTCCCTCTGCCACAGCTCCCTGGGCTTATCGGGGATAAGGGGAGCCATAATTCAGCTTCAGCTTGAGCGAACCCAGAGGTGCACAGAAGGAAGATTAAAAAGCAGGAGGGTGGGTTAAGACACAGCTCTGAGGGCCTTAATTCAATTCCCATCTTTAAAATAACACCCAGGCATGATGACTGCACTCTGTGCTGCCTCACCCAACTGTGGGCTTAGGGAAAGCAGTTTAGAATTAGTCAAAATGACTGATATGTGGATGTTTTCTTTTAACATGATTGCTTTTTTGGCCAGAGCAGGTAGAGGGACTGCCCAAGGTTTAAAGGGGCATTTCTCAAATGGTGTGCAAAGTTTTGCCATTCAGTTGTGGGACCCCACATATGACAAAAGGCACATGTGGTGTGTGATAAGGTGAAAATAGAATTGATGTGTAGTAGCTGGAGAAGGGCTGTGTTTTACTGTGAATTAGAGGGTCAGATAAAGTAAAACATTTTCATCCTTTCTCACAGTGCAGAAATAGGAGAATGCAGAAAGGATGGGAAAAGCAGGAAATTAAAAAGACCCTAAATACTGCTTTTTACATTGGACAAAACTGATTTGGGAGTTACAGCATCCCATCATCAGGAGTAACACCTTCACATTTCCTAAACGTGGTTGGTTACAGACAAATTTTAACGAAGGTTCCTGCTACCTCTTGAAAACTGAATGGAAAAGACGTGCAGGAGGAACATTCCAGCTCTCAAATGAAGGGCTTGGAAAGCAACTTGCAATAAAGACAAGCTTGTAATTGCCCCAGTGACCACTTGGAGACTGGAGAAGCAGCCAGATTACTCCTTCGGCCCCAAAAGTTGTTGGCTTCCCTGTACCTGTGCATGTAACATGGAGATCACACTGACCTGGCTCCAAAACTTCTCCCAAGTGTACGAAATGCAATTTTTCTCTCCCAAAAACCAGAGCTAATTAGTCCATGTGGAACAAAGCTGCTGATGCAACTAGACTGGTGCTGGTGCCAGAGCTAGCAGGGGTTCCTCTGCTCGGTGCCACGTAGACACAGTCACGGGATCCCAGTCAAGGAAAAATAAATCAGGGTAACTGAAACGTCCTGGACTTGTCATGGCAAAAAAGTCAATCATGCAAGTGATGATATTGAGAAAAATCACTTCATTTTTCCATGGAATATATTCCAAGCCGGTCAAGATGCCAAAAAAATTAAGTCATTCTTCTATAACCCATTATACTGGGTGTCTATGGAGAAACATTAGGGATGATCACTTCCTTCAGACACCTTAAAAATCAGGTAACTGGTTTTCCCTTGTAAAGACATGCACAGGTTATGAATTTTTATTTCAAGAACATGACATCTTTATGGCTGACGTGCTCAAGAGTGTAATTTTCCCGTGCAAAGGTGGAGTAATTTTGGTTAGGCAACATTTATTGCTTGGCATTCTTGTTTAATTGAATGAACTGCATTTTGAATGGGGATGCTGGGAGGAAGCTGGTGGGGAAGAAATTTGGCTTATTGAGGCCTGGAGCTGTGAGCCAGGAGTGCAAGGTCCTGTTTCAAGTGCTGTTAAAGCCTGGTCTAAACCCAGCTGAAGTACAAGGAAAGAGCCCCTTGGACTCTTCAAGGGTCTGACTCAGGCAGTTTTTCTCTGTGTTTCCTCCTCTTTAAACTTGGCAGAAATGCCAATTCCTGAGGTATGGGAGCCTAATGATTCACCCACACTGTGCAAGGATCACGGGGAGTTTTGCCTAAGGGGCTGCAGAGAAATTACAGAAGGTTTATTTTATCAACAGTTCTTCCACAAAATTGTAGGAGCGAGGTTTAATCTGCTATAACCCAAGAGGCTGGGAAGGGAAGACCTCTGTAAAAATCTGGGGAGGGTATGGAAGGGAGACAAACAGGAATATTGAGGTTTTAGGTTACGTGGCTGAGGAAATGTGCTACAGGTTTAGTTAATAGGGCTTGAGCAGGCTGAGTTTTTGTCCCAGCTATGAATATTATTGTGTGTTTGTGAAGGCCAGTGCTTGTGTTACACTGTGCACCTACAGTCTGAGCTTTGCAGGTTGTGTGTTTTATATAAACCCAAGGTTTATGAGTGATTTGATCCTATTTATTTGAATTTTGGGAGTACAAAGGGGAAGACAGTTTTAGCTCATCTCCACGAGGTCCAAGCTGAACTAAGCCCAGATCTTGAAATAAAAATTCATAACCCATGCCTGTCTTAACATGGGAAAGCTGGTGTTTAAATTATGGTCACAGGTGGGAGTTTGTGAACTGGCTGCTTTCAACTTTTGGCTGAATGTCCCCCAACTTTGCACCTGTGAAACAAAATCAATTCCCCTTTGGATGGGTCTGATCCATGAAGACTTCACAGGGACCAAAGCAGAGACTTTCCCAGCCCAACTGGACAAACCCTGGGGAATCCTTGGGTTCAGGGTGTCATTATTTAGCCATGGGTTGAACAACTCCAGGGCTGCTGAAGTCCCACACCACCTTCAGCTCTCAGGTGCAGCTTTTTAGGGGCTGAGTGGGACTGGGAGGAATTGGGAGCAGCTGGGTGAGGAGCATGGAGAGCAAGGTTGCAGAGCCACCTCTTGGAAAGGTGTGTGAGCTGGAGAGCCTGCCCCAAAAAGTACTTTTTAAAGCTTTCTCTGTATTTCTGGAACAAAGAGACTGGTGGTGGAGGGGAAAAAAAAGGCCTAAAAGCTTATTGACAAATGCTCTCAGAAATTGCAGCCCAGCTACTGGAGTGTGTGGTATATGTGTAATTTTAATTGCTTGTAATGCAGCCTCCTCTCCCCCTCCTTGCTCTCTCCTTCCTCCTCCTCCTCCTCCTCCTCCTGCTCTCTCTCTCCCCCCACCAGTCCCCCCCTCCCCTCCCCTCCCCTTCCACGAGTTAATCTGTCGCTCGATTCTCAGCTTTTCTTTTGCTTCTGGTTTCATTTTCAGATGACAAAATTCAAGGCACACAGCTCTGCTGTCTGGTTGCCCTGGAAACGGCAGCCTATTATCGTACCTTGTCATTCATCAAGAAAGAATTGCACTTGACAGAGATAGACCAAAATGCCTGCAGTCTGCAGCATGGAAAAAAAAAAAAAAAGGGAAAGAAAAAAAAAAAAGGAGGAAAAAAACTGTTTTCTTTTCTTCCAAGTATGTAAAAGGCCTTTAATGCCTATTTAGCTACATGTTTTATTTAAGGTTGCTTATTATCCGCTAAAGTGATTGTCGATACTCGTAGAAATAGATATTTCCTCCTCAAAAAAAATAGCTCCAAGTCGAATTTGTCATTCTGCCCAGCTTTCAAACCCTTCCACCCTGGTGCACAATATAAAGGAAATGGTTAAATGATAAACGTTTTGCATGTTGAATTGGCCAAGTGACCACACAAATGCTGCCTTTCTGCTTAATTATGGCTTGTGTTGGTTAGCTTTCCTGCTCCCTTTGTAGAGCTTCAAAAATAATTAGCAGGGTATGTAATAAATAATTGAATTTTATCTTTAATTAATCCTTCAAGTGCAGGGTGTTATGGAATACAGAGAAGTGTATGTACATAAGAAGTACACATGTAGTGTGTGTGTGGACACACGTGTTGTATGTGTTTAGGAGGCAGAGGTTTCTCTGAGCAGGAAAATCTGTAATCACTCTTTCTGAAGTTGGACCAGTCCCAAATTCATTGTTCTTCAAAGGCAGGAAAAGGTAATTGCTTGTTATTTTGCCTACCTCATCTTTGCCATTCGAATTAACCCAAATTAATTCCTGAAATCCGTGGCCTCATACCTTTTGGTTAGTGAGCACTGAGACTCCCAGTACTGTGGTATTTGAAAATCTAGGTATTTTTCTCATAATTGCTTAAATAGCTCTAATTGAGGGTTTGGGTGTTTGGGGGCTGTTTTATAAAAGGATTTTGGGTCGATTTTTTTGCTTACAGTGGTCAGTTTGCTTGTTAAAGGTGAGATATGTTGTAAAATAGGTTTTATTGGCCATGTGGCATTTTAAGTACGTATCCTCCTTGCTTTGGGGTTTGAATCTCTGATTGTTGAATCTTTTGTCCAGAGAGATCAGAGAGAAGAAAAAAAAAAAAGGAGAAAGGGAGATAGTGGAGGAGAGAAAGATAGAGTGCACTTAAAAAAGGGGGGAAAAAGAATTCCTCCCATAGATTGTAAGGCCAGCTCTGTTTATTTTCATGGAGCGTGTCCTGGGTGTTGGACCAGCCCTGAACTTTGGGAGCTCACTTTGCACTCCCCCACTGAAAACAGAAACCTGGGTGTTGCTCCTGAGCTTTCTGTCCACACAAACTCCCATGTGGGAAGGGATCCACGGGGGAAAAACCCGGGGTTGAGGTGGCACCAAAGCAACTGCAGATCTTGTCCTGTTTTTGTCATCCTTGGGAAAGGCTCCCGGAACACATCCAGACCCTTCCAGAGCCATGGGGCTGCTCACCCCATGAATTTTGGGTTTCTTCAGAGCCAATAAAAAGAGTAGGGCAGGGAGAGAGGGAGATGGCCCCAAAATGTGGATAAATACACCCATTCTTAGAGCCACTTGTGAACTTTCTCCTTTAATAACGCCGCGACACCAGCGTTCATTTCCTGTCCAACCTCCGTCCTTACCTTTTGATTTTTTAAATCTCCCTTAGGGCGAGTGGTTTGGGCAGACAAAGAAATGAACAGGCAGAAACAATTAAACCAGCAGATACAGTGAAAACCAACACCACAGCACTCTGGCAGAATTCGTTCGTACACTGCAATTTCTGCCTCGTATTTGATGTTTCAACAGTGGGTTCTTATTCCTGCAGTTCCTTCCAGCCTTCCCCTCGGCTCAAGGAACTCTGCTGTCCCTCAGGACCTCATAAATACATAGAGGCACTGGAAATATTTTCTTCTCTGTATTAATATTACATGATAATCTCGCCGAAGAAAAATAAAATGCTAGATCTGGATCTTCTTAGCCATTGCAAAATGGCTCTTTTTAAATCCCTTTTAAAGGCTGGCGTGTGTCTTTATGAAAAATTGGAATTTGGAATGTTTATACAGTCCTGAATAGTGCAAGTGAATATCCTTAAATTAGCTTTTCAAGTTGATTTACAGCCTGAAAATTCTGTAACAAGACATGAGTGTTATCTGGTAAGAAGGGAATAGGTTTTTCTGTTGTTGTCTGTCTGTGTGTCTTTGCTGTGAAACAAAATGGGAGCCAAAATGCCAGCCAGAAAATGAATTTTGGGGAGGAGAAAAGGCTACATGGGAGTTAACAAAGAAGGAATTACTTACTCAAAAATTAAAGTGCTGATTGATTTTCTTAAAAAAGGTATTTTAACCAAGATTAATTGATCAAATCTTACAATACAAGGGAAAAAAACCCAAGTCCCTGAGAGTTGATATTTGTTTTACTTGGGAAAGGGCTGAACATCTATCAGCTATATCTAATTAATTGGTTCTGTCTGTTGATGTGTGTATCCTTTATCTCTCTGGCTTTCCAGGCTCTTATTTTATGCTTATATTCCTGGTACCTGAGTAGGTGATAGATCAGAAAATAAGGGGCAGCAGGACTGAGTTTTGTGTATCTCTGAGGGTTTTTAACCCTGTGCTCTGATTCAACCACCAAAAAAGGCATCACTTGGGTGGATGGGAATGTGTTTGTGGAGGGTCAGGCCATGAGAGAAGCCCCATAAGAGCTTGTCTGGCCCTGTCTCTAAGAGGAACCAGGAGAACCTCTCTCAGTGAACTCTCCAGGTGGTGTTTCAGCAACAGCTTCAGCTTTGTTTGCCCTCTGGCACACGGGGAATCTCTGATTCTCCAGTGCCAAGGTGTCCAAGAGCACTTGGCACATCCTCTGGGTTCGGAGTCACCCTCACCCTCCAGAGTAGGTGTAAGTCCAAGGGGTGCTCTCTGTGGGCCTGACCCAGCAAAACCCCCTGTCCTGCTGTGGTGGGAGGGAAGCCCAGGCAGAGGTTCCCAAAAATCCTCCCAAAACTGACTGTGGAGGTGCTGCGAGGTCTGAGAGGAGGTAGCTCTGTGTGAGAGCCAGATGGGGTTTTATTGAATCCAGCCTTTGGGTATCAACACAATAAAACACCTCCTGTAAACCCAACTCTTTTTTTTTCTCTCTCTCTGCCCCTTTCTTCCCCTTCTTTTCTTTTTTTTTCCCTTTCCCTTCTCTCTCTTTCCTCCTACTGCAGTGAAAATTCGAGGAATGCTGTGAGTAGACCAAAATCATGGCACAGTGTGTGCTTATCCAAAGTTCAGTCAGAACACAGTGACTCTCCTACCTTGGAATATGTCTGAAATTAAAATGTCACGGCTCAGATTCCCACTTTAGCTCACGATGAGTTATATCCTGGGCTGCAAATCTTTCCTTGCAGTGACCGATGCTTTTCTGCAAGTGGGGTTGGAGTTGTGGAACAGCTTGAGAAAGGCTCATGGCACTTGTCTCCTTGCTCCACATGTGCATAAAATAGACATTTTTTTGCATGTAGAATGGCTTTTTCTGGGGCTACACTGAAGGTTAAGGTCTAGATCTGAGGGAGGGTCTCAAATGCCACCTTTTCTACATCCTATTTTGGAGGTGACAGCCATGATCTTCCTCTGGAGACCATGAAACCTTTCACAGTTATTTTGAATTTATTTTAATTATTTTATTTTTAATTATTTTATTTTTAATTATTTTATTTTTAATTATTTCATTTTTAATTATTTCATTTTTAATTCTTTTATTTTCAATTCTTTTATTTTCAATTCTTTTATTTTCAATTATTTTATTTTCAATTCTTTTATTTTCAATTCTTTCATTTTCAATTCTTTCATTTTCAATTCTTTCATTTTGAATTATTTTCATTTTGAATTATTTCATTTTGAATTATTTCGTTTTGAATTAGTTAAAATGGGGTGAAAGCACTTGAAAGATGTAGCTGGAGAGTCGAAAGGCATATACAAAGGATGCTATGGTGACAGTGGCTTTTTCTGTTGAATGCTGTGGAAACAGCCCAGTGGAACCACCCTGGAAATCCAGGAGCTTGTTGGGATCATTTGCATCAAGAAACACGGATTTTTGTCTGTTTTCAGTGTTTCTCTCTGATGTGCAACAAGAAACATGACTTTTTGTCTGTTTTCAGTGTTTCTCTCTGATGTGCAGCTCCATCATTTTAGTCACTGGTGTCATGACCTCTGGATTTTAAGGCTGATTTTCAGCTACTGCCAGAGGATGGGTGTTCCACAGAGGGATGTGGAACCATGAGGTGTTTATATCCAGTATGGAATAGAGTTTTCCATCAGGGAAGGGGACATTGTCCATGTCCCTAAGGACTGTGCTGCTTTCTACTCACTTCACACCAACACATTGACTCTGGCTCTGACTTTCCTAAATTTTTCCTGGTCTGGAGTTGTGTTTTTTATCTGCCAGGCTGCTGGGTTTGAGCCTCCCTTTCTTCCTGGCCAAGCCCTTTCTTTGTGCCCTTTGTGGCAGCGAGATCCTGGTGCAATACTGGGAACTGAAGCAATTCCAGACTCAGGTGACAGGTGCCCAACACCATGAGCCTTAAAATGATGAGAGGAGCAAAGTAACACCTAAACCTTCTCTCTGCCTTCTAGCCTTGGAAATTCTTGGTTCTCTTTGGGTTCTATTGACAAGATTTTTCCTCCTCAACCACGAGTGTTAAAAGCATTTTGGGTTTTTTTAGCCCCCCTCTTAATGAAAAGTGCTGTTGTCACAGGTTTCCTTGTTTTCAGGGGCTGTTTTTCATGGCAGACACCATAAAAATGTTGTTAAATCAGTGGTAAGAACCCTGCCACCAGCGAGTTAGAGCTGCAAAAGGCATTTATAGATGGTGGTTGAGGGACAAGAGGTCAAATATTGCAATTCTTACCTCAGCTGAGTCCTGGCTGACCTGGGTGGGAGTGAGGAGATGAAGATTTGTCCTACTTAAAGTTGAGCCCCCATCCTGCTGGCAGGGGATTGTTTTGTTTAGTTGTTTTGATTTGGGAAGCCACGAAACAAAGGCAGCTATAACCAGGCCGTGCTCATTAAAAAAAACCCCAACGACACATTTGTAAAGATATTTACTGATAGGGATTAAACAGAGCAGAAAATACATTTTTTTGTTGGTTTGTTTGTTTGTTTGTTCTTCTGGTGGTTCAGGTGCTTTTTTTTCCCCACTGCCTTTGCTGCAAGTGAGCCTGTGAGAACCATTTAGATGCATCCAATCTGGGATTTTAGGGCAGGAGAATTTCTGCTTCAGTTTTAAAAAAGAAGGGATCCAATCTTGTGTGGCAGCAAATGGGTTCAGATCTCACTGTTTTGGTGGATATAAAATCTCCTGCTTTGAGCCTTTCTGGCAGGACTTGGGGAAAATGAGGGGGAAAACCAAAAAGATGCAAAGGCAATTTCAAAAATGACATTTTAAAATGCCTTTTAATGAGCAACTCTGCTAAAAGCACCTGCCGTTTACTTCCAAATAAGTTTATCCTGAAGGTGTGGTGGATGCTTAGCGATGGTTATTTGTGGTGGGCTGTGTTATATATAGTTCTGGGCAAAGTTTCCAGCAAAAATCCTAAAAAACTACTTGTGTAAATGCAGGTTCCTCACAGGAGCAGTGGGTTTGTCCATCTGTGGGGGTAAATCACACCCCAAAGCTTTTGCTCCCTGTAGGGGTTGAACAAGGTCCCTCTTTGGCTCAGTTCTGACAACTCTTTGACCAGCCACACATCACTGTTGGCTACAAATGATGAGCAATTCCAAAAAAAAAAATCAGACCTTGCAGCTTCTTTGTTGGACAGAGAAACTGGTTCCTTCCATGTGAAACAACAGGAAAAAAATAGGCAGACTCTAATCTTTGTTATTTTTAATAATTTAACTGCAAATAAGCAATTATTTCCAGAACTAAGGCATCAGGGAAGGTACATGAAACCTTTGTTTTTCCAAATGATTTGATCTCTGGTGTAGGGAAAGGGCTGAATATGTGCAGAATTATTGTGAAGAATTTTAGGGAACATTCCTTGTGCAAGTCTTGTCTCTAATAACCTGTAACTGAGGTTATTGCACTTGCATCTGTATTCTGCTGTGGAATAAATATATTCTGCTTAGTTGAAGCCCACTGAAAGACTCAGCATAGAGAGATTTTTGGTCTTCTTTGAGCATATCCAGAGAAAAAAAATAAATGTTTTTCTTTGTCTTTTTAGCATCTTCATCTAAAATAAACCGCCTCAAAACTATGATGCTGAAAAACAAAGGGGAAAGAACAGCTCTTAAAGGAAATGCTCTTAAACATAAGGATATGAGATAATGAAACAGGCTACTGGGATAAGCATATTTATTGGGTTTGTTATGTATCAAATGTAACAAAAGTAAAGTGTCTGAAGAACTCCATGTGTGGTTCCTTCACACTCTTTGATCACACAATTCCCCCTTTAATTCAGATGCAGTAGAGCTTAAGTGGCTTCATTGATGTGTTAAGTGTGGAATGATTTTTGTATAAAATAAAAAAAAAAAAGAGAGAGGGGGGAAAAAAAAAAGAAAAAAAAAAAAAGGACCCCATTATCTGTCCAGAAAAGCCTTGTGTGCACTTGTTTATTGAGACAGGAAGTCGGTTTCCCACACCGAACAACGGTGCTGAAACACTGAAAAATTGTGTGGGGAAGAAAAGTAAAGGAAACTTAATTTTCTACCTGGCAGAAATCGGCCTCCGGAGGAAGAAGGAGACAATGAGATTGGGCTTAAACCGAATAATGGAGCCTGATTGATTTGAGGAAAATGCTCCACACCATTTATACAGGGGAGGGGGTTCATGTGCTGCTTTTGTTAGTGAAATGGGAGGCTTTGGTACGAGCTCTTTGTAGTGAGGCTGCTGCTGCTCCAGGGTTGCTTCAGCCCAGAGGAACAAACACCCAGCACCACGGCTGGCAGGTAGAAACACGGCATTTGAATATATATTAAAAACCAAAAGGAGCAGCAGAACTGCTTTTAGGTCATCTCTTCCCAGTTTATCACTGGCAGAAATCTCCGGGAGGCTCTTTGCAGCGAAGCCTTGGACGCTGCAGTGGTGGAAAACCAGGAGAGTTCCTTTCATCCCAGACAAAGGAGCTCCTGCACCTGATGCCCTGGGCCAGCCCCTCTGGCACAGCCAACCTGAATTTTAGTATTAAAACGAAGAAAAAAATAGGTTTTTAGGCTGGTGGTTAACGTGTATGTCCTCACACCCAGGAATCTGAACAGGATTAATATCAGGCTCCAGCACTTAGGTGTATCTCAACCTCCCCTTTGGCCAGTAAGCTGGAAGTGAAATATCGAATTCAGGCATTTATTGGTGTTTCAGAAGCAGCTGTGAGTGCCCAGAAAGGTCAGAAGTGCAGTAGGCCCAGTGCTGTGGGCTCAGAGCCTGGAGTTTTAATGGGAGGAAGCAAACTCAAGGTCTGAGGAGCAAGACTGGCACAAAGACATCAAGTGACTCGCCAAAGGTCACAGCATAGGTAGCAGAGAGCAGATTGGAGATCAGAATTATCAGGTTCTGTGTTTTGCTGTGATTTCATATATCCTGGCTTTTTTCCCCCTGGTTTTATTCAGCAAATAAGGATGTTTCCTCCCTCTGACACAGTCCTGTGCTTTTGTGCTCCGAGCGCTGAGGTCTCTTTTTGCTTTGGGAGCTCGTAAAAACGTGTGGTTTCCTTGGCTCTGCTGCCAAACCCAAGGCTATTCAAAACAAACAAACACAAAGGCCCTCCAAAAAAGCAGAGTGGGCTTCGTAAATATTACCTTGAGGTGGATTTGTGCAGAATGGTCATGGGGGAATAATAACCCAACACTTCCCTTCTCCCCAAACCAGGTCTGTGGGACCTCAGGGACAGCCCTGGCTGTGTCCCTCTGGGGTGAGCAGCACTGCAGAGCCCTTGCTCCTTTTACCTGGATGCCAAACCATCCTCCCAAGTGCTTATAAATCTGGACTGAAGTATTTTTACCAGGCTTTTCTTTTTTTTTTTCAAGCCTTGTAAGGCAGGACTTGGAGGGAAACAGCACATTTTCCCGACACACGTGTGCCTTCCCACTGGCACACGCAGCTCCCCCTTCCCTAACCCTGCTCTCCCAGAGCCTTTTCCAGCCCATATAAAACTCTTCTTCCTTTCAGCACCGTCTCCCCACACCCAGCACATTCCTTTCATGTGCACAGACCGATGGCCTTATCTCTCACTCTCGCCCTAATTATGAAATGTGTGGTATGTTGCTGCTCCATGAGAACAGAGAGAGCTGCAACTGGGCAGAAGTTAAAGGACTCTTCTTCAGGCAAGCCAGGGTCAGGATAAACTGGCAGTCTGTGCTTGTTTGGGTGGTTTTTTTTAATTCCCATCTCCTCGAGAAGGGGAAAAAAGAGGAAAAAAAATCAAAATTATTGTTAAACCCATAAGCTGCATCTTGGTCGTAAGGATGGTTTGCACCGAGCAAACCTTTCCAGCACTGAAGTGTTCCCACTGTTTGTCACACCTGACAGACACTGAGAACAGCACAGGGGGTTTGGATGCTGAGCTCCTGAGCTCGACCTGGGGCTCTGGCTGTCGTGGTCTCGCCGTCAGCACAGTCAGCACAGATATTCCTCTCTGTTCCCCAGAGCTGCAGGACCTCGGTGCGTAGCAGGAGGCTTTCTGTGTCTGGCAGGCATGTGGTCCTTAAAATGCAACTGTCAGACACTTTGCAGTGGGATTTCAAAGGGGATGACTACTGGCTTATGTCTGCTTCCACCGAAATTGTCTGTAGCAGCAAGACAGCCAGGCCAGGAGACGGCTGCCTTTGAAAATCCCACCGTGAAATGCCGTGTATCTGAGAGCTACATCTGAATTGGGCAGAGCCCCCCCCTCTCCCCCAATTATTTGAAAACATGAGCTAGACAGCGTTAGCCTGGTCAGCCGTTGAAAAAGGGGAACATATTCGTGACCTGCCATGCGTTCCTGCTCCTCCTGACCCTCCCCCTATCCCCACTTTGTCAGCCCTTAGTGAACCAAAAACTGGCTTTTCTGATTTGAATCATGATTCAGCCTGATGCGATTTGAAATGCCTGAATTCTTAACCCCCTGCATGATGGGATTTTGTCTAATGGAAATGCCAGCAGCCTTTAAGTCAGGCATGGCAGAGCCTTGCCAGCCTCTCTACCCAGCATGCTAAATAAATGATAAATATTGTTGCACATATGTTACATCTGTCAGAAGTCTCAACATCACGCAACCGTCGTGTGGCCCTTTATAAGGTGATGAAAGGAGCAAAAAAACAACAACAAAACCCCAGTGCAAACATCAGATAGGCATTAGAGATTCCCTGACAGTGCAAATATAATGCCCTGTTAGGGAAATAGGCTTGTAAGGATTGGGGACATCTTTATTAGGTGAGGTAAAGGGCTGAAAGCAGTGGGTATGCTGTGGGTTCAGACTTTCTTTGTGAGGTCAAGCAGCCCCCAGCTCCTCTCTTGTCCTTATCCTGCAGTGGGGATGGTGCTGTCACTATTTTCAGTCAAGAGGTCCCAGGTTCTGCTTTTAAACACAAGGTTCAGGTGTGGGGGGAGGAGAAGGGAAGATCAATAAAGAAAATTCTGATGTTGCTCCTAAATATTAGATGTGTAGTTGGACATCCCACTGAAATATTTAGGTCTGCTGAAGGCTGGTATATATTATTTCACTCTTCCCCAGGGCAGGAATTTTTAGTAGCCCTTGCTCTAGAAGGGGCATGTGGCCAGTCGTGGAGAGCATTAAGTCAAGACTGGGATCAGGCCAAGAACCTGCAAATTCCTTGCCTATCTGAGCTGTGCCAGGGTCACCTCAGAGGGCACCCCACTCCTGCAAAGGTCTGGTCCTGCCTGTGGGAAGGAGAGGAAGCAGGGAGAGGGCGAGCAGAGGGAGGAGAAGGCTGTCAGCACACGCTGAGCCTCGGCTCTGCTCCCCTGCACCAGCTGGATGCTGGGGAGGCAGGATGCTCAAGTGCTAATGCATCTTCCTCCCCTCCAGCACAAACGAGTTCTGCAGAGGAGCAGATCCTCAGAGGGGACTTTCAGAGCCAAGGTCCCTCCCCAGGGCAGCAGTGAGGGGCACGTGGAGCTGCTCCACCTCTCGCCCAAGGCTCTGCCTGAGGGCAAAATCTCAGCCCGAGAAACATATTCCCTCCCTCTGCCTCCCTCCTGAAAAATAAGGGTCACAGTGGCATTTACCTCGAAGTCTATTAAAAAACATTGAACTCCCAGAGTGTGGTATGTGTGTTTCCTATTAAGAAGGCAGTTCCAGACTAATAACCATTTTTAATGGCTGTTGTTGTGCTTTGCACTAAATGATATCAGCTATTATTACAGGAGAAAGGCAAAGGAGCCTGGAAAATTAAATGAAATCCTTCTGTGGAAATTTCAAAGGGGATCAAAGATGCTCCCCAGCTTTTCACTAGAACCCAGGTGGAACATTTCCTAGTTCCAGTGTAAGGTAGGGAACCCCTGGAAAAGCCCTTGTGCAGAAAGCAGGTCTAATTTTCCCTCTCTTTCTTTAAATCAAGTAACTGTTGGAAGTCAGATAGTTTTCTTGATACAAATAAGAATAAGATTGGGTCCACTGAGGCTTAGGAAGGTCAGTGGATGGTGGCAGAGGGCAGGAGGAGTGATGTTTGGTCAATCCTTTATTTGTTTCTCTGTTCTGGTTGTGAAATGAATAAATAAATGGTACTTGCAGGATGTGATTCATCTTATCCTAAAGTGCATGTGAAAGTAGGTTGGATGGGTTGTACCCCAAATTATGGCTGTTCCCCTCCTTTATCTGTAGCAGGAACCCAGGATGACTAGATCTAAGAGCAAAAGAACTTACCTTGAGAAACAGGGCAAGAGGGAGAGCCGGGGACAGGTTTGTTGACCTTCACAATGTGTTTCAAATTATTTGTAGGCTGTGACTGCAAGTTGAGAAAAATTCAAACCAGCCTTGATGGTATTGAAGCAAGTCAAATTTGGCTGAGGCCAAATGGTTCGTAATTTAGTTTAAGACCATGACTGTGAGTCTTAAAAATCCCAAACAGTGGGTCTTGCTGGCAAGCTGAGCATCTATTAATAACTTGGCAGTGAAAGCAGAGGGGTTTGTTCTCAGGGCTCAGCCCTGCCAGGTTTTGAGCTGCCCAGACCTCCCACTACTTGTGTGGGAAGTGAAGTGCCCAGCACTTGGCAGGATGTGACCCTAAGGACGGGCTGCAGGGATAAATTGTCTTTGTCCCCTTTCATTTCCAGAGGGTTCCCTCCATCCAGGCTCCAGGCAGAAGTGCTCCTGGTACCTACAGAGCCACTCTGCAGGTCGGGGTGATCCATTTAGATTATCCCATTAAAAAGATGCAGCCTGTTTTCCAAATGCACAGAAATCTAACTAACTTAGTCGCTCTAATTAAGCCCCCGCTGCAATTTCCACCGTGCCATTAAAATAAGTTATGCTCAAATGCAATGAAATGCCTGTAAATCAAGTGAGATTGAAAACCCCTTTGGCTGCAGGGATGTGTTTGTCATAAAGACTTTAACATCCTAAATTTTTAAAAATGCTGTACACTCAGGGAGTCAGGGTTCATAGGGAGGAGCAGTGTCTTGTTGCATCCTCTCATGGAGCTCAAGAACCAAGATGGACACTGCTACTGCATTTTCCTTTTTGTTTTTAGCACAAAATATATCAAAGTTCAGTTGTTGAGGCTGAAGGTGGGTGTTGTTTGGTGCCTGTTCTGAACTACCTCTCTGAAATTCATTTCCCAGTTCAGGGTTGGCTTTGAATGAACCTGGATCTGAAAGGGAATTCAGAATATTATCCTACTTTTAATGAATGTGGTGTTAAATCTTAATTTTTTAAAAATTATTTCCTTAAAAAGGAGACCAACACTTTTAAGTTTTAAACTTACCTTTGAAATTAAGTTTACATTTGACTAAGAAAGGGAGACAGACCCTACATAATCAAAATTACTTTAAGTCCTTTAAGGCTATTTCAGCAAAAGGAAGGTATGTCAGGTGAGAGCACAACCCAGAATTTATACCTGTCTACTCATTGCTTATGGAGCATGTATTTTGTTGCTCAATTCCCTTTTTTTTCCTTCTTCTCCTTCAGATCAGATTTACAAGGCAGTGACAAGACAAGAGGGGAGGGCTTTAAGCTGAAGGAGGGTGGACTTAGATCAGATATTAGGAAGAAATTGTTTATTGGGAGGGTGGGGAGGCCCTGGCACAGGTTGCCCAGAGAAGCTGTGGCTGCCCCATCCTTGGGAGTGTCCAAGGCCAGGCTGGACGGGGCTTGGAGCAACCTGGGCTAGTGGAAGGGGTGGAACTGGATGATCTCTATGATTTCTTCCAACCCAAACCATTCTGTGATTCTGTGATCTGGTTGGTTCTACCTGTTTGGGTGCAAACCCTCTCACTTGTGCTTCTCTCTCTCCTCCCCTCCTGTGTAAAGGCCACAGAGAAAATGAGCCCAGTGTATTTGAAACGTATGAGGAGGTGGTAAGATTTACCCTGGACCCGGTTCCAGAGAGGTTAATTGCCTTGCTGAGGACCAGGTAGGGAATGCTGTGGCTAATCTTCAACCCAGCCTCCCTTCCCAACATCACAGGAGAGCAAACCAGTTATTTTAAGCTGTTGTTCCTTGTGTTTATTCTGGCCCGGGCCTCCCATCCCTCCCCTCCATCCCCGGCGCGGCGGCCGGAGCGTTGCCATGTCACTGCAGAGCCTTCCTCCTCCCAGCAGTTGTGCAGAAACCGCTTTTCTCTCCCATTCCTCCTCGGCAGCAGCAATTTGTTATTCTCCAGAAATAGCTGCAGCTTCAGCACCTGTTGTGCAGCCCCAGAGGAGCCACACAAACAGAACTCCTGTTGGTGGCACCGGACCGGGATCCGCTCGCGTTTTTCCCCGATAGAATTCTCCTTCTGTCTCACCAGACAAATAATCTGTTGCAGCTCTTATTGCTTCTTATCTTTTGCAGCTTGGACCCGTTCCATGCACCATTTTGTTCTCAAAGATGCCTAAAAGCTGATTCCTCAGCGCTAGCCAAAACAAATGAGAGTCTTGGCTGGCGGCGTGGCAGCAGCAGCTGGTTCCACTGTGGCTCCCACACCTAACACTGGGGCAGCCTTGGCTGGGATAAAGACCCTTTTCCCTCATTAGGGGTCTGGGGAGAAGCAGGAGGGAAGTGAAGTCCTGTGAGGTTGTTTGGCTGATCTTGGTTTCATTTTAAGTTGTTATTAGAGGTGTTTATTTATGGTGTGTCGCTCCAAAGCCTTTGTCACACAGGAATAGGAATGGGGACACCCAGGGTCTGTCCCAAACACTCACCTGCTGTGTGACTGGGAATGGGGACACCCAGGGTCTGTCCCAAACACTCACCTGCTGTGTGACTGGGAGTTTTCCCTGCCTTTCCTTGATATCCCTACTCAGGCTGCCAGAATGTCACAGCTGGAGCTGGCACAGCCACACGTGTGTACAAACCCACAGAAAAGGCCCCTATAAGAGGGGTCCCAGCTGGGCCCTATAAGCATCAGGGCAATGCAAAGAGTCATATATATTGTCCAGTTTGTCAGCCCTGGTAGATGTAGTTGATCCTACAGCATCCCCAGGAGATTTTTTAATGCCTGCAACGAACACCATTTGAGTTAGAAAAACCAAGAGAAGGTGCAGAGGAGACGTAGCAGTTAATGAATAAAAAGTGCAGCAAAAAACAAGGCTCAGCAAGTTTCTGAACTTCTGAAAAGTCGGGATTTAGACTCAGCCTTGATCTGAGCTTTCTGGTGCTGCAATACCAGTCACTGCTACAGAGGTGTGAAGCTATTGCAGCAGCTGAATGAGCTCTCAGCTTCTGTTTTGCAGATTGAAACCCTCTTTTCCACGCTCATGTATCCCTTAATTTTCCTAATCATTCCATTCTAGGTGAAGGGCTTGTAATTGGGAGGCCCTCAGTAAACAAGGTGGGGTTTGGGACTCCCTGGTGTCTCACTGGTTCCCCTTAATGCCCCATCTTTGATAACATCATTTTAGGGCTGTTTTGGGCTAAAAATAAAACTATCAAGGTGTTTGGCTGTACAGAGACTGGGAAACTGTAATGGATGGATGGATAGATGGATGGATGGATGGATGGATAGATTGATGGATGTGTTCTCTCTGTAATATGGGAAGGCCAAGCTGGTCAAAGACTTGTAGACACAGTGTCTCTGCTGAGCCGAGAGAACATTATGTCACCGTGAAAATGCCACGCATTTTATTTTAAAAGGACATCATGGCAAGGCTTTAATCAGATCTCTTAGTGCCTTAGACAGCTTCAGAACCTGATTCAATAAAAACATGGCTGGGCTCCAGCACGATGAGGAGAAGCAGACTTGCTGTGGGGACTTATCTGTGCCTGCACAACCTCTGCTTTGGAGCACTTCTGACCACTTGAGCCCAGGCTCCTCTGCTCTGTTTGCTGTGGAACAGGGAGTTTCTGAGGGGAGGACACCAAAAAATCCAGCGATGGGATGCGATGTTTGGGTGGGGAAAGCTAATTGATTTGACAGTTAATCAAAAACTACTAAGGGAAAATCAATATAGAGTAAAACAATCTAGTCTTCAGTTCTATATCGTATTCCCAGTGGCATTGTTGATTGTATAGCATCAGTGTCATCTATTTTAGATGGAAATGTTACCAACTATAATGCCACTGTTGATGTTTCAAAACGATTCTAATCTCATTTCAATAATAGCTTCTGTCTCTCTTAGTGACACACATGCCATAACATTCTGGGCTAAATTGACAGCACTAATAACACACTCAGTTTTTATATTATTCGGACCCCTGTCTGCATTTTTTTTAAGCATTCAGGGGTTTGCACAGCAGGAAGGGTGAGCACCTCCCTTGAAAACCTCAGGCAAAGGAGTGCCTGGACATTCCTGATGCTTTGCTGGCACTTGGAGAGTTCCCTCCTCAGCTAAGAGGGATTTGGGGGTTGTGAGCTGGAAAGGTCTGACTGGAGGGATCTGCTTGAGGTCTCAAGGAGTAATTCAGGAAGGGCAAGGTTAGGGCTGAGCTGATGGCCAGGCTTGTGGTTTAACTGCTGGACTATGGACTTCCTCCTGAGGTCTTGAGTCCCTTCAAGTGGACAGAAAAAAAAATCCCACAGGGAAATTCCCTGCTGGTTTTCTGGAAGGCCTTTCCTTCTCATCAAAGCCTGACATGCCGAACTCCAGGCCTCTCGTGTGGTTTTATGGCATATTTGGTTTTTGTCCTGCTTGCAATTCAGAAGTGAAAAATGAGTGTGCAGCGATGGGCAAAGGGTGAGCTGGACACCTCAGGATGAATCAGGGTCTCCAGACAGAGCTGGGAGTTCTCAGCTCCTGGATGTCTCACTGGGATGAAACTCAGAGTACAGCTCATAGTCCTTTCTTGGGTGGACCCGGCAGTGATTTGATTTAAAATTCAAGGAAGCCTCCAGAACTTTTTGTGAGGAAAATTTTGGTCTTGCAGCAGGTTTAGAGTCTTCCCAGCCTCCTCCTGCACCACGCTGAGCAATGAATCCACTGAGCAGGCAAAGCACTTCAGCAGATGCTTTGCTACACACTTGATTTCAGCTCTGCTGACCATGGCTCAGGCTTAAATTTTAGCAAATAAAAAAGTCACGTTGGGGTGAATGGACTTGAAGCCTGTGCTGAATTTTAAGCTTGGCTTTTGCCAGAGCCCTGCACTTGAACCTGTTTCTGGAATACACACAGGTCATAACTGGGAACACAGAAACAAAACCTTTCCAGTAGATCCTTCATTTAAAACAGCTTTCCTCTTCAATTGTCAGCTGTGGATTTAAATGGGATGAAAATTGTCTTTTCTTTCTGATTTTTATCTTTTCTTTCCTCCTTTCTTTTTCAGGGGAATTTTCCCTTTATTAACTTTTTGAGCACAAAACGCAGAAAATAAATGAACAAACAGAACCTGGAGCAATATGTGAGATCTTTAATTCAGCAGTCATTATTATTGACATCAGGAGAAAGAAATGCAAGAGCCCAAGTCCATTGCTTTAAGCTGGGATTTTCAGAAGAGCCTGCTGGAGTTTGGTGCTCAAATCCCATGAAATCCCCTTTGTACTTTCCACTTCTCTTTCTTTTCCTTTAATTTGTTTTTTTCTTTGACGTGGGAAAGGCTTGGAGCATTTTGTTGGTTGTGTGTTATTCCATAATGTTTAGGATCAGCACTGAGGATCAGAGCCAGTTCAGGGCACAAAGTAACAGGCACATCCTTCCCTCAGGATGTGGTGTCTGATGGGAGGTTGTGGAACCATCTGTGGACTCCCCATCCCTGGAAGTGTCCAAGGCCAGGTTGGACGGGGCTTGGAGCAACCTGGGCTAGTGGAAGGTGTCCCTGCCCTTGGCAGGGGGTGGAATGGGATGATCTTTAAGATCCCTTCCAACCCAAACCATCCTGTGATGAGGAGAAGGGAAAGAGGACACAGCAGTGGGAAGCTTTGCCAACAAAGGATGAGGCGATGAAGAAGAGGGAGCCGTGGTAGGGGGCAAGGCAGTTGTAAAAAAGGCACAGAGGATGAGAAAGGCAGGGCTGTAATGTTCATCAGCCTCCTTAGTAGGTAACTCCTGACATTCCTTTGAAGATGTACTCGTTTGCTGGGAACTGTTTTGTAACCCCTGTGTTCCTTGTGCCTGGTGTAAGGTCCTGCACACCCCTCTCCACAGCTCATAATTAAAGTGTCCAGCCATATCCCACCGTCCTGAGCTCAGCCTGCAGAGGGACTTTCTAATTTCCCAACAACCTCTGCTTGAATCACAGTAATATTTCAGTTCATCATCATCATGGCTAGGCTTCACGAACAAAGATTTGGGAATATTTCAGTAATTTGTGGAAAAAATCCCTACCCTATTCTGCTGGGACAAGCCAGCCTGAAGCTTGCTGTGATTAAGCCATCACTGAGCTCTGTTTTCCTTTCTTTTCCTGTCAGAGGAAAATTTATCATTTTGAACACACCTAGTAGAGTTTTCTCAGTTTTGCTTCTCATTTTATTACCGGGGAGTCACATCCTCAGCACAAACCAGGGGTATGATCTGGATCCAGGCAACTAAAGCTCTGAGGGAATTCAGGAGGGCAGCAGGTGTTGGATTTTTGGTTGCCTAGGCCAGTCCTTCCTCTGGTGCTGATTCCTGACCTCATCACAGCCTCTCTTATGATGATGAGGCACCAAAACGTGGTGGCTGACGCAGCCCCTGAAGTGTGGCTGGTGCTGCTCTGACCTTTTCGTGGTTCTGCACTTTGAGTGAGTGGCTGTCCCAGCCCTTCCCCACAGGAGGAGGATGCTTGCAATCACGGGAGGAAGGGAGCTGCTGGATAATCAGCCTGCAGAGTGAGGAAAAGGTCAGGATAATCCAGTGTACAGCGGAGATGGATGCGCAGACAGGTGATACACCAGCACAGCTCGAGGAGTAGAGACGTGTTTTCTAACCTTCAAAGAAAGTTGTGTTCTTTCTCCTATTCCCTCCTCACCCAAAGCAACCCACAGACTTGTTATTTTATTTAAAAAAGGCATGTATTCTCTACAGGTTTTCACAGACAAAATGCCTTTCCTGCCTTGCTGTGTCTGCAGGACAGGAGCAACAAGATTCAGCGCTGTTTTCTTTCAAAGTATCATTTCAAATATCTTACCTCTGCTCAGTTTCTCACTCTTTTCCTTTAAAAAAATTATGAAAAGAGGTATTACATGAATACTTTAAGAGGAAGCCTGTTAAAAACTGCAAGTAGAGTATTGTGAGTCGTGCTCCCTTTTTCCCCTGGTGAAGCAAAATCAGCAAGAGAGAAGGAGAGATTTTTAAAAGTAGTGGTTTTTTCTGTTCTCTCAGCTGCAGGATGGAAGATTTGAAGCAATGATAAAGTACTGATTTTCTTCTGAAAATATCATGGCCTAATATCTAATATTTCTTATTATTACCCCTCCTGCAGAACAGTAAAAATTCCTGAGCTGCAAGGAGGTGCTCAGGGACATACCAGTGTATTGAAGTTGAGATACCTGAATTTATCACAGGAATTAGATGGATGTCCTACTTCAAATTTACATGCCTACCAGCAGCAGAGGGACATAATTGAAGAATAAAACCTAAATAACATGTAGGAGGAAGCTCTATGTTATTACGAATCAGTTTGGTTATCTTCATTAATCAAGCTAGAAATCAGTCCTCTCCTTTCTTAGAGCTTTCCTTCACGAGACTCAGTGTAACCCAAAGGGTAGAAAATAATTACCCACAATTAAAGAATGTGCAGGACAAGCCAAGGTCAAGGTGAAGCTCGAGGGATCTTTCATTAGTCACTTTGAGACAGGTTGAGAGCAGGCTAATAAAAATTCTGACCTTCGTTATTTCGTTGTCTAAGAGCAACTGAAGCTTGTTCAGCAGAGCAGAGGGTGTATCCCTCTTGTCATTCCTCATCAGGGGAGTCACAGGGACGATTTTTAGTCACAGCAAAGTCTTACTGAACTCAAAACCCTGCAGACTCTTCCCTTCAAACACCTGGCTGAGAGGGGATAAAACCTGAGCACAAGGTTTTGTAGCAGTTGCTGATTCATTCGTGGCCTGTTTGCCATGATTTTGGTTGTCTCTGTCCCATTCTTGCTGCCTTGGATTCTGGCCTTAGCACTCCTTTTTATCACCTAAGAAATAATCCTTCCCTCCCAGTCCTGTCAACACCATTTGCCTCGCTCAGGTCTCCATCCTCTCCCCGTATCGACTGCTCCACTTTGCTTTATGAGTCCTTCAGATGTTCTGGTCCCAGCTCCTTCCTGAGAGCCCTGCAAGGTCATGGCCGTGCCCAGGCAGCAAGAAATGCAAATATCTCCCCAGTCCCTGCATGAAGGAAGGGGAAAACCAGACCCAAACACATCCCCACACCCAAGTCAGCCCCTGCGCCCTTTGGTTTGCCTCCAGATTTGAGGAATCTCTCCCTGAAATCACCTTTCTCGTGCAACAGTGGTGAGGATGGGATTTAAACTGGATTTCCTGCTGGTTGGAGGCTGGTGTAGCCTCTGGAATAGGGTCTATAAAAGCAGAACCTCTTTACATCCTGGTTTAGGCACCTCTGGTTTGAATCCAGCCCTTTTTTCTCAGTCTGAGTCCAAATCCTTCATTACCTGGTTTGATCCTTTTTTTTTTTGGCTTGTAAGCCAGGCTGCACCTTGTGATGCCCAGGTACTGGTTTCCTAATTATCCCTCCTGGATGCTCAGGAGAGCAGATGGAAGGGTCAGTGTTATTTGTGCCCCGGGTGCTGTCCTGTCCCTGATCAGCCCTCAGCAGCTCAGTGTTTGAAGCAGGTTCCAGGCATTCACCACCCACTTGAGCACTGAAAAAAAATCAAAATCACCTCTCCTTAGACTGGCATCTTAAGATGTTTTGCTTCAGGCCTGGACAGGTTGTGCCAAAACAACCCAGGACCTGGTATTTCCATGGTCACTGCCCAGTGCTTGGGCTTAACCCATCCTGTGCCACAGGGAAACCTGGAATTCCTGTGTGCCCAGGGATTGCAGCTCACTGATGGGACAGCTCATTTCTAGATGGTCACTGCAGGCTGGAACCACATTTCAGTCTTGCAGTTGCCCAATTCTTATGAAGTCTGGTTGGATTTGTTTGGGAATTCACTGTCCAGCCCCAGATAATTTGTTTTATTTCCTTTTCCTAATGCTCCAGCCCTGTGTATGGCCTTCCATAGTGAACTGCCACTTGAATGCAACTCAATCTCCCTCTTCCTGCAGGGTCATTTTTCCATGAGGGTTGAAACATCCACATTTTTCTCTCATTCCCTACAATCAGCTACACCACTCCAGCCTCCAGCAGTAAGGGGGCAGATGTCACCTCCTGCCACCTTTTTCATGAAGATTGATGCCTGTTCACTCCTTTCCTTCTGTGTAACTGAATACCCACTAAACATTTAGCAGATGTAGAGCTGCAGAGCCTGTACCTGAGGAGGGGGAAGCTTCAGGACAACCTGACAGTGTCACATGGAGGGGGACACATTTCAGAGAGGTCTGTCTGCCCAAGAGCTCTGGACCTTGTCTCAGTTAACCACCTATTCAGCAGTGAGTTGTCTTGGTGGAGAGAGATGAGCACTTCCAGAGGGTGATTTATTCTGTCCTATGATGGGATAAACTTCCATCTGGTACCACCTTTTCCTTCCCTGTGTGATGACAGAAGACTGCAGGTAGAGGTAGATGTATTTTACATATGTATTTTACAATCTGAGCTGTCTGAGGTGTTGTCCATGTGTGAGAACACTGAGGAAAGCAAAGCTGGTCCTCCTTTGTTCCATTTCTTTCCTACAAATTCTTCTGTGTTTCCTCTGTTTTCAGGAGACAATACAGGAGAGATTTGTTGCTAACACAAGATGTCAAATTGCTGTGATTAGAGCCAGGTTAGATCTGTATTTCTTTTTTTTTTTAGCTCCACTGACTCTTCCTACCCATATTCCAAACACCAAGGGAGGAACAGCTTATGAGCTCAACACTCCCAGGAAAATGAAGGAGCTTTAGGGAGTGAGCACTTTGTGAGATGGGACCTAAATTAATCCCTGCTGTAAATCCATCCCAGTCTTTGACAGATTGGGCTGAGAGCAATGCAGGTGATGAACAGGAGGCAAAGGCATGGTACAGGGTGACTTATTTCTCTACAAAACCTGCCTTCTATCTTGCTCCTTGCTGCTCACATCATACAGCCCCTGTGTTTAATAACTTTGGGATTGACAGCAGTGAACTTATTGGTTCTTACTCTTCAAGGGACTCCTTAAATCTTAGGGGCACTGTCCTTCCAAGCACTCAGATCAGATTGCAAAGCAAGTTTCCAGAGCTCTCTGCTCCCTTTGATTCCCAGCATCTTCCATTACTGCATTTTATCCTGCAACATCCTCCAGATGGTGGAAAGTATCAGGAATCGTTCCATGAGTGAGAGGGTAAGGGATGGGTATAGTTAAAGGATTTTGGAGACAGGGAATATCTTCTGCTCCTCCTTGATCTGTTTGAGAGGCAGGGAAGCTGAAAAGCAGAGGTGTAATGTCAGTGTTGGACAGGGAAATCTGCAGCCACAGTAAGGACGGGCCTGAGAGTCCAGAGTCCTTCCAAAGGGATGTACCTGTGGAGCTCCAACCTGGCCTTCCAATCTTCCTTGAAAAAAAACCCCTCCTGCTTGTGTCTCACATCCTTCCTGAACACACTGTTGCTGTCCTTCTCATTTTACCTGGCTGCAGCACAGTTAAAAAGAACATTAACATATCTCCCAGGGGCGGATGAATTCATCCTCGCTGTGAATCCCAGGCACTTTGTACCTTTCTTGGGGGCTTTTATTCATTCCCTTTGGCATCCCTGCATGAACTCATCTCTGGGTTCCCCATTCCCAGGATGAACTTGATATACAGCAGCGTGGCTAATCCTGTTACCGAGCCCAGGGGAGGACCATGAAGAGCTGCCCATGCCCAGACTACGTGGCTCCATCCCTTGCCATGAGTCATTCCAGCTGCTGGAGAACGCTATCTCTGTAGATTCCCCTTTGGAAAAAGGAGGATGGAGGCTGCTCCAGCCGAGCAGTGAAAATATCTCCCCCCAATTTGCAGACAAGGGGGTTCTTTCAGAGACGTTCTTGAAGGAAATGCCGCGCATGGCACGAACACGCTCCAGCTCCAAGGCCAGAGGATAAAAGACACATATGCTGGCACAGATTAGATAAGAAACAACCATATGTTTCTGCTCTGAATCCACTGCAGAATCAAGTTTGCTGGTGTATCTGCTCACAGGACAGGTCCTGGCATATGGACAGGGAGGGGAGTCCGTAGGTGTGCGGAGGAGAAAGGTTTGCCCCACTCTGGAGAAAGGAATCGCAGCCAGGGTGGAATGACAGCAATTAGAGGTGGAGATTAATGCCACCGGGTCTGAGAGCATGATTTCAGTGGAGTCACTCCTGATTTACAAGAGAAAGTGCAGGTCCAGCAGCTCCACAGCCTCGCCGAGGTCTGCGTCGTGTTTTCCCTCCGGCCAGAACTGAGCGGCACAAGACACGTATGAACACACACACACTAGTGCAGCACAGCATTTCCCACACAGGGATGGTTGAGATTTCATCTAAACCCATGGAAAACACTACTTTTTGTTTGCCTTACTGTGGAAGTCAAGTGTTTTCTAAATAGTCACCTATTTATTTATTTATTTCTCAAGTAACAAAAACCAAGTGAAACCAAGCGAGCTTTTTTCCCCCCTCCCATGGTATTGGCTGTTATTGCCAGTTTGCAGCCTCAGGTTATTACTCAAAGTGGTTTTGGATTGGTTTGTTCTCACTTTCCCTCTCTGCTGTTGATTTCTGACCAACTCAGTTGCAAGATGCTGACTGCCCCATAGATAAAAGTTTCAGACCCTGGTACCTGAAGGTAAACCTGGCTGACTGCTCCTGTCCTTTTAATTCCTTGTTCTCTCTCTTCCACTGGCTGCTGAGCCACTTGTATCTGTCTAGTCAAGTTATCCTTTTATTTCTCCTTATTTTCTGTTTGCAGTTCAACACAAAATTTGACTGCAAACTCGTTAGAAACCAGAGAAAGGCCAAGGGAAAAGTTGATTTGTGCAGTGAAGGAAGAGTGATGATGGTGAAAAATCTGAACACAGAGCCTTTTTTGTTTTGGTTTGGTTTGTTTTTTTTAAATGATGTTGGGAAATGAGACATCTGAAATGGTGATTGGGCTGATGAACTTCATCCTCTAATAGTTACAGGCTGCTGGGTGCAGTCTCTGAGCTGTTAACAGGGAGCTCTGAGAGCAGCAGGAGGGTGGGGGAAGGAACGTCTCCGAAAGGACACGCGTGATGCTGAGCTCCAAAAAAAAGTTGTGAAGGGGAGGTGTGAAGTCCAGGAAGTGGAGAATTGTGGACTAGTCATTTCAGTGCCAGCCAATGGGAAATTACTGGGGGGAAAAAAACCCCATTGAACCAAGTATCTGTTCACACCTAAAGGATAACGAGGAGGAGAACGAGACAGCAGGGATTTGTCAGGCAGGGATACCCAAAATTAAATCCTAATAAAATCTGGAGTTACAGATAAATTAACAGGCAGGTTATGTGGGATGCTCTTTATGGCACAAAGATGATAGTAATTGCCTCCAATACCACACTTCCCTGGGTTTGATTCCATTTCACTATCAGGACAGCACAAGGACCTGTTCCTCAAGAACAAAATCCCCTTCCTGAGTAGCAAAAATCACCTCCTGACTCACAGATCACTGGGACAACTCCACTCCTCCCAGGAAATGTGTGTGACAGTACCAGGAACAAGCACTCAAGAGCCAGTGATTAAAACAAAACAAAACAAAAAAGATTGGCTAAACCAGTGAGTTTATTCTGAAGTGTTTCCAAATGGCCACACATCTTTGTTTCAGTGGTGAAAATCCCCTTTTTAAAAATTATTTTATTCGATCAATTAAATGCTACCAATTTCTGGATGCACTAACCACAAATTTGCTAAATTCCTGAGCTAATGAAAGGCTGGCTTGCTTTGACATGAATGGGAGTTTTGTTTGAGTAACAATCGAATAAGGACTTGGCCCAAAGACAGCAAGGAAAACATTTAGATGTTAAATATGGATTCAGAAGACCTTTCTTCAAATCTTTTCTCTTACAGTAACAGGATAGTAATTGTGTTCTCTAGAAGGGACAGCTCAGTGAGATGTCCAGCACTTCTCAGCATTTAGCAGAGTGAACAAGAAACTATGCAAATATTTTAGTTTAGAAATACTTGCAGCTCCTTTTCAAACAATGAAAGCCTCAATTAAAGCCAGATCTCTGTTATTTAAAAATTCCAGGCAGCAACTGAGAGAGAGAGAGAGAGAGTGTGAGTTCCATTTTTCTTCCCCTCACTCTCAAACATAAAGTTCAAGGTATTTGAGAGTCAGGAAAATTGTGTCTAAACATTAAAACTGTGAGAGCTGAGGAGGCTGGAGCTGTGATTCTTATCTTCTAAAGAGTTTTGCAGTCATCAATACCTAAAGTAAGCTGAAGTACAAGAAATAGGTGACCTTAATAGATATAACTCTGTATGGGTTCATTGTACCATGAAATTAAATTTTTAATCTGAATTGATGAACAAAAATGCTGGTTTGATCCTCCCCACACACAATAGTTTAAATACTTTGGTAACCATTTCCCTTCCAGAATGGAGCTGCACAAACAAGGTCAGCAATAATCCACTTCAGGGACTGTGGGCTGGGATGATCCAGAAACAAAAAAAAGGTCCTGGTGACTATTTTTGCTTTGTTAAATAGCTGCAAGAAAGATTTAGGATTATTGGGAAGGTAAAATGATGTTCTTTTGCTGCTGATAATTAAAAACATAGGGGTTAATCCCAAGTCACTAAAATCTGTGGTCACTGAGTCTTTTGATGGCTTTGGATGCAGTTCCAGGCTTCTGCTTTTTTTCCCCAGTGGAAGCCACTGGTTTTTGTGTATAATCACATTCGGTGACACCTTTTCCTCTGAGCTCATCCCATTTCAGCAGGATTCCCTTAAAAGTGATGCTCTTCCTCCCTGGTACCTTTCAAATCCTGCCAGGCTGAATTCCAAGCAGATCCGTTGTCTAGGAGGGAATTGCTCACTGTTTTACAGCTTCTGACCACTTGACCTCAAGAATGTTAATATAAAGTTGTAGAAGCTGAAATGAAGATATTAATAGAGGATCTCCTGCCAAAAAAAAAAAACAAACAAAAAACCAAAAAACAAACCCAAAACTCAAAAAAAGAAGACTTTAACTAATTTCTTTATTTTTAAAAGCCAACTTTTTTCGATTTTTATAAAGTTTATCAATATTAAAGACGCTCTCATCTCCATCATCTCATTTACAGCTCCTTCTTCCCCTAAAATTCCCATCAGACATTCGATGGCTAAAAACAAACAGGAACGAAAATAATGAAAAATATCTTCTTTGCCTGGGTACAAAGCCTGCCCTGGGATGTGTTGGTCAGCTGGAGCTGTCAGGAGGGCTGGAGGAATTATCTGCTATTATCTGCCGAGTAAACACCATCCCAGAGTGAAAACTGATGCCGTGGCATTTTTTCTAATGCAATAGGCATGGCCCTCAAAACCTGAGTGTTGGAGCCAAATGCTCTGCCATGGCCCTATACAATGGCCCTCTTTGACAATAGCTGGGTCCTGAGGTTGTTATGAAATCCAGGCTATTTTGGGAGGGCCCCATTGTTCCTATTTTATATGTGCTGCAGGCTCGTGCCTCGGAAAACGTGGAATTCATTGCAGAAGTGGTCGGTGCTGCTGGAAAAGCTGGAGGTTTGGCCCCAATGAGAGGGGAGAAGCGTTTCTCCCACCATCCAGGGCCTTGGGGACAGCTGGAATCCATAGGGAAGCACCAGCATTCCCTGCTGCCTGTGGGAAGGAGGAGCAGTGAGAGCTGCCAAGCAGAGCTGATGCTCACCACCCCTTTTATAACCCATTTTAGAAGCAGCCCTGCCTGTCCTGGAGGTATCTCACCTTCTTTGCTACTTCTCAGAGCAACATCTCATTTAGCACTGAAGGAGGATATAAAACACTAACTATCCAGCTGGTGGAAGTTTTTTGATTTCCTGAAATAAGGTGTTTTTGTGCCCATAATGAAGCTGACTCATTGCTGCCATTAAATAGGAGGGGTTGCTGTGTCTCTTCTGCTCTCTCATGGCCTGATTCTGCCCTCCTGTCTCTCCCAGGAGACAAGGTCAGGCCATCAAAGTTAACAACGTGATGCACGTGGAAGTCAGAGGAACACGAGCCATTTGTGTGCTCTCCATGTCACTCGTTCACTTCTCCACTTATTTCACCACAGAAAGTGAGACCTTCAGCAAGAAGGGACTGCAAAGCCAAGTTTTAATGCTTTTGCAAAAATAGCTGGGCACTTCCCATGGGATTCCTTATTCCTGCAGGAGACCCCTGGCCCTGAGCTTGTCCATACCCCCAAAATGCCCATGTTTTGTCTTGCTCTCCCTGTTCAGACCCATCCCTGACTCCACAGCTGCATCATCTCCTCAGATCACCTTTGATCCTTGACAAAATGTCAGTTCCTGCTGTAATTTTTGCTTCATTTAAGTTAATAATTCCAGGTAAATCAATGACCTAGTGATGTATGCAGTTACCTGTAAGGTAATTCTAGCCCTGGCCTGTTTTGGAGAGAAAACCAAGCACACAGGGATTTTATGGGGTTATGAGAAGTAGAGAACATCCAGGGGAAAAGAGTATTTCCCTTGCCTGGTTTTACTAGTGGGCCCTGTGGCTGTTGGAGTTAATATTTTGGATATTTGTCAACATTCTGGATCATGATGAGGCTCTGGATTAGTCATGTAATTTCTGCTGTTCTGTGCCTTTATACTAAAAAAAAATATATATTAGTATTCAACCCTACAAGATAATTAGCAAAATTTATTTGAGCCCATGGAGATGCCTAAAAGAAACTCCTTTTTTTAGTTGTTTGTGTTTTTTTTTTCCTCTTTCTTATGTGTTTCTAAATAACTCCTGGCTTTTCAAAACTCCTTGTGTGCTTGTAGAGAGATCCTTCCCAAAACTGGGGACTTGTAATCAGACTGACAAGTGGACTGGGGGCTGCTGGAATGACCCATGAGGTCTTGTAAGCTTAGTCAGGGTTCCACAGAAGGAAAACCTTCCATTATTTTATTCTTTGCTTTTGCTCACAGCTCCCAAATGTCACAGCAGAGCTGGGAGTTTTCCTAGTCCACGGAAACTGTGGATTTGTGCACCCTCAGGCAGTTTTCCTGAAGTTACTGTAAAGTTTGGACAGTCAGCCTTTCCCTGCTGAGATCGATCTGAGCAAATTTAGAGCCATCGAAGCTCATTAAATATTTATTGATGTTTGTTGCATGTGTATTTTTTCCCTTTTTCCCCATTTAAACCAATTCCGAGTTTGTGCCCTGAATGCAGATCAGCAAATGAGGAGGGATGAGGAGCCTGCAGAAAAATAATGTTGGTTCACTGGTTCCTGCTATTCACTGGTTCCTGCTTCTCATTTCATCCTTCCATTTGGGGAGGCAGAAGAAGTGACAGGTATCACAGGAGTGGTTCATCCTCCTGGTGAAAGGACTGTGCCCTCCCCTGTGAGCATTAATGGGAATTAGGGACACAGTGTGGAGAGGGGAGCACAAGGGAAGAAATGTTTGTTATCCAGTGTTTCTGTCTAAACTGAGCACAGGTGAGAGGAGCTGGACTGGCAGCTCCTGGGAAGCACAATCTGTTCCCACATCCAGCCCAGCAGGACAGGAGCAGGATCCAGGAGGGAACTTCCCCAGGCTCATCTGCGGGGTTCCTGCACTGCTGGTAGGGAGGGATGTGCTCCCAGTTCTGGTTTGACTTAGTCCTGGGCTCTGAGCTCAACTGCTGAGTGATCTCAGGCCTGACAGCAGCTCAATGTGCTGACATGGATGTGTTTGCACATGTGATCCATCTTTAAGAGAAACCATAAGGACTCTTGGGCTTACCTGGAATGAATCAGGGAGGTTCTGCTGGACTAAAACTGAGCTACTTGATGTGCTGGCTGAGCATCAAGCCCAGAGAAATGTAAGTGTGTGGTTTATCTATTTTGTAAAATTGTCTGAGCAATAGCTTGCTTTGGAAGCTCACCAGCCTTCCCAGCCTAAATTTGGAGTGCTTTCATGTGCCAAAGCAGTCGTAGCTGAAGGACCGTGCAGCATCTCCCAGACAATGTTCCCATCCTCCATTGACTGAAATGGTGTAGCCCCTGTTGTTTAAAATACAGCTGCAATCTGCAACAGCAGAGCATTTTACCTCCACTCTGAGTGCTTTATCCTCAAAGCAAAGTCTTTTTCTTTTCTCCCCCAGGCCCCCAACCCAGCATTTAAACCCAAGGAGGCAAAGCCTCGAGGGTCCCCGCCTATATCTAATCATGGGAACTGTTGCTTAGTATTGATATTGCCTTATTAAAGCAATTAGCCAAGCATTTCAGAAGCTTGTTAATGCTTCTAGAGTGACTTCTAATGAGGGATAATGATAACAAGCATGGAAGGTCTCTGGTGAACTTTAGATAATGATGTAAATCTGAGAAAGGTCAATGGTATTCGTGGATTCAATGATGGCCATCCCATTTCCGTTCATTACCTAGTTCAGCTTTTATTTTCCCTTCCCAGGCCATTTAGATCTGCAGGAACATGTTCCTTATCCAATCTAGAGCCCCACCACTTGATTCACAGACTGACTTAGCCATGAAATAAATGATGCTGAGCCTTAGTGCTCCTTGTAATGAGCTCGAGTCTAGACAAGAACAAATCAATTAGCAGGAGGAAAGCAGAAACAACAGGAGGCACTACACAATGCCAATGTTTGCATTTGCATGGCAAAACATTTCCCCAGAAGATCCCAAAACAGGGGTCTGGGCACCACGAGGAACATTGGATGTGCAAAGGATGGTGCAGGAGGGAGGTGAGATCAAACAGGCACAGAAAGGTGCTACAGGGAGGCAAGAAATGGAGCTGGGAAGGTCAGGTGTGACAGCAAGGCCTGGAGAAGTCATCCTTGAACTTTTGATTACATTTTATGCAAATATTAAATGTTTATATTGCTGTTAAGTAGGCATTTGCTGGCTTAGAAATGTGACTGATGGGTGTCCTGTGTATCCCTGTGCCTGGTCAGGGACTGTGGCCCTAACCCACAGCCCACAGGAGTCAGTGCAACACTAACTTCCCACAGGAGAATAAATGAGGCTTTCCAAAGGGGCCCAAAATTCTGGGAGAGCTTGGAAAGGGTGCAGAGGTCACACCAGGCACTGTCTCAGTGCAGGATGACACATGGGGTTTTGGCTGAAGGAGGCAGAAGGGAAGGCAGAGCGCAGCAAGAGGAAGGGAATTTCCACCCTATTACAGGGTGTGATTCTGATATGAACTCTGTTTTTCTGAAGAGCCACAGAAGCAGTTTGAGGGGTAAAGCAAGTGTCTCTCACTGATAGACCCACAGAGCTGTCTATTTAGGAAAAAAGCTAGAGAGAGATGGTTTGATTACTCTGTGCTGGCACTGCACTGGTACATTCATGAGATACCAAAAGGCCATTTAATCTACTAGAGATAAGCATAAAAGCCTATTACCCAGCCAGGCAAATTCAAAATAGAAATAAAGTGCACATTTTTTTTTTTCTTTCCCCTAAAGTGAGGGTGATCACCCAGGGGAAGAAACTCAGCAGTGGATCAATAAACTGCCTCCTGCAGTCAGTGAGGGACTCCAGAGCACCAGCAGGTGTGAATGACCTGGCTCAGCCTCACCTCTGCTGCCCAGCTCTATTTAAGCCCAGATATGAGCCCAAAAATTCACTTTATTTTCTGTGTGTAGCTGTCCTGCTCTCCCTGACCTGTAGGCTGCTTTTCCCAGGCTGATCCTGGATGTTCCAGCATCCCCTGGAGCACAAACTGCATCCTTGCTGGGGAGGCTCCCCTTGATTCTCCCCCTGCCTCGGTTTCCCCCTCTGCTCAGCAGCCCCAATTCTGCTGGAATTCCTGACCTGCCAGGTGCTGTGATGAGGATTAATAATTAACAATGAGATTTTTTAAATCTGAGCTGACTCTCCAGAGTTCAGAGGGTTGTTCCGGGCTCGTACAGAAATCAAAGGAGGCAGAAGGTAATTGTAAATCATTTTCAGGAAGTGGTTTCATGCCTTTGGTGGAAAGAGGTATAAAAGGGAAATGTATTAAACAGAATGATTTCCATTCACACATTCCTCACTAATATTTTGAGCCTGTAGATCACCTTCTGATTATTAAGTGCAAATATTTGCTCTTTGTTTATTATTCTGCATCTCTTTGAGGTTGAAGAGGAAGGGAAGGAGGAGAGGGGCAGATGGGAATTATTAAATAAGTAAATAAAAGGCCAGTCATCACATGAATCACTGCAGTCCCCAGTCTGGAAAGATCCCCAAGCTGGTGAACCCCTTTCCTGGAGCACTGGAGTGGAGGGAGCCAATGTCAGGGTGTGTTTGCTGCAGGACCAGGCTCTTCATCTGCATCTGCCCCTAATTTTTACACTTTTAAGCTGCAAGTTCCTATGTGTTTGGGCAGCACTGAGCATGGCACATGGCCTGGCTGTGTATGGTAAGAGAGAGAACGTTTTTTGGGAAATAATCAGTGTTACTGTGGGCTGGGGCTGAGGGAAGCCAAGCCAGCAAAGCTCCCTGTAGAAAATGAGACAGTTCCTGTGCTCGAGAGAAGAAAGTTGGGAGGGGAGATGCAGAAATGAAGTGACTTGCCCAAGGTGACACATTTGGTCAAGATAAAAACCCTGCTGGAACCCACACCTTCCTCCCACACCTTCCCAGGTATATTTTTGCTTCCCCAGGAGCCTCCCCCACTCCTGCCTTCCTCTGAAATTCCTTTCTTGACTGATTCATTTGAATTTATCACAGCCAGAGTTTGTCTGAATATCTGCACTATTTATATACATATATATATATGTATCTGCACACTATATACATACATACATCACATAATTAGAACTTCAGAAGTGCTTATTTAAAAGAACCCCCCAAACCAACCCAAAATAACCCACAAAACCCACACAGCATTGCCATAGAGCATCTGTTGTCTTCTCCCTAAGTTTCTCCCTGAAGAATGTAGGAAGAATAAGAGTTGCTTCATGGTTTGGATGAAATTATGTATCTTTATTAGGTTTCTCTTCTCGGGAAACAATTTATTAGACACAAGAATGTTATGTTATACTACCTCCTCCTTTTTTGCCTGGGAATTTACAGTTCACACACTGCACCAGCACATAAATCCAGTTTTATTTCTCAATTTATTCACCTGGAACTAAGTGGATTAAATCTTCTTTTTTTTTTTTCCTTTTTTTTTTTTTTTTTTTTTAAAGGGAGACCAGCACTGCATTTTCAACCAGGACCACTGCAAATAATCTTTAGCCAGACAAATTAGGGGTGGCTTTCTGTGCAAACTTTTATGCTCAGCTAGTTAAATTTTTAAAATTAATTTTATTTTTTTTTACTTTTTCCGGCGCAAAAATTCACCTTTAACGACCCCTCTCTCCCCTTAATAAACTGGGATTGATTAGAATTTGGCTTTAAGAGATGAAAGGACTCTGCAATTATCTACTTGTATATGCCCTTCAGTAAACTACCTTGTCTCCCCCTTTCTACCTCCCCTTCTTAAGAAGACTTTCCCAGGTCCCTCTTGGCTGCGGTTGAACGATGTTGGCTCATGTCCATGCTGCAACAAAGACCTGGCATTCCAGCTGTCTGCTTCTAATCTCCAGTGTCAGCTCTTGTTAATGTTTCAGCATGAAATCAGAGGGGGCAAAGCTGCATGGAATATTAAAACCATGATCAGAATTCCACTGAAATGCTGATAGTCTGCGAGCACCATTAGGAGGGGCCGGCAAATCACTGTCTCGCATTAAATAAAAAAAAAAAAGAAAAAAAAAAA
>NW_020884916.1:2942728-3037549 GCF_003945725.1 Corapipo altera | reverse complement strand
ACTTTGCAAAGTGAGCAGGAAAGTACTGGACTGTTTCAAAATTGTCTTAAGGAGTCTCTCTCTCCCCTCCCTCCCTCTCTCCCTTCCCCCTTCCTTATGCCTAGTGGTCAAGGGCAAGCAGGTTTTTGTTGGGTTTTTTTCTTTTTTTTTAAAAAAAAAGCTGTCTCAAGTAATAAGCTTAATTGTCATTTGACTTGAGCTATTTTACACCACTTTGACCATGTAGAAAAGCATCTGAGTGGGTGTAAATATCACAGCCCCAAGCCCTGCAACGGGAGCTTAGTGTACAGGGAGGGTCTGTCCCATTAATAATCTCAGGGTTTGCATAAAAAAAGGGAGTTTTTTTAGCCTTCCACATTTATTTTTCCCACTGTCCCGGGTAACCAGTTGGTGGATATGACTGCAGACATCTTGTATGTTTTGTGGGTATTAAAAAAAACCTAAAAACCCTCGAATTCAGAGCAGAATTAAGGGCCGAGCAATGTGACCAGCACAAAGCTGGGTACAGAACGAGCAGTGCAGCAATTCCTGCTGGTTTCAATCGACTTGGTGCTGTGCTAGACATGGAAAGAGCTGTAGTTTTCCAGTGAAGTTTTGTTTTGCACATGAAAACGATGATTTACTGGAAGTGAAGCTGCCTGTGAGAAAGTGTCGCTGATGAGCCTGAAGAGAAAAACGTGGCCGTGCAGGAGCAAATCTGCTTCTCTGGTCTGAAAAGGCCTGCTTGGTTTTGGGTTTGCAAATGTAATTTGTAGCTTGGAAAGAGAGGGATGGGTTTTTAAAAGGCAGCAATCCAATCTGTGTGTGTGGAAACCTGCTGGGGTTGCCCCTTTCTTCTTGGGTGAGGAGGTGGGGATTTGAGGGATGGGAACCCATTTCCCACCTGACTCCAGCGTGTTTCCTGTTCAGTGTGTCTCCTTCAAACCCCGTCCTTTCCAACTGTTGCTGCCTCGTCCTCCAGCAGCCCAACCTGGGAAAAACCTCTGTAGGAGCTGACATTCTCCAGATGACAATGCAGAGCAGCCCAGTGCCTCCTCCCTGGCTAAGGGAAGATAATATACATTTCCAATTAGTGGCACACATTCTAGTCATGTTCTCTTTTTACTCCCTAACTATCTTTGTTTTGCTAAAAAGCTGGTCGGTCATTAATGAAATCCTGCAGTTCTGCTAATCCTGGGTACAATGCAGCTTTTCTCCAGCAAGCTATCCCTGACATAAAACTACAGTTACCCAAGCTCCCCACCACATTAAGATTCGTTGCCATTTGCCTTTCATTACATACCTGATGTAGCACAGTAGCAGTCAAATGTCCTTGGCAGGCAAAGCAAAGTATTTAATTGTATTAGTTTCCGCTTGCTCCGCCTTAGGAACATTTTTTTTTTTTTTTTTTTAACTTGGGAGGGAAGAGAAAAAAAAAAAGAAAAAAAAAAGAACAACAAAAAAAACCAGAGAGAAAAAAAAATACTGTATCATGGAAACTTATACTTTCTGCTTGGATGTAAATGTAATTATACTTTTCCAAGCAATTTTGCAACCCCCCTTCCCCAGCAGCACTGTATTGCCAGTGCCATATGAAATGCCTCTCCGTGGAGGAGAACAATGAGGCATTCATCAAAGGGAACTAGTGATTAGATGTTTTTCATTTTCAGAACTTTAAGAGATAAATAGGGGCCCTGTTCCTCCATTTGATGTACAGTACTGTTGGGATTCAATTAATCTCCTCTGATAAATACCAAATTTCTGCAATATTATTTCGGAAGAAAGAGTGTCACACAGAATGTTGAGCTCCATCCCTCAGAACACGGGGGCTGGTTTTCAAGACAGAAATATATTAAAGAAGGCTGGGATGACCATGGGGCCTGGAACAGGGAGAAGAAGCTGTACAGCTCTGTCCCTAACAGCCTTGCTTTTTCCCAATGTTTCCCTCCAAAAAAAGGGCATTGGATAGAATAAGGAGCAAAACATTAAATCTCTAGCACATGTTTTAGGAGATCTGAGTTTTCTGTGGAATTATTGAGTCTCTTGGTGTGTTGGTGCCCAGTTCTGTTAAAATTAATAGTCTTTTTCTTCATCAAGATGTCGGGGATGGGTTTTTTTTAAACTCTTTTGAAATGCTCATGTACCACAGGATTAAGCAGTGCAGAGTTCTCTGCAGGTAAATGAAATTATGATGTTTAACTTCTCCACTCTCCACTTGAATATGCAGAACTGCAACCAGAGAGAGGGATCACTGGCTGCTCTATGACCTTTGAAAAACGAGTGGCTGCTTTCAGCCCTCGGAGCACGGTCCAGGTTGAGTGTCTGTGTTCCAAAAGCTGTCCCTGCAATTGATAATAATTCACCCACCTATTCCCATTGACAATTTTATTAATAAGATCAATGGCTGAGCAGGCCTCAAAGTCTGAACATGCATCTTGTCATTGCTGGAGCAAATGAAGGGTATTGATGGAGCAGGGCAGGGGCGGCTCGTGCTGAGGGACGTGATCGGTGGGTGGACCAAGAAAATAGGTCAGGTTTGATCAATACTCCTGCTTTAGGGAGTGCTGAATCTACTTATATAAATGGACCAGCTCAATTAAAAAAAATAAATAACTTGGGTAACTATCAGGCCCAATTTAGACTCGAGCTAAGGAAGGGATAACCCTGCTCCTGGCAGCGAGGGCTGTGAGGCAGCTCAGTGAAGGTGATGTCCATCAGAGAGGCTCCTGCCTGGTGTCACGGGGTTTTCAGGTGGATTTATGAGCTGGTGTAGCCCTATGTGGGGATTAAAACAGTTTGAAGTCCAGCTCAGCACCATCCCAAACTTGTAATATAGTGTAATATCATATTTTAATTAATCCACCCTAAATTGCCACAACCCCTCCTGGGTCTGTTTATGGGTTCTCTCACGGTCACGTTTCACTGATAGAGTTTGTAATCTGTTTTTCCTCGTGGTTATTCTGCACTAGAACTGTTTTATTTGCTTTGCTGCAGCAAGAGCAGCCATTTCTTTAGGGTGGCACACACAGCACTGCAAAGCTGAAGGACTTAACAAATGGTGCTCATTAAAGGTTTGATCCTCCTCCCATTTACCTCTTTGGAAAACCTGCCACTGGTTTTACCAGAGCAGAGCCAGAGGCTGATCAAACATGAGTTTACCACTGAGGACAAGGCAGGGATTTATGGCCAAATGCTGCAGTTGCTTTCCAGAGCACCATGGAAAAATCAGGGGCCGAGTGGCAGCTGTACGTAGGAAATGAGAAATGTTTTTGGCACAAATCTTCATCTTTGTATTTTAAAGATGCAACAACTCCTTTGTAGTCTCCAGGATTGATGTCAGGCTTGTTGGGGGTCAATAGGGATCTTTCAAATGATTTCAAGGGGCTTTGGATCAAATCTAAAGCCAAGCTGCTCATAAAAAGTCAAGGGCTAGACATAGATTTGGGGAGGGAGATGGAGGTCATTCGGTTAAAAAAGTGGATTTTCTGAATTTCTGCTGGTTTTATCAGGTGCTTTCTGAATGCAGCTCAGCTTGTATTATCTGCAAGATTTTATGTCACTGCAGTATCTCAAGCTGCACCGATAACAGGATCTCACAATGTATTCTTAACACAAAACATGTAGAGAGTTTTGGAAGGTTTAGTCTCCGGATTAACTGAGTGGAAAATGTCTTTCATTGTAGCTACAGATGGCCCACAACACAGGGGAGGAATCTGGAGAAAAAAAAATCAGAACCTCTTTGTCTTTGCAACTTCATTAGGTTTTCCAAAGCTCTGAGCAAGATTGTTCATAAAATGAGAGAGGAGATGGAGAATTATTATTTTTCATATTCCCTCGTTTGTTTTCCTCTCGTGTTTTCCCTAACAGAAAACATTGAATGCATTTCTCATTTTAAAAATATGAACGTGGGGGAAAAGAATTCAAGCCTTATGTGGTTTTTTATATATATATATATAGGAGAAGTTAATACTTGAAGGAAATCTAGCGAGCCACCCTGCAAATAAAATGAAAATATTACCAACCCAGCTCTGAACTTCAGGCAGTGGAAAGCAGCAATTTGATGATATTTGATTTCTGATTTGTTTTGGTGGTTCTCCACGAGGTTTTTCCCCCCGTGAGGAATTTGATTCCTGATGTGCTGTGGTGAGGCTGCTGCATATCTGGTGTCACGGGAATTCATGCTCCCCTCTGACGACTCATGCTTCATTATGACTATCATCAAAATCAAAATAGCAACCTTTTTGCTGACTGTACTGCTAATCCCATGGAGGCTGGAGGGAGAGGTGGGTGGGTGGGCAGAGAGAAAGCATAGCAGGGATAGTGGCACCGGGTTGGGAACAGGATATCTCCCTGTGTAAGATTAAGTTATCAAATTAAGGTCTAGTGCCGTGATCAAGAAAGTCAGTGCTCCATGTGATATAATTTCCAATCTGGGCCAATTCTGCCTTTGATAGGGAGCCATCTGTGTGTGTAATTCTGTCCAGGTTGAAGTGGAGCTCTTGATAGTGATGGGATCACCACCAGAAATGTGGATCTAAGCACCATCCTCAGGTCTTGTGAATGACATTACTGAGCTCCCCAGGGTGAATTCATCTCATTTTTCAAGCCCTTACAGCAAAAGGCTCTCAGCTCCATGACAGAACATTTACCAGGGAGAAGACATCTCTGCTTTGTGGGAAAATGAAAAACTAGCCCAGCCAGCAGTTGCAAAGGAAATCTGTAGCCTGTGCTTGTAGCACATTAATAACATGACTGGTGACCTTTCTGGAGACAAGAAATGCGTGGAATTGATTGTCCTACCCAGGAGCTGGGCAGAACTATAGATCGGTTATTTTCAGCCCCATCTTTGTTGTGGTCACATCTTTGGCCAGTGCAGGCTCAGTGTGGGTATAGTTTAGTCTGGTTAAATCCAAATACAGCTGAGGAACGAGAACAATGCCTCGCTCTGGCTGCCAAAGGTGCAGCTGCTGGTGGCCACGCTGGAGCTTCTGCATTACAGAGCTTCTCCTAAAGGGAAGTTTAATGTCTCTCTTGTCCTTAAAGCTGAAGAATGTCACTTTTCTATTTTTAAAATACATATATATATATACACATATATATAGATATAGATATGTGATTTTTTGTTATGATCTGGGAGAATGATGATAATTCAGGCCCCCAGAAGTTCTGAGCATTTGGGTTGCTTCATGTTGTATTAGGGAGTAAAGATCCCAGAGTCCAGTGTCCTCCTTTATTTGGAATTAGTCCCAAGGTTGTCTCCATGGTTTACTGCTGTGAAAACCTGGAGGGGCCAGGTCTGGGACAACCTCTTGGGTCAGATTATGATGGGTTTCTCCAGCCTGAGAGTCGGAGTTTTCAGCAGCTCTCCAGGGTTTTACTCGGAAATCAGAGAGGCTTCCCTGGGTTATGTCACATCTGCAGAAAACTCAACCCCTTTCCCTTTAAATTTTGCTTTTTCTACCCAGTGCTATAAACCTCCATTGCAGCAGGATGACCAGGAAGGTTAATTTAAGGAGCCTGAAACCTCGCAGGTAATTTTCCAGTCGGGTTTCCTGCGTGAGGGGCAGGGAACTGTCTGGTACCCAGGACTGGGGTGGGTGTCTGCTTCCTGCAAGCATCCAGGAGTAACCCACAGAATCCATTAGAGAGATGCCTAATCATCTTAACCTGTCAGATCCAAACCAGCCTCTTTTAAGAGCCAATTTGTTTTTCTGCCAGATCGATGTTCTTATCTGTAATTGCACAGGCCATGAATGGCACCCAATAACCAGTTAATATGCAGTTCCATTCCACAGCAGGGTGGGGAGCAGGGAAATGTCTTAATTTAAACATTTATTGTACAACTGTGAAAATGTCCTAAGTGAAATTAATTGAAGCTCGGGGAGAATAACTTATAAATCACCTTGTCTGGCTTGCATAAAATGATATAAGGATATGCTGAAGCCTTATCATGGGGCTCTGTGGAGCTGGAGAAAGCTTTAACCCTGAGGTTACTGCTGTTATTCTGGCTCCAGGATGGAAGAAATCTGACTCCCACAGGTTATGTGGTAAAGGGAGGGCTGATCTAACTAATAACAAGCCACCAAATTTTACTGGTGCTCCTCTCTGCCGTGGATTGTGGTAGACAATTTGGATTAACACCATCAGCCATTCAGCCCTCAGACTTCAGCAGCGCTTTAAAAAAGGGGTAAATAATCCCGTCAGGCTGTGCTTTTCACGGTACAAATACCACCAGAAAGTGGAAAAAACAACCCCAGTGATGTCAGCAGGGTAGGATATAAACAACAGCGGCTAAAATACAAGCTGGAAATTAGGAAGAATTGGAAATTGAAATGGGGAATGTGAAGAGCACATGAAGATGCAAACAGCTCGCAGAGAATTTATTGATTTGCGAGTAACAGTGAAGGAAATAGTTGTCACACTTGAAGAAAGTTAGAAGGACACTTAAGGGAAAGAATAATATTGCAGAGAAACAAAAGCCATATCTACCTGTTAACCCTTGGGAGGAAGCACTGAGGCAGGGATGGAGCTTTGGGCTGCAAGGACCAGCAAAAGCACAAACCTGTGATTTGTGAAAGACGTGGCTGAGTTATTGACAGGGAAAAAAAAAAAGTGATAATCCTTCTGAAACCTGCTGCTCCATGGGAAGCCTGCAAAGGCTGCCCCTTTGGAGATGTTCATCCTGCACATTGCAAATCAGCAAGGCTTAATTAAGCCCTGGGCAGGCTGGAGGAGGTGGTTATTGGGAATGGATTTCAGGAGCAACGGTGGGATATGACACAGATGAGCCAGTGCAGCTCCTGCCTCTCTACAATTCATGTCTCTATAACAGCACCTGGGAGCAGGTCAACAAACCAGTGACTAAAGGAGAACTGGCTGACATAATTTAGATAGACATGCAGAAAGTCTTGGGACAAATTCCCTGGGCAAAGGGGTACTGAGGAAGCCAAGGGCTTACTGGAAAAGCACTGATGTGGTTTAGATGGGAGTAAAAAGTCCCTCCTATCCCCACATGCACCCCAAGATGGAAGGAAATATTCCTCTTTTACCATGGTAAAAATTCACTGCTGTGCCCAGTTGCTTAAATATATTTACCATTGGGTTGGAAAGGTGAAAAATAAGGCAGGAAAAGTGAATAATAAGGAAGGAAAAGTGAATAATAAAGCAGGAAAAGTGACTTCTGGGCTAAGCTGGAGGTAGCTGAACGGTTTTAATGGAAACCTGCATAGTAAAAGGGAAAACTTGAAGGGCAGGGGTGGAAATTCCCAGCTGACAACACCAAGGGACTCTTCAAAAGAATATTTGGACAGCCCATATCTAAGTTATCACTAAAAGGGGAAAAAAAGAGGTCTGTAACTGAACAGTTCAATGGTATCACTGTTCAAGCTGCAGCAATGGCTAAAAAAACACCAGTGAAGTGGTAGGAAAAAAACACCAACTAGTGTGGAACATGATATTGAAAATATAAGATATTATATCAGTGTCCCATGATGTTGGTCACTCCTGGGCAAGAAGGATACAGAATAAATGGAAACCGCTGGGAGACAGACAACAGAAATAATTAGAGGCCTGCAAAAGTGCTCAAAAGAATAATTTCTTGAAAGAGATTGTTCAGATGAGAGAGCACAGGAGTAAATACTAAAAAGGAGCAGAGAAGGTGAATTGCAGTACATTGAAAACGGTTAAAAAGAACTGGGTTTTGTACAGTTGACAAAAACCTGTGGAGTCCTTTGTCTCTTGACATGGCTGAGGCCAGGAATTCTGGTGGGATTGAAAAATTCATTGAACATTTGTACAGTGAATGGAAACATCTGCAGTGAAATGGGTGGGATGCTATTCTTAGCAAAGAACCAGCCCCAAGCCTCCTACTCCAGGGCATAGTTTAAATAGTGACTGAGGAAAGGGTAGGGGAGGAAAGTCCTCATTAAGGTTTCCCATTGTGATCCAGGAGCAGATATATGCTTTTTACCCTGAAAAATTTGATTATCACTGCAATAGGTTTGCCATTGCTTTAAATAAATATTCCAACACACAGCTTTTATTACTTATAGTATTTATTATTTATACTGTTTATTACTTATACTATTTATTACTTATACTATTTATTACTTATACTGTTTATTACTTACGGTTTTTATTGTAGTTTGTTGTCGTGTTCTCCAATTTCTGTGAAAGGAAGGGTAGTTTAAGAGTGAATTGAAATTCCTCCTCGTTGCAATATGGCATCATCAGTGCACATCTGTCCACAGATGCTCGAGGCAGTGATTGAACAAGTTTATTACACTCAATTAAAATTTATTGCCCAGGTATATTTAAGTGCTAGAAATAAATGATGGGCCGAGGAAGATTATTTGTGGTGATTCTTAATAGGGAGGATGAGCCTTGTGCACAATTCCCCAGTTATTTGCATAGGTGGGAAAGGACTGAAAATAAGGATGAATTTTGATTTATGGGTTGTGGGGTTTTTTTTAATTTTTAATTAATTTTTAATTGAGAAGGAGATGAGATGGAGGGGCAGGGTGAGAAAAGAGATGCCCTGGGGGTGCAGGGGATGAAGTGCTGGGGGTCCCAGGGCAGTGCTTGCCCTGGCAGGTGCCTCAGCCCAGGGCAGGGGCTCAGCCCAGATTTCCCCAGTGCCCCTGGATCCCTCCACAAAAGCGTCAAAGAAACCTGCAGAGTCCAAAATTCATCCGCCAAAAATTCATCCCCGGGGAAGAAAAGAAACCAGAACAAAACAGCAAAGCCCCAGCCCAGGATTTTTAAGACGAGCTGGAACTTGGTGACACAGGCAGTAAATTTGACAGCTTCTTGCCACCTCCTCCTGGTGTGATTTACTTTGAACTTTTCAGCATAATCAGTGCTAGGACTGGGCTCAGGTGGGGATTTTTATGGCCAAGCTTTGCAACTTTGCAGCAAATTGCAGAGCAGGACACTGTGTTACAGTCCCGTCCACCTTTCCCTCCTGTTATTAAATCACTGAGAAGGCACATGCAGGGAAAGCAGAGTCACATCTTCTGCACAAAAAGCAGACACAAAACTCAGAAAGGAAAAAAAAGTATCGTATTAGACCAGGAAATATGTCAGGCAAAAGAGTTTTGATGTGTTCTTCGATGCAAGAAAGGGTGGGAATAAAAGATGCATGTATGTGTGTGTGTGTGTGTGTGTGTATATATATATAAATATATAAATGTATATACCAAGCTGCACAGGGATTTTTTTTTCTGTTTTGAAATCCAGATGAGTGCAACAGGAAAATAAAATGCTGAGCCACCACACAAACCTCTGGTCTTTCTTTTCTGTGTCAACTCTTACTCGCAGAGAACAGCATTTTGTTTCCTACTGTCGAGGCAGCAGCAACTAAAGTGAATGTTCATATGTGTGGTGAGGCATTTGTCCCTGGAAAAATAACATCTCTTCTTCTATTAACGTTTTAATTAATCCCTTTTAGTTATGAAATGTAACTTTACATTACATAAAAAAAAATTACATGCAGTCTCTTAATCTGCTAATCCTTTCTCCAGACAAGCTGGTTCTTTTTAAATCAACTGCCATTTTATCAACCCAATGGAGCAGAGATCCGGACTCAACTCTATTCAACAATACATTCTTTTCATGAGAGACTGGCCTAGCTAATATGACACCACAAAGGGCTTGAGGAATTCCAAATACCCAGCTCTTTGGATTAAAAGCATAATAATCCCATGCAGTTTTTTGTTCAGAATTGATAGAATGGTTGTATAGTGAGTCACACTTGTTTGAACTTATCAAAGTAACAATATATCAAGCATTTCGTAGGATGATATTTTATTTTCTCAGGTTGATTCAACTCCTTTCAAGTATTTTTTTCTTTTTTTTTTTTTTTTTAAGCGTGCATTAATGACTGCCAAATGCCCCTGCAGTTAAACAATTAAAACCTATAATTAAGCCCAGAATCTGATAGCTGTTGTTTTATGGCTGGGTCTCTATACAGTTTTTATATAGACATAAGCATTGTTTTTGCCAAAGCAGTCGGAGCAGCCCAGCACACAGCGTGTACCAGGGCAAAAGCACTTTATACTGCTGAGACTCCTTCCCCTGCCCATAGGCTTGACTTTACTCTGCTTCCAGGCTGTATCTTGGAGCCAAAGCAGGACAGCTTTTGTGTGTCAACAAGCCCGTTGGGAGAGGGAAAACAAGGCTGTTGGAATGAGCGGCCCAGTAGCCTCAATAAACTCACATGCAAAGCTCAGGCTTTGGGAAGACGCCTCACTGCGTCCCCTCCCACTTTGCTCTGGATTAAAGTGAGCCCGAGACCCAAGGTTTTCCCTCAGACAGGTTTTATAAGCTTATTAAAAGAAGCTCTCTGTTGCAATTACAAAGCAGAGGCTCTCAAAAGCCAGCTGAGATGTCGGGGCTGCTGCAGGAATGGCTGGTTTGGTGACCAGTGTGTTGTCTGCCGGCGTCAGGAGGGCTGGGAGCACGTTTGGTGTCTGGGAGGGAGAAGCTGATGGGCCGGGCCTGCATTGGGAAGAGCACATCACAACTGGAAGTCCTTGGTAGGCTCCATGGAGCAGCCTTAGGAGGGAGCACCGTGGCTGCTCCACAGGCATCCAGGAGGGCAAGGAACGGGGTGTTCCCTTCACCCTGAACTCCACAGGACACTGCAACAGCGACAGCTCCGTCCCTGGAAGTGTTGAAGGCCAGGCTGGCTGCAGATCTGAGCACCCTGCTCTAGTGGAAGGTGTCCCTGCCTGGAACAAGGTGATTTTCTCGTGTCCCTTCCCACCCAAACCACTCCACGATTTCCACCCCGGTTACAAACACACAAACCATGACCACTGATCCAACATCTTCCCAAGGCAGCAGTGTGGCAGAACATCTCATGGGGCAACCACAATTCCCAGTTATGAATAAAACCACCTAGCACTGCTCTGGCCAGCGGGGCTGGGCTGTGAACTGCTGCTGGAGCGTGGCAGGAGCAGCCCCGGTGCCCCTGGGATGCTCATCCACTTGCTGACCCCCCATTCTCCCTAAAAGCCCACTGGAAGAACCCTCTCCCATGCTTTTGCCATCTTATCCATGCCCTGCTCAAGCCTTGTGGTTGGACTGGTGAGTCCTTAGTCATGTCCCCACAGAGAACACAGAACTTCCTTTATTTTATTTATGTTTTTGTTTTCATTGTCATAACTCTTCCCTCGAGTTCCCACCCCTCCTACTCCATATGGCATCTCACAAGGGAACAATAGGGACCTCTTCAGGGGTTTGTACTATAACTCTTCAGAAGCAAAGGGTTCTCTGAGGAGCTGGTTGGATTTTTCATCCCAATTATTTCAATATTCCTACGGAATTTCAAAACTAAATACGTTCACAGCAGAATTGGCAGCGCTCGAGCGAATATTTTTCATTTTTACTTTCGACCAACTGCAGAGTTTACCAGAACATTTTGAAATTTGACTCCCTTGCCAATGCCTGCTGTAAAGAAGGGAAATTTGGGAAGGGTGGTGGCAGAAATGTTTGCTAATTTCCCTCTTTCCTCTCTTTTCAGTTTGGGGCCCGACCCCAAAAGCAACGAGCCACCTCCTCGGGCCAGAGGAATAAAAGTGTTAATGAGGAAGCAAACGCAATTTAAGACTTCAGTTCTTAAAGGGAGAAAAAAAAATAGCAAGAACAGCCCTAATTTTTCAGGCCAGACGAGTTCTCCTTTCTTTTGCCAAGGGAATATTGTTTGCATGCCTCCTTGGAGGAGGGTTTGGTCCTTCCATCCTCCTCGGTGCCCCTTTAAACAAACACCTCATAACACTGCAGCTATAAATAGCACCGAGGTGGAAATGGCTGGATAGGTTTCTATGCCCTCCTTTGTGTTCACATTTTTCAAACATGCAAACCTTCTCCCCTTCCCCACCCCCCCCCAGCCCTCACCTCCTTCCCTCCACAATGTGTGGTTATATATAGAATATTTATAATAGTTCTTATTTCTCAGCAATTTTCACCACTGCCACGCAGCAGGAAGAAATTGAGAAATTGCTGGTTGTTTATTTATTTATTTCTCCGTGGAAATGTGCACTTAATCCTGCACAGTGTGGAAAAATATACTGTATATGTGGTATGTACTGAGATATATACAGTCTCTAGATAGATAGATGCATGTTTGTGTGTGTGTGTGTTTTAAATGCAGACCACATTGATTTCAATGTGGAACTTATAAAGATGGGAGATATCCTTATCTCTGCAGGAAATAAAGTGTTTTGGGTAATATTTATGGGCAGGATGGTGACCAGTTTAGACACCCCATCATTCACAAAGCTTCTTCTTTAAGGCAGGGGAGGCACTTTGGGGGCTGGTAAGGAAGGAAAGGACAGTCCAAGCACAAAGATCCCACTGCTGTCCCAAAATCACAGAATAGTTGGGGTGGGAAGGAAACTCTGGAGATCATCCAGTCCAACCCCTCTGCCCAGGCAGGGTCACCTGGGGCAGGTGACACAGGAACACATCCAGGGGGGGGGTTGGGATGTCTCCAGAGAGGGAGACTCCACACCCTCCCTGGGCAGCTGTTCCAGGCCCTGCCATCTCCATGGAAAGAAGTTCTTCCTCCTGTTGAGGTGGAACCTGCAGTTTAGTTTATGGCCATTGCTCCTCGTCCTGTCTCTGGGTACCACCAAAAAGAGTCTGGGAACAGCCCTGGGAGGTATTTGTGTGTCACTGCACATCATCTGGAACCAGAGGGGTGGATTGGGGAAATATCAGTGAACACTGACCCCCCTCTCCCACTCCCCCCTTGGCATCTGCTGCAGGCCACTCTTAATGGGATATCAGGCTTAATGGCTAATTGCTGCACAGCCCTATTAGTGATCCTTCCCCTGTGTCACAGGAGAGGGAAAGGGGTTTAAGGGGATCATGGTGATCCCATGGCAGAGGCTGGCAAGGATTCCTGAGCTCTGGGTTCCAGGGGAAGCCAGCCTGGATGGACTCAGGGCACGAGGGAGGCGTGGAAGATGCTGTGCAGCATTCCTGGGCTCCACCTGCTGTGTTTGACATTGAAAGGAAACGAAAATCATATCACTGATCTCGGCCTGTGAGGTGCAAAGGTGCATTTGCTTAAGGTTTGCTCCTCGTTCAGGACCCACCCTGCCCAAAAAAAGAGAGAGGATTCGGATGTTTTCACTTTTGAAATCGAGCCCAGTGGGGTGGGAAAAGGGGAGGAGGAAGGGGAAAGGCAAAGCTTCAGTCAGGACTTAAGGCAGTCCTGGGGGTTGGGTTTATCCCAGGTTCACTGTCCTCCTAACCTTTATGAGAGCTGTGTGAAAACCCTGCAGGATTTGGCACAGGATAAATCCTGCACAGTTTGTCTGTAAAATCAGCTGTGTTGTGTTTGGTTCAAGGTCCTTCTCACCAGCTTCCAGCCTCTAGCAGGAGCCAGGAGCTGATGCTCAGAGTTCAAGAAGAGCCCCAGCAACACCTTCACAGATCCCCAGAACGTGGCATTAACTTCTGGTGACCTGAGTTTTTGTGTTTTCTAGCTCAGGTGGGCTTTTCTTCTCTTTATTATTCCACATGCACTTAAAACCCCTTTTTATCAATGGACTTTGTAACCTCTCGTGCTGCTGAGTTCCCCAAATTCATCATGGGCTGTGTGGGAGCCAGGTGTGGCCTTTGTAAGATTTGTTTTTCCTGATTCAAAGTGGCAATTTTTTAGGACTGGGACTTCCCCTGCTACACGGAGAACATGAAATATGTAATAGAACAGGAGCAGGTTTTTGAGCTATTTTTTTCTTGATTGCATTTGACAAGCCCTGTCTATCAGCTCAGGGAAATGAAAAAGAGCAAGCATCCATCTCAGCCCTTTTTTTTCCCCTCAGTATCAGGCAGCATCTGAAGGAAAGCACTATTATCTGAAAAGGATTAGACCCTGAAGAATGTGCATGGGACATGAGAAGTATTGAAGCACAGTGGGTGATACCAGGAGCATCTGTGCTCTGAGGAGCCCTCGGGAAGGCGAGGAGGAATGTCTGGCTGTTGCAATGGGTTCCCTGGAATGCCAGAGGAACATGTGGGTGCCACAGGGTGCTGCTGAGAGCAGCAAAGAGCCGTCTAGGTGGGCGCCAAGATATGCAGGGCACAATACGAGCCGTGCCCCGGGATCCTCCCGACAAAGGCAGGGCCGGGGGCGGGGAGCAGGGTGCTGGAATTCAAACATAGATTAAGCTCCCGGTATGTTTTGCTCTCACTTCTGAAGTATCTGTCTCATGCTGTTCTCCTCCTGATCTGTCAGCTCCAGTTAATAGCTGAGCAGAGCGGGGCTTTAATGAGTCAGCCAGATTGTTTGCATAAACAGTTGCCAGGCTGATGGAACCAACAGCAGCTCGGGGCCGAATCCTCCCCTCTGCGACTTCCACCTGCACTCTCCCCTCTCTTCCCTCCCTCCGGGAGGGCACCTGAAACAGGCTGGGGTTTAAGGTGTATTCACATCCTTTTCCTCCTCTCCCACCACCTAGAGGAGATCTTGTGGCTGACGTGACTTCAGGTGTAATAATTCACAACCAGGGCTTAGCCTGAGCGCTGCCTTTTGCAACGGGGTGTGAATTATTAAGCTCTGTTTCTCACCTTTATCAAGATTATGATGGTAAAAGCGGGACAAGAAGAGCAAAGTGCTGAGCACAGCCCAGGAGATTAAATTCAAACCCTTTCTCAGGGTGCTCTGACATATTTACAGCTTAAATATTTTGCTTTGAAGTGATTTCAGGCGTTTCATATCAAGGTAATAGTTCTGTCTGAAAAACAAATGTTTGCAGTCTCATTCATTAATTACTACTATGAGAGATTCAGGCTTGGAGCTATATAGGTTCTGATCCAAATCTGTTTTCCTTGGCCTCATCTCAGCACTAGAAAAATGACTTTCCATTTCTGCAGTGCCTTTCCCTGTGACATTCTGAAAGCCCTGGATAAAAATTAATTAACCCGTGATGCAAATTCATCAAAGCTGGGAAAAGAACCCCCCAACTCTTTGAAGGCAACTGCTTTGCATGAATATCTGGGCAGAATGACTCCCAGGATGGAACTCCTGATGGTGCTGCCATGCCTCAAAATGTACCTTTTAAAACAGTTTTTAGTAATGCTGTGTGGGCAAAGTGAGCATTCAATATTATTCTCTTCCACAGACGGAGAAAACAGTCACCAAGTGACTAAATAATTTGCTTGTAGTCACATGGAAAAGAACACAGTGTTCCTCACTGTCGAGCCACGTGACTTTCTTATTCCTCTCCTGAATTCCCAACATGATATGGGGAATCTAAAGGTTTGGATCCCTGTGTTTGGCAAAAGGGGATCTGTTTTGAGAGCCCACAGTTCCCATGCACAGTTCCCTTTCAGGGCTAAATTCCAATTTGCCAGGGTATTTTTGATTTCCCTAAAATTCTTCTCTTGCAGTAGAAGGAATTGCTTCCTGCCAGATTCAAGTGAACGCTAAATATTGTGGATTTTAAAAGGCCACAGCGTTCCATCAGTGAAAGATGTGCTTTGCCAAGTTAAGATTCCTGTTTTAAACCCAGGTGAGAGGCTTTGAGGTCCTGCAGAGGATGTGGAGCCACAGATACTGGTGCTGCAGAACAGAGGGGGTTTTCTTGCAGACATTGGCATGAAGAATCAAACCCAGTGAGGGAACAGCACATGGCTGGGGAATATTGGCACTAATTTGATGGAAAATGGACAGGGATTCCCTGGACTTGAGCAGTGGGAGGGAGTGTGGCCACATGTGATTCATTCTCAGAGAAAGATACAACCTGTAAAAATTACTTAAGTGTTAATTTTTAAATATAAAATCACCAGCTAACAGTATTTTTACGTGACTTTAGCTCATGTTCCCTTTGTATTTTCATCCTGAGTCATTCAGCTTGATGACAACTACACTTTTGTGTGCCTGCAGTGCCAGATATATGTGGACATGCCTCCAAAAGTTCTCCCAGTCTCTGTGACCTCTCTCCACAGTTTGTGATCTCCTGAGCCTATTTTTTTCAGAGATCAATGGACTTAAAATGATATTTAAAGTACACAAGCTCCTACAGTCTGCAGGTGATGGGTGTGGTGACGTTCTGAGGATGAATAAATGGGAATTTCACTAAGAAGGAACAAGTAACTAAACATCTGCTGAAAATTCCTGTTCCTTTCAGCCAGTGTGTAGGTGCTGAAACACCTGGGAGTGACCCCTTTTGATTAGGATCATCTTTCCAATGGGGAACACCTGAGTGGGGAGCAGAGTTTGGAGAGTTCCCAGGGGTCAACTGTGCTGCTGCAGGTGTTGGGGATGAGCTAGGGATGCTCAAAGAGAGGAGCTGAGCTCCTACAGAGCTCCTGCAGAGCTCCAACCTCCCCAGCCTGGCCAGAATCTTCCTCTCCCTGCTACAAGGTAGGACATTCTGGCTTTTTTCTACACCACTTTTGATGATGTTGGTTGTAAAATGTGTTTAAATGAACGCCCTGGAAGCTGATTCTGTGGATTGGTGGTTTTTCTGTGGTTTCAGAGGTTAATTAAGGCTCCTTGGTTTAATTTTCAGAGGATGGACCTGCTGACTTCCAAACAGCCTCAGGGGTCCTTGAGAACTTGCAGATTGTGATTTATCCCAGTTTTTTTAAAATTTGAGCTGCACCAGCACCTCTGTGGTGGAGAGGGTTTATTTCAGGAGTCCTCAGGGAGCTGCTTGGAGCAGATGTCCCATACAGATGGGAAGTGAAAGTCTTCTTCTTGTTGTTCCCAGTTTTTTTCCCTTTCTCAGAGAAAGTGAAGTTTTTCCATGTTCTAGACCCTTCCTTTGTTCCCAGATTATCAGCCCAGGTCGTGCTGCTGTTGTGCTTCTCATATTTATTGGAAATAGTGCTGGTTTTGTGTTAGGACCCTGATTTCCAGCTCTATATCTCTGTGGATTTGCTGACTTTGTGTTGAGTGAGGTCAGTTTTCTCTCAGTGGTGGCATTTAGAGAGTTGCTTCTCTTTATCTTGTTACCGTTTTATCAAAATTTCCTTGGAATTAAGGACTTTCAGGCCTTTACTGTGTGTTCTTGGTTTGTTTGGAATTATCCAGAAAGTTTAAGATTTGGGAAGTGGTTGGACAACAAAGTTTGCTGGGAAACAAGACTGAAAAAAAGTCTCCTTTTCATCTTGTTTGTGCTTTGACTGCTTTAGTTGTTGGTATTTGTAAGGAGTGTTTTGCTTTTGCGGTCAATGTTTGTTTTTAAAAGGAATGAAAACTGATAAATAACCCAAATGTACACTGTGTCTTGGCCATGTCAATTTTATTTATTTTGGTTATTATTGGTACCAATAATACACCTATTACAGTTGCTATGAAATTGCACCTCCAAACTTTTTCTCAGTGTGGCTCCTTACAGAGATTTTTTTTTTTTATTATTACTATTATTTATTTTTAGATTTTTTCCCCCCATACAATCTGCAATTGAAGTTTTACTGCGATTTCAATGACTTGCCTAAATAGAAGACGAAATTGTATTTTTGATTGTGTTTTCAACTGTAAATCGAACTTGTGTTTGTGATTATTTTTGTGTGTATGTGTGTGTAAAAACCACTGGCCCATGGGCAGCAGCCCTGATCATTCTGGATGTGTTGGTGATAGATGCATAGAGGGGAGGGAGTTGCTGCTGGGGAATTTATTGTCTGAGAAAATAAAGCCCAGAAGTGGGACTGGAGTTGTCAGAACAGGAGATCACACACAGAGGTGCTGGGCTGAGAGGGCAATATGAATTTTGTGATTATTGGGTGGGAAGGGACCTCAAAGATGATCCAGTTCCAACTCTCTGCCACCGAGTTCCCCAAATTCATCCTGGGCTGGGTGGGAGCCAGGTGTGGCCTTTGTGAGATTTGTTTTTTTCTGATTCAGAGTGGCAATTTTTTTAGGACTGGGCCTTTGGTGTTTAAGGCTGTGCTGCAACCTCTGCCCTGGGTACCTTTTCCCCTCCATCCACCCATTTTCAGGCTCACTCCTGCTCTCCCCTCACACACACGTCTGCTAAAATATTCACTGGGAGTGTGAAGGCAGCTGCTCTTGTAAAGAACAACCTTGTCTGTTATTGAGAGTGTGTTCCCACCAGCTCGGGCTTCAGCTGGGAGTAGCCACTGATATTTTCTATTAAAAAAAAGGGGAATTAGGTGTCTAGTCCTCAGGTGGTGGGATGGAAGCAGCTGGGAAGGGTTAAAGATTCCCGGGGCTGGATATGACAGGCTGATGTGCTTTCCAGGTAATCAGGATAAACCGGAGCTCGTTCTAAAAGGGATGAGCTTGAGCCGCCCGTAAAATACAGGAGGAAGGGGAGAGGTGAGGGGGGGGGGAGAAGCGGCTTTCTTGGAGAGCACCGGGGAGCCGAGGCAGGAAGGAAAGCCGGAGGGTTTATTCCTGGCAGTCAATAGGTCTGGGGTTGGCTCCGCTCGCTCATTTGTTCCCTCCGCAGCCGGGCTGTGCCGGGTGATCGATAACGCTGCAGAGGAGGGGGCGATGCTGTTCGTGCAGCCTGGGTGTGGTGCAGGGGCTGAGCTGGGAGCTCTGGGGCTGCCGTGGTTTGGGTTTTTTCCCTAAGATCCCTGTAAACGTGGGGTTTATTTATTTTATTTTTTATTCTTTTTTTTTATATTTTTTTTTTTCCTCCTCCAGGCAGGCACTGGGAAATGGCTGCTCTGCTCCAAGAGCTTTGTTGCTTTACGTGTCTCCCGATTATTTTCTGCATCCAGCCCCGTTCCAAAGGGTGAGATCCTAGAAACAGGCATCCCATGCTCGGCCTCTGCATCCCACATTTCCCTCCCTGTCTATAGACCCGAGCCCTGCAGAGCTCTGGGCTCCTCACAGCCCCCCTCAATATGTCAAGTTTAAACCTTTGCCACACGTTATTTTCGTGCTCTGCAGGGACTTTTACAAGAGGATTGAGATACTTCTCTACCGTGTTATAGGGGAAGAAACATTATTCCCTTAAAAATAAAAGTATTGGGGGGGAAAGAAATGCTTACAAGTGTACTACAACTAAGGATCATTTTTTCTGGCATGGTGTAAGTGCTCGTGTTTTTTATAGTGCTCTCAAACCTGGGTTAAATCCTTCTGAATTCTGCCTGAATTGGGTATTCAGCTGAAGTCAGGGCCTGGCTGATGATACATCTTCCAGTTAGGCAGCAAACACTGTGAAATGGGGGAGGTTTGGTCTCGTTCCTGAAGAAATAAAGACCTAAATAGGGAATATCTGGCACTGGGATGCACAGCAGAGGTCACAATAAGTGGGGTTTTTTTCTTGATGTAGTGGGTGCAGCTTTGGGATCACAACTGTAATGGTCCTTAGGTGTCTTTTCAAACTCTGATTTCTCTGTTAGGATTTCTCACAGTTAAGTTCTGGTTGCCCAGAGTGATGCAGAGCCTGCAAGGAGATCTTGTCCTGTGCCTCAGTCTCCCAGGCAGGGGAATGGGGAAGGAAGGATGCTGGAATTCTCCAAGGGTTTTCTTGGAGATGGTGCAAAAAGCAACTGGAATTTATTATTCCAGTATATTATATCTTTAGAAACCTGTAAAACAGGATGGAGAGTTCAGCTCAATAGAAAACTTCCCATGGTAAAAATGGATTTACTAATGATTCTGAGATTTTTTTCTCAGAATTATTTAATAGTATTCTTTATGCAACAGGAGCTAGAAATGGTTTCCAATACCTGGAATCCATCAGCTCCTGCAGGTACCTGACTGTAGGCTGGACAGTGTAAGGATGTCTCTGCTCTTAGAAAACCAAGATAACTTGCTTGATGTTGGCTTTCTTTTGTCTTTTCCATTATTTCTAGATCCTTACACGAGGAAAATGCAGTTTGCTGAACTAGAAACTCCAATGTTAGGAATGTGACACTTTTTAAGAAAAAAAAATAAAGAAAAATCCTTCCAACATTTCCTCCTAGATTTTCCAACCTCTTGGCCACCTATCCTCTTTCTCCTTGCTTGACTTTGTCCTAGTTAATATTCCAACAGGTGTTTCCTTTTTCAGTGGAATTTTTTAGGCCGATGTCTCAAGAGGCCTTCTGCATAATAATGCTGTATTCATTATGTGGCAGCCTTACTGGGAGAGAACTTTATTTTCTTAACCCCACCATTTCCCCTCCGTTCAGGGGGAGCAGGGGGTGGAGGAGGGAGAGAAGGGGGAACTTCTCAGCATCTTCTGCTCTTTGGTTTTTGACGAGGCCACCACATGGCACCGTTTGACACCAGGGAAATGAGGATTAAAGGAGGGAGAAGCGAGGCAGAAAGTCTCTTTTATTCCACAATTCTGGCAAAGCACCTCATCTGCTGATTCCTGGGAAGGACAGAGTTAAAAATAATGAAATTAAAGCTCGTGGGTGAAAGACTCATCCCTTGGTGCCCTCCCTGTGCGCTGTGATATCGCTACAAATTTCTGGTGGTGACATCTGGGTTGGAGGGGGGAACAGGAGCTGCTTGTTCATTCCTTCAGCAATTGGAAAGGTGTGTTGAGGTGACTTCTCTGCCTCCTGTGAAATCTGCCCCTTCCTGCCTCTGGCTGATGCTGAGCCACTGGCAGAGTTCAGTGGTTCTACGTGAAGATAAAACTAAAGAGGAAATGTTCTGTTTCAAGGATTTATCAAGTTCAATGTATTTTTTTATTTTTTTTTTATTTTTAAGAAGGCTGAAGGGATTTAAGGACAACGTGCCAAAACTTCCCCTTGCTCAGGTTTCACAGGGTGTGAAATGCTGCTCTGCACAACTGTTGCACTTTGCAGTGGTACCTACAAATTTAGGTGTTTTTTTTTTTTCAATAAAAGAAGGGAAAGAGGGAAGAAAAGTAACAGTGCAACAGTATCAGGTCCTCACATTATTCAAGGATTATCAGGTTATGATTTGTCTCAAACTGAATAAATAGTATTCCCACCAAGCCAAATTCATTGCCCTGTGACACCCCCAAAGCCCAGAGCTTAGGTGTTTTCAAGATAAAATGTGGAATTTGGAGACGTAAAAGTCAATGTGCATGAACATGCAAATTTGTGAAACAAAAGGGTCTCCCCTTATTCTTATTTCTTTGAGATTATTTTCTTGATGGAGATGCTCAGTTCCCTTTCCCACACCTGAGGTAATACCTGTTGGGGGTCAGGAGAGTTTGAACAAAGCAAACAAACTTTTGCTGCTGTCTGTGAAGACTCTTTTTCTAGTAAAGTGGCCAATAAAGAGATGCTGGGCATTGATTAGTGGAAAAGGAGCTCAGATAACCCTTCCAACCCCAGTCCCTGAATCAGGACTGTGTGTGTCAATATTTTCTTGTGTTCCATAGATGCACAATATCCCATAATTATATATTATGTATGGCAGGGAGCATGAGGAAGGAGGGATGTGAGTGCTGGAGCAATAGAGACTATGAATAGATGAAGTTCTTCTGTTATAACTCCATTAAAAATTGAGTGCACAGTAATGTTGTGCTATTTTTAGCAGAGATAACTTTTTAAAAGGTTAAGACCACTAAACTTTCTTGCTGTAGCAGAGCCAACATGGAATTCTAGCATGGATAGGATGCTGCAAATTATTGGAAATAAGACAATTGCAATGCCTGGAACCTTTAATATTGATTGGTGAGGTAAATAATCTGTTAAATGGCAGCCTGGTTGGGAAGGTGTACATTGAACTGAATTAATAAGTGAACTAATCAGATTCAGATGTTTAAAAAAAAAACCCAGCAACACTGCTCAGTTTGGTTGATTGGGGGTTTATAAACAAATGTGGAAGTGGGAGATAATCTTGCCATAGGTACTTGAGGCTTTTTGGTTGTATATTTGTTAGCCAGACATTAAAGACATTGTCCTCTGAGGGGTTGTGGCATTTATTTGGGTTATAATTTTTGCAATACAGTCAAAAATATTTTCACAGCACAACTTCCCTCCCCAGGTTTCTAATACCTGAAATTATTAAATCCTAAAATCATAAAACCAGTTTAGATTTATTCTACTTGCTCACTCAGATGATGACAGTGATAACTGATGTTCCTGTGAATTCTCAGCCTGCTGATACATAACTTTGGTGTTTGGATTTTTGACTCTTTAGAAAGGTGTTTTTTGCTTAGTCATCCCTGTAAATATGCACATAAAAACAGGGATAAGTTTTGCATTCAGTGGTTCCACTGCAGGGTGTATCAGAAGGGTCTAAACTCTGCTCAGAATCCTATTTGATATGTGTATTGGATACCATATATATAGATTAGAATCCTATTTTATATGTTTATGTGGCTCATACAGACAGTAACACCCAAGATATTTGTCACAACCATTGATATTTTAATGGTTAAAAACACCAAGTGAAACATCTCTGTGTCCCAAAACCCTCCCTTGGAGAGCAAATTGTTCCTGTTTCTTTAAGGTGGGCTTGGTGCTCTGCAGCCATTACCAGTGTTTTTCAATATTTCAAATTATGAGTAAATATAATTACTCACTGATTCCATCCCTTATGTTTACATTGCATAATTACAGGCCCCTCTCGATGCTTCATAATAATTGACTTGATATTGATAAATAGATTTGCTAATACAGCAAATGATTATTCCCCAGCAAATGAATCAGTGGGCTTTTGACTTGGAGTGCCATTAACAATAAATGCATGGATTTGGGACAGCTCATGCATTTTGCATTAAGCAGCCCCTGAATAAACACCCACAAAGCAGGATCCAGAGCTCAGGGTTCCTTCTCCTTCCCTGTTGTGTTCCACAAACACCTTTCCTTCTCCTCCTGAGCCAGACTCTACCTACAGCACAGAAAGGCTCTGCTGGAGGGTTCCTTGTGCCAGGGAATGCTTAAATTAAGATATTAGGACTTTTTTTTTTCATGGAAAGGGCTGTAAAGCCTTAAGTCAGGCTACCCAGGGCAGGGGTGGAGTCACCATCCCTGGGAGTGTTCCCAGAATGTGTGGATGTGGCACTTGAGGACGTGGTGGTGCTGGTGGATGGTTGGACTTGAAGCTTTTCCAGGTCTTTTCCAACCTGAGCAATTCTGTGGAGTTATTTAAACCCTTTTTTAGGGTTAAAATGAACATCAGGGTGGGTGCTCCATGCCCTGTGTCACTGTGTAAAATGTTGGTGTCACAACCCACCTCTGGGAGCTGTTTGTTGTTTTTTTTTCCCAAAATAGAGGAACTCCATCAACTTTGTTGCTGATTATTGTTGGGTTGGTACAACTGGAGCACTTCCAGGGAAATTAGTATCAATACATTGAATTTCTGGGTTCTACAGCAACTCTTTGAGCTTATTTCACCTATTTGGGTCAATTCTGGAGCTGAAAACCAGGAACTTTGACTTGATGATCCTTGTGGTTCCTTCCAACTCAGAATGTTCTGTGGTAACTTGGAGCTAGAAGGGGCTGGAGGCTCCTCCTCTGGAATATCTGGCTACTAATCAAGGCAATTTGGGATCCCTGTTAGAGACTGCAGTACCTGCAGACCCCCCAAGTCTTTTCTGGGTCTGACCCAACCTGCTGAAGGAGTTGACAGTCAAAATGATTTATGGGAGTGAATTCTAGACCATATGTTGAGTGAAATCTTGGCTCCATCGGATGGAGTTGAGGGAGGAGGGGGACACTGGCCTGGGTTTTGTGGCATCAGGTTTGCAGCTGCTCCCTGAGCGTTGGAAGGACAACAGGAGACAGAACAAATAACTTTCCTTGCTGGCAAGGAGAACAGAACACACTCTGGGCCTTAATTCCACCATAATTCAGTGGTAAAATCACTGTTTGAAGGGAACTGAGGATTGGACAAAGTAATGACAATGTGATTTTTGTCTGTCACATGATCTGGGTTTATTTTAGCCATTTAAAGTCCCTTCACTTTGCTTTCTTTCCTCCTTTGCAGTCACCTTATTAACCTGAATCCTGTCTAGATGATGCATGGGACCTCAGATATCAGCATATATTATATAATACATAAACATGCTTCCCAGCCTTATTACAGCACCAGGATTAGGGGGGAAAAAAAAGCTAAAATTATTATACCAAAACTGGAACCAGCCCTTAAATGGACAGGAATTGTAACCTGACATTCCAGCCCTACAGCATCACATCCAATTTGCTGGATGCCTCCAGTTGCTTTATATTAGGGTCCCAAATTGTGGAAATGTTTTTAGCATGGGCTTACCTTGAAGGGAAATCGTTCCCATGGCTGCTCTTCCTGGCTGGTGACTGTGAGGATGAGTTTGTAGCTGAACTTGGACTTCCCTGGACTTCTGCTTTGCACTTCCACTCTTCCACCTCCCAAGATTTAGTATGAGGTGCACAAAGGTATTGAGAGAAAAACTCATGTTCCTGTGGGGAGAGAGATCTGTGCTCAGCTTCAGAGGATGGAAAAGCTTCCCATTGTCCTTGAAAAGGATGGGTTATTCCCTGGATCAGGGGCACAGCTACAGCATGGAATCTCAATAACTTTGGTAGCCACAGTGCTGGAAAATTTTCCCTTTCCATAAATGCATAAGTCAGGTAAAATTCCAAAGGCATTATGGAACTTCTATACCAAGAAGGAATTTTATTTGATGTTAGTTTTTAATAGAACTTCTCAAATATTATTTTGCTAGCTGGTGCAATTTTTTGTATTTATTCCTTTGTCTAATGAAAACAGGGTATTTAGTTGTTTCTCTTTTTCTTCAAAACACTGACATTACCCTTTTCCCAAATTTTTTTGTTGCCATATTTGATTGTGTCATTTTCTTCATGCTTCAGATCACATCTCTTTCAACATTCAGTCCTGATATAAAGATGAATTCTTATAACACATTATAACATCACAATGTTTTAATTCAGCTATTGTCCTTGGTGATTTTTTTTTTAAGTGAAAATGCAGCAAAAGGTTCTTTTGGGTAGGAAAGATGAATGGAAATTGGAATACCAGTGAAGTGGGGATGACAAAGCAGGACTGGAGGGAAGGCAGCAATATTTGAGGTACCTGTGAGTACAACATTGTTCATGGTCAGGGAAGGAGGGCTGGAGAAAGTAGGATGGTTCCAGAAACTTTGGGATGTTTTGGCACAGAGGTTTGACCTGGGTGGACAGAAGTCTGTCCTCCAAAGGTACCTGCTCTGCATGTGCTCATTTACCCCAGCTTTGAGCGAGGTCTTTTCTAAGGCACAGCGTGAGGGAGTGAAATGATCCAGGATAGGCAGATGGTTGGGAGGAAAAGAGTTGCCTACAGCTGCTGGGAGCAGCAAAAAACCAGGCAGGAGCAGCCAAAACACAGGCACATCCCACTATGGGACAGGGAAAGCACAGACCTGCAGTTTGGGCGGAGGAGAGAGGTGGGAACAAGTTCAACATTTGGCCAATGAGCAGAAATATCACCTTGGTGGTTGTTCTGATCCCTCTGCACCGTGTCCCAAAGAAAATCAGTGAAGAACTATCAACCACGAGCTGTTAATGTCCTAAATTTTGGCAGAATAAGGTGACTTAGCCGTGTTTCTCTAACCAGCTAAACAAGATTGATTCCCAAAAAGTGTTTCTGTGACTCCAGGATTTCCTGTGAGCTGTTGACTCTCATCCAGAGCAGAGCAACTCTGTTCTTTGCTATCAGCAGAGCTGTTGTTAAGAAAGATTTAGGAGCAAATGAGCTTGAACCTTAATCTCTCCACAGAGGTGCAGTAGAAAACATACTTGCTCACATTTCTCCAGAGCCCACCTGTTGTGTAGTCCTTGAGCAAATTAACCTTTCAGAAAGCAAAGCTTGTGGTCATGATATAATCAATATTTTCTGGGTGCAGGCACACATGAAATCAAGACCCCTATGGAATGGCTTCATGGAGTTTAAGTATAACAAAACCAGTAATGGAAGAATTTACTGGTGAAACTAGAGTTCTTATTAGACAACAAGGTTATTTCTTCTCTTGATTTTTTTTTTTTAGATGTCTTCCAGAAATCTACAGAATTTGGTTGTATTAAATTAGATAAAATGGATAGATCCTTAGGTGTGTGATCATCTCCAAAGATCAGAACTTCTCTATAATTTGGGGCATAGAGGAAGATCTGTAGTGATCCTTTCACATCACAGGCTGTTCAGAAGGTTTCTCATAGGTGTTTATAAAGATGAAAAGCTCACCATGGAGGAAAAGTCACTTAATTAAGGCCCAGGTCAGACACGATACATTTTTCATTACAGGGCTGCACTGAACCCTGACTTGGTGGTAATTTGGAATTCATAATTCTTTGGTCTACTGAGCAGGCATAGTTAAATTTGCTCATTGGTAATAAAACCCCACATATGATGTCTTTCTAAGGAAGCAATGTCTATTTTGCCAACTGAAACAAAATCTGTTGGGGTTGGTGGGCAGGGGGAGGTCATGCAATGAGCTGCAGGGATGAGCCAAAGCCTGGAGAAATCCAGCTTTTTCTGGGGGCTGCATCCCCTTCTTGTTGCCTTCAGAGAGGGTGAGGGATATTTGAATCTTGTGCACTTTATCTGGAAAAGAAGTTACTTGGTTTTCCTCAAAAGCTCTGAGTGGTTTTGAGAAAGCAATGGGCTTAAGCATTGCAGGTTCCATAAATCATGAAACAGCTTCATTCCAAATTTACAAGGCTCCTGTTTTCTCATTTAGCCCCAGGGAGCCTTATTTCTCTCAGTTAGGTTTTGGAGGTGTGCATTTTTTGTCCTGTTATTTTGGTGTGTTCATTATTTGGGGAGTCTGGAGCATCCTCTGGGGTGGGGCTGTGAAAATGTCTCAGCTCAGTGCAACCAGAACGTGGATGACTTGGAACCTGGGAAATTTTGAGAGCTGAAATTATATATATTGATTGCTTTTTAAAGCTGATGGAGAGGGTCTGGTGGGAGGGAGATGCCTGTAACACTTAGAAACTCCCATTTTCTAATGGCATTGTGTGGTTTTGGCTGCACTTTTAAGTTATTCCAGACAACACCCCGGTCCCAGTCGTGGTCTCAAGATAGTTCCCCATGTCACACAAGTTCAGGGCTCAGCTTGAAGAGAGATCTGATGCCCTCAGATCAAAGAGCAGGGTTTTCAAAACAGAATTATCCCTTCTTTTGAGTCCTTTAAAAATTGTGTTTTGTAATCAGTAAGAGGTTGGATTTATGACGTGAGAGACTAAACAATCTGTACCTCTCCTTTATCACTGGCATCACACTCTCCTGCATTCCTGCCCTGCTCCTCTCCCTGGGATCATCCTGGCTGCTCTTAATCATGGAATATCATGGGGGGGGACACGACCTGTTAAGCATTAGATCTGGAAAACTTGGATACACAACTGCTCTGGCTTTGCTCCCACAGCCCATTAAAAGGCACAGTGACTAATTAAAAAAATAATTTGCTGCTCTGATAGGGTTGGTTGGCATGTGGCAAAACCAGGGAAGAATTTTGAGAACTAAGATTTCTATTTGATTTTTTTTTTTTTAGTATAAAGTAGTTTATTTTAAAATCTCACTCCTTTGAAGGAGACCAGCCTCTAAGATAATTAAAAATTCTTTATCTAAAATATTTATATATTTGCTTTACAAGTTCCAGAGGGAAAGGCTCCGGTTCAATAAAAACTGAATAGAATGATATATATTGTCACTTGTCTCAGTATATGTTACTTCTATGATGTGTGTTTGGTAATTTTGAGACATCTCTAATTAAACCAAAGCAATGTGATGTTCTGTGTATCACTGATTGGTACTGGTTGGACTACCAAGCAATAAAATAAGATCAGTTCCCTTAAACCAGAAGTGACACTCCTTAAGAATGGAACTTTTAGGGATCACCCTTGCCTTTGTTACTCTTTTCTTTCCCTTATTTTTTTTATATTTTTTTTGTTACCACTCTTTTTTTTTTTTTTTTTTTGCTCTGCAGTGTCATAAACCACCTTTTGAAAGACTTTTTATGAGCTCTTTTTTTTTTTTCTTTTTTTTTTTTGGACAACACAGCAGCAGCAAGGTATGGCCACCTGCATTTTTTAGTTCCTAGGATATATCAGTGCCAGGTGGGAAAAGAGTGGGAGATCGAGTCCTTGCAACAACCTTTGCAACTGGATCTTTACAGCAAGTGAGAGAGACAGCGAAAAATAGTCAACATTATTTCAGCACAGTGGGGAAGGAGGGATGAAAGCTCTGCAAATGAATTCATTGTGACAACCTTTGTGAAGAATCTGAGTGTTTGATCTTTTAAAAGATTTAATAATTCTTTTGATAGATTAAAGAATAAACTGGGTGGGAGGAGGAGAGGAAGTTAACTTTCTTTTGCCCGATTCTGTCACAATAATAAATAAAAAAGAGCAAATCCCTAAATTTAGCTTCTCCCCAAACCACCTCTATTTTTTCTTTTTTGGGGGGTGTTGATTCCTGTTGTGTTTTAGTCTGTGAATTAGAGAAACACTTGGAAATATGACCCTTTAGGTAAAGATTTGGGGCAATGATCTAATGTGCTCATACCCAATGGAAAGTGATCTAAGAAGCAAAGGAATTGAAAGCTTGGAAATCAGAATTTGCACAGTGGAGGCATTTAGGAAGTTTTCCACGTTTTTCAAAAGCCAGACCTTCAATCACAGCGTTGTTGGGTTTGGCCCCAACTGCTGAAGGTCTTCCCAGTGACACTGCTAAAATATATCTTAGAATAATTTTTGATTTCTTTTAGCTTGAAAAACTTCACATCTCAGATCTGAATGTTAATTCTGATTAATGGTGCTGCAATACAAAAAGTAAATTCCTCTTAATTTTTTTTTAGATATTACTTAAAAAAAACCCAAACAAAAAACAAAGGACAACCCTCCAGAAGCTTAAAATGGAAACATCTTTTTCTATTAAAGGACCTGGTATTGCTTTTATCTTAGAATAAGGGAATTATTTCTGTTGCATTTTGGGGGGTATCAATCTTTCTGCTTTGAAAAAGTACTAATTCCTTAAAAAAAAAATAACTGAGGATTTTTGGTTTAGGTTGGCCAGTGGGCTACCTTTAGCTAACAAATAAAGCACAGTCCAGGCAAATAAAATACATTTTTGACTGGTAACAGCTGTCAAAGGTGTACGTGGGAAAGGGTAGGAAGACTGGTGTAATCATTTCTTCATCAAATGCTGAACAGCCTTTCCTATGATAAGACCCCAGGGTCCCACAGGCTGAGCCAGAAACTCCTGTGGCCCAGAGCTGAACAGGAAGGGCACTCAGTGTAGGCATCTATTTCAAAAGCCTCCACATAATGAAGATTAATTAGACCTTCTTTACCGACCAGAAGCTAAATACACGCAGCCAAGGCCTTGGGCTTCCTCACACCACCAAAGAGTTTCCATGGAAAGCCGAGAAGATTCGACAGAATAAAAAGGATCGACTCCCCTGTAAAAGTACTTGAAAAACGTATGGAGGTTGACTTTGCTTATTCACACACAAGAATAAAATGCCCTGGTGTGGACTTTCAGCCCAGAGCAGTGGAGGAATAAGGTTCTGTGTCTGTTTGCAGTAATGCAGCTTCTCCAGCCACATTATTTGTCGTTGTCTCTGCAGCGGCTGAGGGCGTCACGTCTCCTTTATTTCATGTGCAGCACATTCAGATATATGCAATATTATTCTCTTTGCTAGTCACCTCTTCGTTTTTTCATCCTGGGTCAGTACCATGAGCTGGGTTTTGATTGGAATTCAGACTTTTCCAACAGTAGCTTTTCCCTCTGATTTGTTCTCCTCTGAGACATCTCTTGGTGTAGGGCTCAGACATGGTCTGGAGTGATCTTGTACTTTGAATAATTTTCAGGTCTGCTAAAAGTTGGACTTGATGATCCAAACCTGATGATTCCATGACTCTAATTTCCTTTCAAATGTCTCCAATGGGGAGTAAGGCCCCAGTGCAGCTCGTGCTCAAGCTGAGGGTGCTGGAAGAAGATGGGAATGAGTTATGCTTTTGCAGCTGAAGGATGTGTTGGAGTACCTGGCGGGATGAGGGGTTGTGTCTAATGCAATCAGCAGCACTGAGTGTAGGGGTTTGAGTTTGTAAAATACTTACTAGGGACAGGCTGTCCTCACTTGCTACTTTAGAAACAACAGGCAGTTGCCATCAGCACACGAGTGGAAAAGGAGCTGAGCCCTGGCTCCTCATGGAGTGTCTCCAGCACCTCTGGACACGCAAAATCCTTGTAGTGTCTTATTGTCAAGGCTGCTGACTGCTCTCATTAACTTCAAGTGGAATCGAGTGCTCAGCACAATGGAAAAACCAGGCCCTTCACTTCCTTAAAGTGATCTTTGGGGTTTTCATATTTATTTGCCAAACAGGGGCGGCGTAACCCGAAATAAATGTGGTTTGGGCTTTTTTTTTTTTTTTTCTTTCCCTTCCCTCCTCACATGGAGTTTTGAGGTGGAGCCGTCGAGGAAAGGCATGTTCTGCCAGCACAATGGCAACTTATGAATAAGATCATACTTGTATTTGCATTAGCACGGCTGGCTTCTCCAACCAGTTTTACATAATCTCCTTTTCAATGGGTAAGGGTGTCATTTCCCCTTCATTTCATACAACCCTGCTTTGAAAATGTAGGGAGGAAGTATTTAAAGAAAGTCCGCATTTTATGAAAGGGAAAATTGCCGGCGTTCCTTTGTGTGTCTCAGTAGGATTTGGATAGATTACTCATACTTAAAAAGGAAGGGAGCTTTTGCTTTCTCTTCTCCTTCTTTAAAAACTTGCATTAACATGATGTATTGACATATTACAAAATCCAGGGAAGGCTGGAGAGCGAATCGACCACGACTTTGTCCGCAAGTCGCAACAAATTCTTAGAACCTCGTTGCCTTCTGAAACAAAATTGTCACATTTTCCATAGGGGCAACTTTTACAAGGGCTAAAGCTTCACATATTAGACAGGGACATCAGCATGATCTCTCTTACTTTTTGTTTAAAAATTGATTCTCTTCTCTCTTTTTTTTTTCCTTCTGATCCAATAAGCTCGGTACGAATGCAGCACATTTTAACAATTTTCATAAATCAAGCAACTGGAATAGATTTTAATACAGAATTGTATTACTGTAAGAATGCAAGGCATGCAGGCTCTAAGCACTAACATTTCTATTAGTTGAATGGAAGCCAATCCTTTAGCTGTAAGCACGTTAAAGGAAAATAATTCCCTGCTACGTTTCTGGGCTCTCTGATGTCAAAAATCCTCCCTGAAGTAACTCACAACTTTTTCTGAGTTGTCCTTGTCTCATGGGTGTAGGACTGGTCAGTCACAGCCTGGAGAGGAGGTTCTGTGGTCAGATATGGAAGTTTATTGAACTATTCTTCTCTCTCTGACATCCCTTGGTTAAAAAAGTCATGTAGAAGTAGAACATCAGTGTTCAATGGCATAAGGAGCTCTCAGCTCCCATAAAGGTTTTCTGTTCTTTATATGACCTATATTTATATTTGCTGATGACTCCTTGTCAATCTGACACTTGCTAATCAACCACTGATGATAATTGTCATTCTTGCTAAGGACACTTCATCCTATGAGGTCACAAAAACATTTCACACACAGAAATGCCCTCTATGCCTACATGTGGGTGAATCTCTGGGCATCTGTTTATATTTACAATAGATGTTTATGTTAAATCTTTTTATGGTGAATTTTTTTTTTTAATTCTCTTGCTCCTCATTTGTTACTGTCTTTTTGCATCTGTGAAATGCTGCTGCTCATTGTTAAATCATTAACAATATTTTAAAGGGAGACCTGGACTTGCTGCTTAAAACTGAAGGAAAAAATGCCAGAAAATTTTAGGGGTGTTTTTGTAAAAAAAACTTGATAAACATTCAGCTCAATTCTTTTCTTAGAGAGGGGGTTTTGTGATATCAGCTGGTAAGATCTTCATCTAAATCCATTTATTATCTCCTGTTTGAAAAACACTCAGCTCAACAGGGCTCTGTACCTTCACTGAGATTTCTAAGTATCATTAGATCAAGCATCCTGACTTAGGTATGGATGAAATATAACTCTATTTGTTATTCTCTCCCTCAAAAAAAGAAGGCAAATAAATTAAGGCATGATGGTGTTGGCCCTTAAGCCAATGTAAAGGCTTTTCATTTCATGTTTAGGGACTGATTCTTATTTTGGGGGGGTTTTTTGACTTGACATTCCACAGGTTTTTGATGTCTTGACTAACCATAAGTGTACATGTCTGGAAATAATGAGATTTTTGAATGGTTTGCTAATGGTAGCACTTGCACCTGAGTCCTGAATTTGTAGTTTGGGTTCCCAACATTAGGCACCGAACTTCAGAAACCAAAGGACTCAAAGAAAAATGGATTTTCACTTGCACGTGCCATTCTTTGGAGGGCAGAGTCCCCTTCTAAATATAGCAACACGTATCTGCTGTCACAGGGCAGAAAGGGAGCTGGGCATTGCAAACTGCTCTTCTGCTGGAGGGCAATGCTCGTGCAGTCCCAGTTTAATTGCCCTATTTATTCTGGTGTGCCAGTCTTGGAGCAAGAGTGGTCAAATAATACGCAGGATAATCCCTTCTTATAGGAATCTCAACATAACCTCAGTGACTGGTACCCAGAGACTGATTCTGGCTCAAGAACTGACCTCAATCAGAGAGCGGGGCAAACGCGGAAAGCAAATTATCTCACTGCTTCCACAGTTTGCTCCCCGGAGGACTACAGAACCCTGCATAAACAAAACTAATTATAACACACACACACAAAAATTTAGTAAAAACTAAACCTTCAGCTCGTAGGCTGAACAAAAAGGAACCTGGGAGAGTGAATGTCACAGTGCCATCTACTGACGCCAGCCCCGATGATGTACGGAGAACACCCAATTACGGGGAGAAAATAAATAAATAAGGCTGGGAGTCTTGGAAGGATTATGTTTAAAGGAAGGAGGTGACTGCTAATTAATCTGACTAGAGAAAGCCTCACCTACCTACAGGTTATTCATCCCACAAGTGTTAGGATCCTCTTCAGCGTGATGGATCTGTCCCTGTAGTTCTTGGGAAGAGACCTGTGCTGGAGGAGCAGCTGACCAGGACCCTCAGTGCCATCTCCCATGTTTCTATTTTGCCTTGATGAGCTTTATACCGTAGGAGGATTACAATTTGAACACATAAAGGAATGTGGCTGTGGAATAAAATCTGTTCTGTGCACGATGCCATAACTTTCTGTGGCACAAAAAATGAGTGGTAACTCGGAGGCAGGTAGGAGCAATGTGTAATCCTGTCGCCACAAATGAAAAGATGATACTGGCAGAAAATTGGGCTGAGTGTGAATATAAAGGCTGTTGAATAACAGGGGATGGAAAATGATATGCTCAGCAGCAGTAAGGGAAAGAGGAAAGGAGTTCAGAAAACATTCATATGGGAGAAGCCAAGTATGAGTCAGTAAAGACTGAGATTCTTTGCTCCTGGAAGCAGAGCTGAATGCTGAAGGCTTCAGTCCTACCTGTGTTAAGGGCTGGCAAATGGTAGAGTGTCAAAACAATTAGAGTTTGTTCTCTGGTTGCTAATGTGAGAGCTGAAGTGGCTGCTGAGATGCTCAGCAAAACCATTACTAAGCAAAATGATGTATCATCATCTGTGTCGCTCTCAGTAATTCCAAGGTAAGAATGAAATGAAGGACGAGAAGAGAGTGATTGGGATTTGAGAGGCAGAGAAAAAAAAGTCAAGAGGTGAGGAGACTACAACATGTTGATTGAAAAAGAAATATTATATATAATCTGAAGCCTTATGTCAAGTATAAGAATTGAGGAGGAGGGTAGAAGTGAGCACCTGAACTGTACTCGCTGAGATATTTTGTGGCAGATGGAGCTGATATCCTGAGAGAGGCTAAGGGCTGAAAGTAATAATGAACAATCTTCACAATGCAGAAGTAGAAGAAATACTGGAGCTGTTACAAGAGAGCAAGCAGGAGATGTTTAGACTTATGAGTTCTTTTGGATGGCAGCCATGGTTTGTCTTTATGTCCTACTAACTGGTTCTTGGTTGGAGCTTCATCAGGTCACCAGATTGGTGCCATCAGCTCTAAAAGGTCCTTTCTTTGGATCCTCAAGCAGGCAGGGAATTAACATGTGGAGTGCAAACACGATATGCTTTTGGGGGAGCTGTCCTGATAAGTAAAAGCAGTGGAAAAAAGTAAGAATACAGAGAGGATTTTAATATGGCACCATCTGTCTCCTCGTTGTTAATATTTTTCTCCACTTTTTGCAGTGATTTTGGGAAGTGGATTTGAGGATGGGTGTGGTAGGTCAGATTGTTACTGCTGCTGTCAGGGGATGGCTTCAGAAGGGACCTAAGGCAGGATCAAGGTTGTCCATCCACAAGCAGAAAGCAGATGGTGCCTTGAAGTCCACTGGACTTAAAAGTAACACACACAAACGAGTCTTTGCTTGGAGAAGGGACAACAGGGGAAATCCAGCTTAGTGCTCTTGGTGGGTGCTCCTATTTCTCATTCTCCCTTGCATTGCTTCCTTTAAAGTTGGTTAATGACAGTCCAGGCTTGTCTTGGACAATGTTCAATATTACAGCACTGAGCACCACGGAGTGGTCAGCTCAGATAAACTCCTGCTGGATATCAGAGAGCCCTGGCAAGTGCTTTTCTATCATATTTTTCAGCTGATCCAGAGATTTCAAATAGCAGCTTCATTTTTTTCCTTTTTAAATTTAATTGAAGAACGTAATGGGAGCTTTTGACTTTTACTGGTGGATCCTGATGAGGACTGAAGGAATTTGAAAACTTGACCAACCTTAACCAATGCAGGGCACCCTTCTAAACTTTTGTTTGCCTCCTGGGAGCTGCTGAAGAGAGGAGGGGGGGGGGAAAGGAAAAAAAAGAAAAGGCAGCTTTCAGTTACTAACCCCCCTCGTGGTATTGAATTCTAACCAAGTACATCCAACCCTGCCAGCCAGAAATGCCAAAAGGAGGAAAGCTGCTGAATCAGAAGAGAATCAGGACTGGGGAGGATGGTAGGGAATATGAGAGTAGCACTAGGTGAGTTTATTTGCTAGACTTATTGCTGCTTTGTATTTGCAGATCAGCTGGGAGTAAACTTCTCTGCTTTTTTTTTTTTTTTTATTATCATTGCTGGGTTTTGTTCCTAAATTATTTAGCAAATGCCTTTCTGAGAGTGACTTCCAGCATATAGATTAGTTCTCACCAGCCACTTGCTGCTCTTGAGTAAGTTTTGCTGTTCTGAGATGCCAAAAGCTTTGAGCACCCCGGGCTGTGGTCTGAGTAAACGGGAGTTCCTGGTGCTCTGCTCCTCTGGGGTTCAAATCTTATTTGCAAGGGGGTAAAGTGACCACTTAAATCATGTGGTTCCCTCTCTGCTCCCTCCCTGAGTGACTCTCGAGGGCCTTTTGAATCATTTCACATGAGTGCTCGGGCCACAAGTGCTGAGGCAAATGGAGTCACCCTGGCACTCTCTGTCCTCGTGGGCTGGCAACACGTGGGAGGGGATGGACACAAAGGCCCAGCCAGCACCAGAAGGTCACAGGGCTGGTCCTGTGTCCTCACCTGAACTGCAGCACATCCTCAGGGCTCTGTGCAGAGCCAGAGCAAAGTCACTGCACCAGGAGTTGGACATGGATGATCCCAGTGGGTCCCTTCCAGCTCAGGATATTCTGATCCTCTGTGGCTCCCTGGGACCAAGCCATCCCCTGGCATGGTCTTCAGCTGTGCCAGGGGAGGTTTAGGTTGGATATTAGAAAGAATTTCTTTCCAGAGAGGGTAATCAGGCATTGGAATGGGCTCCCCAGGGAAATGGTGGATTCTCCATCCCTGGAGGTTTTTAAGCTGAGACTGGATGTGGCATCAGTGCCATGGTCTGGGAACCATGGCAGGGTTGGATCAAGGGTTGGACTTGATGATCTTAGAGGTTCCTTCCAACCCAGCTGATTCTATGATTCTGTGATCACTTGGCCACCAACACTGAATGTGGGGAGGATTTGGGGAGCGAGTACTGCCTTAAATACTGGTGTTCTTCCCTCCTGGATACACAACTTGGAAAAATCCTCTACCCTGGCAGCCATGGGATGCTGTGATGGAGCATCTCCTGTGGGCTGGTGGCACAGTCACCCCCACATTTACCATGCAGCCATTTCTCTCTCATTTTTCAGGCAGAGACATCTTTAATCCAGGTGCAATAATTCCACTGTGTGAGTGGTGGTGGGAACTCCAAGCAGGTGCTCATTTCACTGTAGACTTTGTACTTCTGGGGCTACCAACCCAGACCTAATTTAGCTACAGCTTTGAGACACTAAACAGCATCAGAACATTGGCAGCTTATTTATTGTTTTGAAAAGCACCATTCTGCTTCCTGGGAAGTAGGGTGGCATTCTTAGGAAACCTGGGAGATACAGCACAAGATTCCTTGTGCAGGAACGTCTTTGCTGAGCGTGGTTTGCCACAGGATGTTGTGTAGCCATCAGCCAAATAATGCCAATTTATTTAGAAGTATAGTCTAGCCGTGGCTGTCTGCTTTTCCAAAAAATCCTGTTGTGTCCTTTCTCTGCCACACTCGATGGGGTGTGTTTGCTAAAGCTGCTGTTGCATATGCTCCAGCAATAAAACATTTACAGCTATTTCAGAAATTGCTGCAGTAGGCAATTTTCCTCATTAATTTGACCATTGTAGATGGGATTTCATGAGGTGTGAAGGCATGCAGAGTCATACCTTACACTATCCCTGTTCCTGCTCCTAACACCAAGCTCTTAAGGAAAAAGGCATTGAAATGAGAAGGGGATGTTTGAGGGAAGATGGAACAAGAATTTTGATGAATGAGGAAGGTACTGGTGGTTGTGCAGCTCCATGTCCAATAATCAATCACAGAATTATAGAATATCCTGAGCTGAGAGGATCAGGGATCATCCATGTCCAACTCCTGATGCACATTTACATTGATTGTTCTTTTCTCCTTCTTACCCAACACCATGGAGACTTTTTAAAATACCTTCGGGACCCTGCAGGGAGAAATGGGCTATAAAAATACAACAATGATGATTTCTTTCTGCCACCTTCACCTAAGGAATCTCTGAGCATGTTTCAAATATCAAAGAGCAAGAAACCCCTTGTAGTGTTGTCCCCTGGGTGCATAGGTGGGAAATGGAGACCCTGAGAGGTAAAAAGATTTACACAAGGCTAAATGTGAATCCAGCAGCAGAGCAGGAGATAGACCTGAGGGCAAGCTCTGGGTTCTGACTCTTTCTGTTGTCCCCATCTTGTCTCCTGTTTTGGGGTAACTTTTTAATCCATGCACAAACACTTAATATCTGGTAAATATTTTTATATATTTCTTGCAGAAGAAGGTTCCTCTTCCATTTTAGACTAGCTGAAGTGATGGCTACACTAAAATATAACTACCACTGAGACAAATCACGGAATTCTCTGCTCCATCCTCTGTCCCAGGGCTGTATCTCAACTTGACTATTCTGTAAATATTAAGCCACATGATGGACAATGATAGGTCAAAGCAGAGAAGATCTGGAATTATTCTTTTCACGTTGCAAAAGAATGAGCTTGTGCTATTTCTCACACTTTCATATTTACCCCCAGTTTTTATGGGGCAGATAAGGCTGGAATTTTGAAGAGCAACATCATGAATTGCTTTCCTTATTGATCGAACTTTTAATGTGCAAACAATGAAAACAATAAAACTTGCATTTAAAAACAAACATTTCTAGCACAGGAGCTGCGTTAAAATGACACAAATTGCTTTTGTGGGTTGAGTTGAACAGAACACCCATGAGGTTCCACTTAAAAACAACAAGCCAACAAAAATCAAATTGCATTGTTTTACTAGCAAACAAAATGGTGAACATGCCTTGGGCTACGTTTTCAGCGTGTTTTCTTGGAAGATCAAAGCTTAAATCCCATTAACCCTTGAAATGTCAGCCCAGTGAATTCCACTGCTTTCCCTCTGAGCTTTCAACCCTCCCTTTAACAGGAGCCCAGGTCTCTGCCTGTGTGTGATGCTGTTCCTCCTCCTCCTCCCAACACAGAGTTTCACTCGTCTCCCCCACCGGCACCTCCACGGAAGCACCACCTTGTAAGTGGGCAGAGTTCAAACAGACGGTTTTCCAGCCCACATTGGTTTCCCATTTTACTAACTTGGAGATCTGGAGAGAAGCCAGAACTAAAATACATTTATTTTATGATTTTTTTTTTTATTTTTTTTTCCCATTTGCTGTGGTGCTGCTTTACCCCCCTGGCAAGTGGCTGAATGAGGTTCACACTGCTGGCCAGCAGGGTTGTTTGTAGAGCATATTTGGGCTTGGTTGGACCTCTCCTCATTAATGATCCCCTCCTGGACATGTTGGTGCTTCAAATTGATGGATGGTTGGTTGCTCATAGTAAAGAAAAGCTGGTTTGTGTTGATGTTTCCCCCTATTCCAACAACCACTGGGCATCTCTTGTGCTTCCTAAGCAAGTGAAGGCACATGAGATGCCACTTCCTGAGGGTTTGCTGCTTTCTCAGGGATATTAAACTAATATTTTGCAAGAATTTGCCTGTTTCCTGTGGTGGGCCAGGTCCTAATCTGACTTTACCCTTATTTCCCTGCCCTGCTGGGACCCAGTTTCATGTACAAATACAAAAACCCCCTCCCAGCAGTGATTAATTCCAAATATCTCTGTGTCCATCTATGTTGTGTAATGTCACGAAGATTAGGAAGACAGAACAGATGCACCCTTCTGGAAGTGGCTGGGAAGCAGGGAAAGATTTGGATGCACTGGAGAGCAGCAGAGTGTTGGGAGCTGCAGGATTAACCATCTTGGCTTGGGATGACACTGAAGGGCAGTGGGGCAGTTGATGTGTTTGGAAAATGGCCAGAAGGCTGAGGTCGAAAGGGACATTTTTTTTCATTAGAGGAAAAAAAGGGATTTTTTTTCATTAAATTTCTTAAAAATAAAACAACAAAAAAAAAAGAAGAAAGGGGGAGCATGGATTTAGTTGTGAGCAGCTCCATATTTAAGTGGAGCTGTGGAAGGAAGGTGGATGTGTCCCAGCTCACACAGAAGCAAACTGTACTTTCCCTCAGTGTTACCCTTCCAGGGCCTCCTGTCCACATGCCAGAGTTCACTCTTAAAAATGCTCCAGTTGCAGTACCAGCCCCACAGCTGTCTGCAGCTGGATGCTTCCCAGCCCCTTCACAACTGGCTTTTCACACAGGAATGGCCCCTTTTAAAAGGGTTCACCCCGGCAGATTGTGCAGCCTAACAACGTGTAAAACATGGGACTTCAGACAGCCCTACCTTTTATTGGGTGGGCTTTTTTTGGAGGCTTTTATGCCCCCACATGAGAAGAGCTGCTGCCAAATAACTCAGCACTGTGGTGGGTTTTTTGTTGGCTTTTATTTTCACCTGAGTGCTTCACGAGGAGGGGCTTCTGCCCCACACCCTGCTGCCCCCTTCCCTTCAGGAATGCCTCAGCCTAGCTCTGCTGCTTTCCAAGGAAAAATGGAAGCTGAGCTCGCTGTCTAGTTTTTGAGGGATTGGGTTGTAAAGGCCAAGTACACAAATCTCTCTGGTGACCAGGGACAGGACCCAGGGAACAGCTGGAGCTGTGTCAGGGCAGGGTCAGGTTGGATCTCAGGGAAAGGTTCTTCCCCCAGAGGCTGGTTGGGCACTGCCCAGGCTCCCCAGGGCAGTGGGCACAGCCCCAAGGCTGCCAGAGCTCCAGGAGGGTTTGGACAACTCTCAGGACTGTTGGGGTGTCTGTGCTGGGCCAGGAGTCGGGCTGGATGATCCCTGTGGGTCCCTTCCAACTCATATCCTATGATTCTATGAAATCAAACTATAGCTGAGGACTGGCTTCTCCTGAATCTACAGGGACACTCTGCCATGGAATGGCACTGCCTGTTTGTCAACATGCAGCACACCAGGCACAGTGGTGACCTTGTCCCGTGGCTGAGTCCCTAAATCTGTGACACAAACTGCAAGCACAGAATAAATCCTCCCCTTTCACCCCCGATGTGCAGATAGTTCACAACAAATGCCATAAATCTGAGGGGAAATGAGCAAGAATAATAAGAAGAATAAAAGAAGACTGATAATTGACAGGTTTTTATTATTTTAGAGAGTAGCTGATGATTGGATTTGATGATCTTAGAGGTCTTTCCTTTAATTCTGTGAGGTTTGCTTGTTGCTGCACAGATTGGGGTTAAAGGAGAGTCTCTTACTCAGGAGCATTTGCAGTCAGAGCAGAAGGTGCACAGGTTTGTCATCCTCACTCCTACTTTTACTTGAGTCTAAATCTGTGAGGAGAAAAACTGCATTTTATGATGGGCAGACAAAAAAAAAAAGCAGCCTTTTCCAGTGTCTTTATTTCTGGCAGTCTGGGGATATTTAGGAGTGGTAGGGGTTGTTATTGCATATAGGAAGGTTTTATTGCTTCCCCTTCAGCACAAGCTATGTCATGTCTGTCCCCTCCACTTCCCCTTTTGCTACTGGGATGAGGAAACGAAGAGAAAGGAGGGAAACACGCAGAAAAAAGCAGCACTTGTTTCCTTTTGTCTGCCACTCAAAGCTTGTCCATGTGTTTTGGGGGAGAGGGGAAAATGAGAATTTATCCCTAGACAGCTGATTCTCCCTTTTCAGACCTGACCTGAGAGGAGCTGTGAGTGAGTTGCCTGTGCCACCCTCTGCCAGGGGTTTTCTCTCTGCAGTTCAGCAGGTCCTGCAGGGACTTGTCCCGACACCCTCACACACCTCAGCAGGACCTGCCAGGACGGTGCCTTTGCTGTCCTGCCGCAATTTTTCCCGGGATTTCACCAACGTGGGGAGTTACAGTAATGCTGTGCTGGAAACCCAGATTCCAGGGAGAATTTCCCTACACAATGGGCTGCATTTAAAGAGGCTCGCTCCAAACAGAGCGTGGTGGCTGAGTCCAATTTCCAGTGTGAAGCGAGGTGTGATTTTTAATTTAGGTTTTTTATGGTATTTTTTTTTTCCCCCTAATCCCATCATCATTATTCTGTTCCGAGCCCATTGCCAAAGGCTGGTGTTTGGTATTGATTTGAAATACAGCTGATTTTTCCTGCTGCCAGCTTGCAGGGAACAAAGGCTGACCTGGGCACTGGGTGGCTGTGGCCGGTGCTGGTGGCACAACAGCAGGGCTCTCACTGGTCCTGAGGTGCCTTAAATCTGCTCCCTCCTCTGAGCTGGGCTGCTTTGCAGTTAGCTGGAAATGCACCCATTTTATCCCCATATATTTATGGGGATGATGGATGCGTTTTCCACAGAGGGGGATTTAGTTTCCATCTCAGGGCAGTGGGAACACCAGGGTGAGGTGGTGCAGCAGCGTCACCTCCTCATCGGGTGCTGGTGGTGCCACTGGAGGGGGGAATGTGGGTTCCCACCCCTCTGGTGTTCCCAGGAGGTCTCTCCAGACTCTCCCCTCTGCACATGGAGACACTGAGGTCGGTCAAGCTGAAGCTTTTCCCCAGCCCTACGTTCTCACAAGCAAAAGAAAGCTAATACCTTGGCTCTTCCCTTTGGGAAGTGTGGGATACCCAGGCAGTGAAGGCATCAAGTGAGCAGGACCTTCTGGGATCAGAAGGCATCCTGGAGGCATTAGGCATGGCTGGCATTTGATACAAGAACTGAGCTTTCTCTGTTTTATTGATTCAACCTATCTGTGGTTGGACACACACAAAGGGCTGCATTATGAGTGCCATGTGCATCCCTGCTCCTGCCAATAAACCCGGGGGCAGATGTTTCCCACCCAAAAACTCATTCCTCTCGGGGTGAGAGAGAGACAGGCTGCTCCCCAGGACCTCCAAGGCACAGAGGTGCACGTTTGTGTGTGTTTGTTCACATTTGGCTGCCTGGTAGCAGCAGAGAACTCCCTTCCTGTGTGGTTTTTGCTCCTGTTCCCAGCAGGAATAACGCTGGGATGGTGGGGAAGAGCGGCTGCTCTCAGCTGGAGTGTGGAGCGTGGGGGAGGGCTCTGAGCATGGACACACCTGTACTTTAGGAACAATTATTTTGTAGTGTGTGAGAATAAATTACTGGGTTTGTGCTTGCTGATGTCTTTGATAGAAACGCTTTTGGAAGGGAGGAGATCTTATGCCCAAGTATCTAAAAAGGGGGGGGTCTAGGTCTAAAAAGGGGGGGGGTCTAGGTCTAAAAAGGGGGGTCTACTTGGACCAAGGATGTCCACATATTAAAGAGAGGGAAGAGAGTGGACAGAGAATCTCCAAACCAAGCTCTTGGTGTGGCAGGTTGAGCCCTTCAGGAGTGAAGCTCGAGGACCAAGACAGGTTTGACTAAAACCCAGCAAGTGCTGCTGCAAGTGATTGGGTCACGCAGTTCATCTGTTCATGTTCATCTCTTTTCACCACAAATCCCACTCTCAGGCACAGTCCAGACAAAGCCACACTTCAGGAAAATAAGAGAGCTGGAAAAAATGCAGGGACTGCTCACGTTGGTCACTTGGTACACGAATGAGGTACAGGGTGATAATGATGGTTTAACTCAGAAAAGCACAGCAGTGGCAGCACTAAGAAGTGTGTTTTAGGTGCTGGAGGGAGATGTCTTGGACAAAAGGCAAAGCTTGGTTTTTGCCAGGTGGGAGACACAGGCTCATGTTCCTCTGCAAGGCTGAAGTAAAGTGTCCTCCTTCACCCTGCATGGAAGCAGAGAACACTTATTTTCTAAACATGAAGCCACTGACATTTTGATGATGGGACATCTTTTAATTTTTTTTTTTTTTTAATTTACCTTCCTGAGAAAAGCTTTTGTTTTGGAAAAAAAAAAACCAGCTTATTTATTCTGTTTCAAATCAAGCTGGAGTATTCCTGTGAAGCTGAGAAATGCTCCCCGTCCTCTTCAGAATTAAATACTTCAACTGTCCATTTGGAAATGACTTTTCATTTCCATTTTTGTATAGTGCAAATACTTTTTTAAAAAAAAAAAAAATGCCAAAACAGTAATGAGGCCCTTTGGGTTTTACTAAAGTGAAACCAGTTTGACCTGTGGAGGAAATATTTTGTGTGGGAACAGAGAGAGAGGATCTTTAGGCATCTCAAGGTCTGAGTCCTCCTCCTTCTGATTTTTCAAAAAACACACCAAATGTGGAAAAATCAGCTACACCCAGCAGAGATTCCAACTTACAAGCAGCCCCAAGAAGCAGCTCAGTGCAAAGGTTAGATCTATATGTTCTTGCACAGAACACACCAGAATATTTTGCTGTTGGGACAGAGAGTTTGTATTTAAGCAGCAATAATTCACACAAAGGATTGACAGATTGGAATGCACCTGGTTCAGGCTGTTGGTTCCCAATATCATTCCAAGTTTTCTCTGCTGGAAGCCAGCTGGGATGGTTCATGGGGTGTGTGTGGCTGTACCTAGGGCTGCTCTGCTTAAATAGGCCCTCAAATTAAACTGGTGGGGTGGGATCCCGGGGCTAAACCTCGAGGGACAGATAAATCTGGGAGGTTCCCAACATGAAGGGAACTTTTCCACACGTGACCAGACTCTTCCCTTTAAGGAGACTCCGAGGGGGGACCCAGAAAATCTGAACTGCCCCAAATCACTGGGTTTTTTTTGAAAATTGAGGCCAAAGCTACTTAAGCTGCACTGCTTGGCAATATTGTTTAAAAACAATGGGGCTCAATTAGATGAGAATTATTTTAACACTTTGGAAGGCTGCCAAGTCATTTCCTTCTCCTTTATTGATTTTTTCCGTTGCCAGTAAATATATATATATATATATTTGTGTGTGGCAGCAGAATGAAAGAAACAGCTTTACAGAGGAGGAAAAGTTAAGTGTTAAAAAGGAGCCTGTAACCAGATACATCCCTTGAACCTCTGGGAAGGAGGAGGACATTTTAAGACAGGAGGAAGCAGGGGATTCATGGAGGCATTTCACGGGGTTAGATGTGGTAGTAGACAGCCCAATATTATTTTTCCTTCCAGTGCTTGCCTGATCCTTTACTTAGATTGGCTCCTGTTTCTTCCCCTCATTGTGCAGCCCCTGCATGAGCTGGTCTCCATGTAAAGACATTCCACCTACATTCCTTTGCCACCGGGTGAGAGGAGGGGGGAGTGCAATTATGTGGGCTAGTGAGACACAAAAGGCTCTGCTCCACAGCTAAAGCTTATAAACTTGAGGTAACTTTTCCCCTTAAAAATATATACATAGATAAACACACCAAAAAAAAAAAAAAAGAGAAAAAAATACCCAAGAGAGGTTGTCAACAAGGGTCTGGTTCATTCCTCTCCTACCTGCCTACAAGTGAAGGTTTTTGAGCTGTGACTATCCCACCTATAAATATTTCCCTCCCCAACACTCTGTAGATCACCACAGAATAAATACTTGTGAAGTTTTTGGCAGTATCAGTGTTACTCTCTGGCTTTTTTACGTGTGTCTTCTCTGTACTGACCACAGAATCCCAGAATGGTTTGGGTTGGAAGAGACCTTGAAGATCATCTCATTCCAAACCCCTGCCCTGGGCAGGGACACCTTCCACTGGAATGGATATTCCAATGGATGAGGTGGGAACCAATCTGAATGGTCCTTGGATAAAAAGGCCATAGGTGATTAAATCTGCAAGGATACTATATTTATTGGGATCTAATGAGGCCATTATGGCTTTTATCCAAGGACTTTCCAGGATGCAGGTGTGACCCTGCATTTTTCCATCCTCGAGAGTCATGTCACTGTCCCAGTTATAAATGCTGGGAATATTTTGTTATGGGCACCACTGGTAGGGATCTTATTCTGGAAGGAGACATGGAGCTGTCAATAAAAGCACTGTGAGACTCAGAACCAATAAAATTCTCCAGCTGAGTAATCTGGATCATGGAATAAGTTGTTTAGAAGTTCACCCAAACTGGACCTTTTCCAGGTGAGCATCTCCAGGGCTGTTATCAGGGCAGGCTTTCTAAGTGATGCTGCCCTGCTTTCCATATTGATTTCTGTGCCCTTGCACTCCTCCTTCCCATTTTGTCTAATAAGCAAATTTCATTACCTGACTTCACAATTTTTCCTCTGGGCCATTAGAATTGCTTGACTGTATTCCTGGCAGAGCCTTTAATCAGAGATGGATCAGAACTGATGCCATTACACTGACCCATTAACCACACTCTTCCCATGACTACAGATGTAGGTGGTTCAGATAAAATGTGACCTGGATCCAAATCACCATTGAGTTCACTGTGCAAGCCCCAGACCTCCTCAGATTTGCCAAAGATGGAGAAGAAAAGTTAAATTAAATCAGTAAACCCCATGGTCCTCTCACAGATTCTGCCTGGGTTGTCCTGACACAGGAAACACCTCCGGTTTTATTCTGCAACCAAAGCATTTCTGTCGTATAAATGATTTAATTTCTTACTGCACTTTTTGGAAGGTGCAAAAATAAAATAAAAATGTTATAATTTTTCTCATTTTTCACATAAAAAGAGCTTCTGAGGTACAGACTTTCTTCCTTTAGCACAGAGTGAATGCACCTCCTCTGAGCTGTGTATTCTTCCCACACCTCCAGCTGTCCCTGAGCAAGGGTCAGTCACTGTGCATGCTCTGGCACTCTACTTGGAAGAAAAGAGGCAAGCTGAGCCTGGCAGGACCCAGCACTCCTGCTGTGTCACACTTCCAGCCCAGTGTCCCAGCCTTTCCAAGTCCTCAGTTGCCTGGATGTGTTAATCTGCAATCCCTCTGACTCCAGGGATTCTGGTTTCTGAGATAGTAGAGCATGAAACCAGTGAGCCAGGTTTGGTACATGGAATTTCCTAACTATATTCACTTTTTCATTAACAGAATACCCTTGAGAGCTCTCTGAAAGCCAGTCCAATTTTTAAACTTCCCTATAAAACCCAATTAGGTTGGAATCCATAAGCTGAGATGGACATTTTGGCTTTCTGTAGCCCTTTCTGTGCTGCCTTGTCCAGCAGCCTGGGCACTTGCTTAAATAAATTACAGTCGCTTTTTAGAGCTGGGTGAAGCCAGGGGTGGACACAGAGGAGCTGAACAGGATGATCTCACAAGAGATGCTCTGAATTAAGTAGGAGGTTGCTATGCCACGAGACTGCTGCACTCTCCAACAGAAGTTATACAGAATGGGGTTTTCCAAGTAAAAAATTCTTCAAGGCCTCAACCTTAGCTGACTGTGGCTGTAAAAACCCTTGAAGTCATCCAGAATTTCATCTCTTGCCTCTTGGAACATCCACATTTGCTTCCCCACAAGTAAACCAAGCAAAACCAAACAGCTTCACTTCCCCCAGAATCTTGAGTGTGGAGAATCAAACTCTGCCTTGTTCTGCTTCTTAAATAAGTATTTATGTTGATGAAGCCATAAAAATAATATTTGATTCTTCCCTGGAATGGCTGCCCCAGGGTTTCCCCAAGGATGGCTCAGCACCTACCTCACATCATCCCCCTTGGGAGTGGGAACCAGGTGGTCTTTAAGGCCTTTTTCAATCCAAACCATTCTGGGATTTTATGACCCTCCTGGAAAGTTATCCCCACCTCTCCTCCAGTCAGAGAGGGTTAATTTGGCCTTTTCCTGGACCTAGCAGGGCAGCACCTGCTAGCAGGGTGGGGTGTTCCCTCTCACAGCTTGTCAGAGGCAGATTATTATTATTATTATTTTGTGAAATAACAGGTTTCTTTGTCTGTGTCCTACCCTGCAACCTTCAATCGAGCCTCGCTGGTCTCTCAGCCCTCGCTGCCAATTTTGCTGCTTTTTCCCTGTTTGCAGAAACCTCAACCCTGTGTTTGAATTGGCCTGCAGGATCTGTTTGAGGAGGGAGAGAGACCTAACAAAAATGGGAGGCTCTCATCCCCCCCAAAAAGAAGTGTAATTTGCCTTTAAAGGCTCTTAAACAGCAAACACATTCTGTCTGATCCTCCTTAATAAAGTATCCCAGCAGTGCTACAGTGCCTTATTTGAGGTCTGTGCAGTCTCATTAAATTTGATGTGTCACAGAGGGCTTGGACATGTGAAAAGGGAGGCTGCAGGAACCAGGATTGAAGTTTGCCAGAATTTGCGAAGGAAAAATGATTCATTATGGCCTTTTTCAAAATGGACACCCTTCAGGCTTCCCTGCTCCATTGATTGTGTGTGCAGGGCCAGGGAATGCCAGGCAGAGAGGCCTCCACAGCCTGTGGATTTAACCCTTATTAACAGCTGCCTAAATTAGGGATTCTGCTTGATCTCTGAAGATGTGTGCTCTCACACTCCTGTGCTCTGAGCAGAAAGAAAAGGAAGGTTATTAAAGATTTAAGGGCTGGACGTTTCAGCTCCAAACTCCGGGGTTTGCTTTTCCTGCCGCTGCTCCGGTGTCGGGCGGCAGCTCCAGGGTTTGCCCTCCCTGTGTTCAGGCCTTAAAAAGTCCTCCATGACCCATCTCTGCAGCCAGAGCAGCCCTTGAGGTGCTCAGACCAGCATCCTGCTTCCCCAGTGCCTTGGGAAAGGTGCTGAGAAGCATGTTTGGCTCATCCCTTTGGTGTGGATCCAGTGCCACAGTTTGGGACTGGAATGTGCTGGTGCCACAGAGCTGCACAAGAACCACTTTGGTGGGGCTGTCTCTTCCTCCTCTCCTTAAAAGAGGTTGCCTGGGGATCTAGTTTCGTGGATTTGTGCCTTGTAGGGGGCAGGTGGTCAGTGGAGGATGGTTGTCCCACGTGCTGTGGTCTGGGGCACAAGACGCTGTCGATGCTTTGGGATTTGTGTGTTGGAGCTTGAATTCCTCTCAGTTCTCAATCCTGAAAATCCCCTCAGGTGTCCTCCCTGTGCTTTGCTGGGAGGAGAGCCAGTGCAGGGGGATTTCTCTCCTGCTAGTGTTGGATGAGGAGGAGGAAGGTGACTTGGAAAGGTGCCGTAGGAATGGTACCAGTGCAGAGTGATGCTATTTTGGAAAATAAGGAACAGGCAGGTGAAGCTGGACACCCAAAAAGTAATGTGTCCAGTGCTGGTGAGCATCCCTGCAGACAGTGTCCTGGGTCAGTGGGTCAGGAGTGAGTGAAGTGAGGGATTCCTCAGTGTTAGCTCCACGGGAGCAGGGATACAGCCAGGTTTGTGGGGATGGAAAGGTGTCAGTCCTGGGAGGAGGCTGCAGTGGTGAGCTGGGAACAACAGACTCCTCACACACCACAACCCCTTCTCCCTCTGTCTGAGGGCTACAGCAGAAAGTTCACAGCACAGTCACATTTCAATTCAAGACGCCAGAGGGGAGGAATGAAGAGGAAAAAAAAAAAAGCAGGCAGGAAAACTGATCCCTGGTATCCATGTCCCTTCCTTAGGACAGCAACAAAAAGACGGGAGCAACCCACCAAGGGGGATTTCGTGGTGCTGCAAAGATTTCTCCTGATTTGTGGCATCTGAGTTAGGGGGCCGAAAAGAAAAACATTTGTGCTTTTAAAAAGGTTGTAAATCACTCCCTGAATGCTCACCATTTACATTTTAAGTGAAATAGGATGTCAAACCATTTTGCTTTATGTTTATTTTCAAATACTGTACGCTTTACTGTCCACTTTCTCTGGTGCCTGTGCCATTTAAATCATATTGTATATAGCCAAGGATGCAGGGGAATATAAATCTCACATGGGGTATGTATACACCAATTATTCTTGGGAAATGCAGCCAGCCAGAGTTCACAGTACCTGAGCTACAAGAATAAAGTGGTTACACTATTTTTGTGCAGCTTTTTGGGGGGAGATTCTTCCCCAGCACATATTTAAGAGTAAACCCACCAAGTTCAGTGGTGTGACATAGGTATAAAATGCATGTAAATGAGGTCTTTTAATTTTAGAGAGCAAATTTCAGCTGTAGACTCTTACAGATGCTGTGTGATAAATACAGTCTCTCAACTTGCATATTCAAACAAAGCATTAAAGCGTTCACACTTCCTGTTGGAGAAGTATTTTATTTCTCCCCCCTTTATTTATACAGCATGGCAGAAAGAGCAGAAATAAATTTCATCAGCTTCTTACTGCCTCATCACCAGCAGAGACACACAGGAACAAGATGAAACATTGTTCAAATAAAATGTAAATTTAACTTGCATGCCTTGTCCAGTAAAACACTGTGAGACTTGGCGAGGAATAACACACACAATATGGAGAGCTAGACGGGGCCACAGGAGGGATGGGCCTGGTTGTGGGCCAGGACTAAATGAGCTGAAGGAGTGGGGGTATCAGGATACAGCCTTTGGGCTCAGCTCCATCCCCAGTGTCCATGCTGGAAGCAGGCACAGCCATTCCCTGAGCCCTGGCGCTGATGGAGTTTGGTTTCTCTTGGAGCTGTGCCTTGTTTGTGCTTCTCTCAGTCCTTAGGAAGGTGAGAGTTCCCACTTAAGGCTGTTTGGGAAGTGCTCTCTGCTGCAGGATCTCTGGCCTTTCGTGAGGTTGTGTCTTTTCAGCTCTTCCTCAAAGCAGAGGGTTTCAGAGAATCACAGAATATCCTGAGCTGGGAGGGACCCACCAGGATCATCCAGTCCAGCTCCTGCCCTGCACAGACACCCCAAAAATCTGACCCTGACCCTGAGAGCGTTGTCCAAACACTTCTTGAACTCAGGCTTGGTGCTGTGACCACTTCTCTGTGGGGTTCCAGTGTCCCACCACTCCAACCTGCTTCCAGTTATGAGTATCACAGGGATGTAAATCCTACTCTGCCTTGGAGTTGTCCCACAGGTGACAAAGGATTTAGGGCTGGAGCCGTGGTCAGTGTGACTGGTTGTGTCTCTGCTCTGCCAAGCCCAGCCACGCTGCTGATGCAGGCAGGGCAGGATCTGTGCCCAGTTCGTGCTTCCTGGACAGAGGAACTCGCTGTGTTCTTGGGGAAAATGTTTCTCCACCAGCAGAGTAATGAGAGGTTTGGGTTGCCTTGCCTTGGAAATAAAGACACAGCTCCCCTGATTTCAGGGATTTGCATCACCTGAGCCCCCATCCCCAGTGCACAGCAGTTGGAAAGGGCCAGGAGAGGGGCAGTGTCCCCCCCTGCAAAGCTGCCCCTGCACTGGAGCCATCCCAGTGCTGTCCAAACCCTGTTAAACCAGAGCCATTGGCAATTTGATTTGCAGTTACTGCTCTACCTTAATTTGTACCCGTCTGTCTCACAATGAAGCTGGAAACTCAGCTCAGAGACAGTGCTGGATCTTCCCTGAGCCACCCTCCTGGTTAATTAAAAGATATTCTCCCCTGTAGCTTCTAGCCCAAATCCCATTTACCAGGCTTTCTCATGGGCAAAGAAAAGCTGAAATTCAAGCTATAAGGCTAAACAGATCCACATTGTGCTGTGGAGAAGAAAAAAAAAAGAAAAACCCAGCCCACATCACAATTCAGTTAGCTGCTTAAAACCCTGCCTCGCTTATTGCCATTGTTATAAAACCTAATAAATCATGAGATTACTTTCTCAGGGTCCTAGGAGCTATCCTGCAGGGGGAGAGATTTACATCAGGATGTTGGCTCAGCACACTTTCAGATCAGTGGCCCCAAATAAACCCCCCCCTACCCTTAAACCACCCACCCCCCCCAGCTCAAGCCTCGCTCGCCAGGGATTTGCACGGGCTGGGGGGTTCTGCTGGTGGGAGGGGAAGGGTTGTGAAGCCTCCCAAGCATTTTAGGGAGCTTAGGAAGCTCTGCTGGTTTGGATCTTATGTTTTCTGCTGCTGAAGAGGCTTTGCAGTGACCCAGATCCCATGATACTTCTGAAACTTGGATAGAAGCGCTCGTTATTCTGCCTCATATTTTATAGGGGATGTTCCTCAGCTCTTTAGTATCAGTAGGTCTGACAGCCCTTGGGATTGAGACCGGGGTGGAAAAGGTTGTTGTCCTGTTTCTGTATTGGACTCAGTGTGTCTGTTGAACTTTCAAACTCTCTGGGATTGAGGAACTCTGCTTAATAACTGTTCATGCCCAAAGAAATTGTGGGTGTCATTCCATCCAAATTCGTGCTTATGTTAGAGATATTTTGATAAGAAACTGATGGAATAAAACTGAAAATCTGTGTGCACAACGGGATAAATCAAGAAGCCCCTACTATAAAAATCTAATTTTTTAATGAAGACTAATAGTTTTTGTGACAATATTCCCAAGAATCCTGTTGATTTAGTGTGTAGCATCCTGCAGGCAGGGAGACTGACCTGATGTCCGGGTTTGTCTGTAGAAAATGAGCTGAAACAGGAGTGTCAGTCCAGGTTTCTCACAGGACACTGGCATGACAGTGGGAGAGCTCAGGAGCTCTTCCCAGCTCTGCCGGTGACCTGTTGGGTGGCTGGGGAGAGTCTTTAATCTATTTTTCTCTGCTTTCATCTATTGGGATGGCAAAGGCTTTGAGGATGAAATGGGCTGTGTGTGTGTGTGGACAGTGCTGAGCACCACGGGGTCCTGCCCCACAGGGATGGAAATGAATCCAGGATGAATCCACACAATTCCCTGGCTGTCAGGGCAGCCACACCAGCTGACAGCAGCCCAGCACCTGGGCTTAAATTTAGCTTGAGACCTGACACACTCTTCGAGCCAAACTGGGACAACCAGAGAGGAGCAATTCAGAGATAACATATTCCAGGTCTTTCTCATTACAATTCTCCTCATGCAAGATTATCTTCGATTTTTCCATAGCTCCTCCACACTGGCAGCCAGAGGCTTTGTTTAAAACACATCCATCATTATCACTGTAATGTATTATTATTATTATAACTTATTCATTCATATAGCATTTTTCTCACAACAACCCAGGAATCAAAGTGGTTTACACTTTGCAGTCTGAAAGCAATCTGAAAGGAGAAATTAAGGAGGGGGGGGATGTTAAAAATGCTTAAGTAAATCTGTGAAACTGGTTTGAGGTTCACAGTGAAAACTCCAGGTCTCAGTAGAAAGGTAGAAAAATAATGGTGAGGAGCTGTGGTGGCTGAGAAAGAAACTACAGCGTTGTGTAACGTTATATGAAAGAGAATTTAGAGCAGGCTTTGCCTCCTCTCTGCCTTGGAGGATGTTCTCCAGCTGGCTGTGTGATACACAATAGCTCATCTCTGCAACAGGAATCCAGATCTTGCTTCAGCACAGGGGCATTTGGGAGTTAAGATATAGATTTATAGCATAGTTAATAAGGATGGAGGCTGATGCCTTTGCAGAATTCCAGTGATACTCACATTTTAGGTTCTGCAGGTCTGTGCTTTCTCTGCAGTTAGATAAATAGAGAGCCAGAACAAAACAGCAAAACCCCACAACCCCAAAACCAAAATGAATGTGAAGAAGGGGCTTAGTACAGTGTGAGGTCAGTGCAAACTGCTGTGAAGGAGGGGAGGTGAAACCCAGATGAAACCCTAACTTTGCCCTTGTCAAAGAGTAAAACCATCTCACATCTGCATCACTCCAATCAAAGGCAGCAAAACACCCTAAAAAAAGGTTCTGTGACACCTTGATTTCAGATTTATCCAGACTAGAGAACCCTGGAGCCTTCAATAATTCATTGTTTTCTCCTCTTAATTTCCTCTCCTGCTCCGAACGTGCCCCGTGTTTCGTGCTCAAGGTTCTGCTCAAGGTGATTCTGTTTGTGCAGCTTTTAGGTGCAGCATCCTCCCCTTTTAATTTTAATGCAGCATTTTGAGGATGTCTCCTGCAAACCTTTGCTGTCTGCTTTGTGGAGCATCAGGAAGGCAGGAAAAGATATGACTAAGGAAGATTATGATATCATTCTGGTTAAGTGCAAATGCACTTTATAAAATGCTTTGGCTTCTTACCAAGAGGAAGTGACAGATGATCTTTGGCAATTTTATTAATGCATCTTTTCTGTGTTGTTCTGCATAGCCCCATTATTTCCTATAAGCAGACAAGGACCAGCATAATTTTTCTAAATCTTTCCTGTCTCCTCTCGAAGAATCTCATATAGATTTGGAAAATCATATTCCAGATCTGAATGATTCTTTTTTTTCCCTTTATATACATATCTGGAATCCTTCTTCGAATATCTGCCCAGTGGTTATTTTATATTATCATTTGCATAGTTCAGCTACCCCTTGATTCCTCAGCAAGATTAAAGTAGAACAGCCACCATCCCAGCACGTATTAACAGGTCTGTTACCTGTCTGGGAGATCACCTACATGTCTCTTGAGAGCTGTCATGTTCCCAACTAGAAAATAAGGAAGAGAGGCACAGTGGCCAAGAATTTCCTGGACAACTTCCTAAGCAATGTCGATGACAGCCAAGAACCAGCTTCTCTGTCACCACCAACTCCCTGGTGTCATCCCTTGGGGTGACCTCCAAGCTGAACAGGAGTGGCTGGGCTGTAAAATCTGTTCCTTTGGGTGTTTGCTCCAAAACAAGGGGTTTATCCTTCTTTTCTGCCCTGATTTCCTTCCATCACGAGTTCAGGGCCTTTTCCAGTGGGATGGGAGGGCAGTTTGTCCTGCCTAAATCTATAAAACAAAGGTGTTCATCTGTCCAGCAATGCAGAATGAACCCAAGTGTCCTTGTGTGGTGTTTTTGCCACTGGAATAGGCATGGGGCTAATTACAGTATCAGGAAAATGCTGAGAGACTAGTCAAATACAAAATATTCAATTCATTTAATATTCCTGATGAATAGGCAAATTACTCTAATCACATTAGTTATTCTATTCATTTATTAGCTAAGAGTGATTAGTGGTGAATAGCTGTAAGAGGATCTTCCAGGTGCAAAAATTAGGCATCTATAGTTTCATGATGTTTATTTTCAGCTGAAGATAATTGTCTCTTTAGCTCCTCTCAGACATACACACACACTGACACACACAGATACGCTCTCTTTTGTCCAGGCCTGGGGGAAAAAGGTAGGGAAAAAAACCCCAGGGCTGGCACACAGGTGTGGAGAGATAAGACCAATTCACTGCAGAATTTAAGGGGATTTATTTAAAAACAGTTGGGAAGAGATTTCTCAAAGATTATGCCAAGTTAATGCAGAGGGATTTGGCTCTGGGTTCCCAGGGAGAGCACTGATAATGCCATTTTGAGCAGCGGGCTCTGCTCCGTTCGTGCCTGATTTGATTGCGCCGGTGAGTCGCAGCTCGGCTTTATCTGAGCACAAATGTGACACAGGTCCCTCGTGTGACAGTGGTACTGCCACGCTGCTCCTCTGGCTGCTCTCTCACCAGCCACCACGTACTCCCTTGTGTTGGTCTCCATGCAGAATTAGGGACTGGTTTGGGCTGGGAGGGACCTTAAAGCTCATCCAGTCCTACCCCCTGTCACGGGCAGGGACACCTTCCACAGGACCAGGTTGCTCCAAGTCCCGCCCAACTTGACCTTGAGCACTTCCAGGGATGGGGAATCCACAACCTCTCTGTGCCAGGGCCTCACCACCTTCACAGGGAAGAACTTCTTCCCAGTATCCCACCTAACCCTGCCCTCCTTCAGCTTAAGCTGCTGTGTAAAATCAGGGTGGCTGATTTACAAAAAACACAAAAATCCGTAACTTTTCCTTTATTACTGTGCATGGATGACTCCAAAACTCGAGGAAGATAAACAAAACTGGCTGGAATTCTGCCTGACCTAGTTTATAAAAGTCCAACAATATATACAGAAAAAAAAATCATCAGTGTGGTTATCCTGGGTTGGGCAGTTAAGGACCAACAGGCACATCCAGCAGCGCACAGGTAACAGGGTAGCAGAGAAAAGTAGGGACCTTAGAGATTCTCATTCCACCCCCTGCCATGGGCAGGGACACCTTCCATTAGCCCAGGTTGCTCCAAGCCCCATCCAACCTGACCTTGGACACTTCCAGGGATGGGGGAGCCACAAATTCCCTGGGGAAGGGGCAGAGTGAGAGCCAGGGGAGAGGGAATTTCTGCATGTTTAAACCTTGGCTCTCACGCTGCTGCCTTGGGACTCATCTCTCAGCTCACCCCTGGTGGCTGGAGGGATTTCCCTGGGGCTCTGCACCAGTTTGTCTGCAGGCATTAAACTGCAAGATCAAGAGCTGGGATTGCAAGAGAGGCATTTCACTTATTTCCCCAAGTAGAAAATCGATGGGCAATAGTATTTGGACAGCAAAGTGACAGGAGTATTTACTCCTCGATTGCACCCAGGCACGCTGGGCTGCGTTAATTCAATGTTCTCAGGCACTTCCAGGATGTTATGCTAAGCAAAGGCTGAGCTGTCATTACATTTTTATGAAGTCAATGCAGTTTCTAACAGCGTAGAAAAAAGAATTTACAAGAATTGATCAAATATCTCATTTTTTCTGAGAGAATCTGCTCCTCTGGATTTCCCTGAGCTGTCAGCTTGCATTGATATGATCTGATTGATGCTGTTTGCCACATTAAGAAACGTTGGGAGCTAATCTGTTTTAATCCCATTCTCTGTTTTTAATATAATACTCTTGAAGGTAACGGAAGGTTATTACTTATTTAAAATAGCTTAAATATTTGTGTCAAAACATTGTCCTGAAAGGTTCAAATCCAGCCTTTGCCACATGGCTTTGGAAGAAAAAAAAAAAGGGAGAAAAAAAAAAGAAAGCCCCCAAACCACCAATGTTGAGACCATTTGGAATGATCTAATCCATGCTTCAAATCCCTTTGTTCTCCTGTTCCCTTGCAGTGTTGGAGAGTTGGAGCTGAATGCTATTTATTAGATGGTTAGAGGGGGTGCTGGCTGCTAAAGAGTTTCTTCTCCAGGCTGTTTGGGGAGGCTGCATTTTTCAAACTCACATTTTGCTCCCAGTTTGGATGAGAACTGCCATCTCACAGGGCATTTTCTAGGGAAAGGAGGACCCATCACTGCTCCCCAGGGAATGCTCCGTTATATTAAACTGGTACCTTTATTGCTGGGGGACAAAGCTGTGGTTTTCCAGGACTTTAAAACCAGTATTTGGGGGATTGGATTAAAAAAAAAAAAAAAAGTCCCTGGGTAATGAGAGTTGTACATTATCTTAGAGGAATCATTTATCTCTGTGCCAGTTGTTTAGCTGGGTTTGCCAAGCTTGAAAATTTAGATTTATTGGTGCCAACAGCAGGAATGGAAGCATTTAATGGGCTTGTGCTTTATGGAGGTGATGAGGAAAAGCCAAAGAAAGTCAGGAGGTGGCTGGAATTGTCCGACAATTACTGTTTTGTGTTTGTTTTCTAATTTTTTAAAGAACAAATTCAGACAGAGGATTTTTTAGCAGGATGCAAGATGTTGGATGATGTGGGATGGTGCAGGCAAAAGGGGTCAGGGCTCCAGCGTTTCGCCAGGGGAGACTGATGTCAGGACTCGATATCCCTGATAAAACACGGCATCTGAACTTCGGGGGGTGGCACCTTCTGCTGCCCGCCCCGTGCTGGAGCAGTTTGCTGTGGCCAGCGAGCGTCTCCTTCTCCTCCCAGCACCTCTCCCTTCCTGAAGGTGCCGGGCTCGGGACGGGCCCCCACCGGCGCCCTCGCGTTTGCTTGTGCTTGTGTTTCAGCAGCGATGCTGTTGTTTACCCCACACGCTCCAACAGGGCTTGCACTGGCTTCGCAGGAGCAGATGTGAAGCACAATCTTGGACGCCTTCCCAGCCCTCGCTCCGAGCGTCCAAGTGCTCAGTATTTCCTGCACGAAGCGAGTCTAGTCTGACACAATGCCAGCTGCACTAAATGTGCTCTCTCGGAGTGAATGCTCAGTGTCTGGGTGGCTGCGAGCTCGCACAGAAAAACCAGCGCTTTCCAGCCCGTCCCCAACCTCGTTTTCTCCCCCAAAACCTCCGGTGTCACCTTTGGCACTCCATCCCCGAGCGGGATGGTGGCGTGGGAGGAGGCAGCAGTGGTGAGATGGGTCTGTTGTGCCCGGTGTGCCCCCCGTGCACCTGCTGAAACAGCTGCCACTGCCCCTCAGGGGGCACCTGACAGTGGCTTTCTGGGCCAAGCTGTCCCAACTGTGCTCCAAAAAAGGGGTTTTCACCTGCTTTTGGTTCAGTCTCCAGCCCCACGTGCACTTATGGTCTGTGTAGATCAAGCAGAGCGGTGAACATCGAGTTCCTTCCTGCCAAGTTTTCCCCCTGCTACAGTGCATAGTCCACTTAAGAGCTACAATCTGGTTGCTTCATTTGCTTTCAAATTCGGTCTCCCATTTGTTCCTCCAAGACATTTGGGTAAGTGGCAGCATCTGTCTTATGTTTGTGTTATTCACACTGAATTTCCAAATGGACGCTTCGAATGGGTGCAAGATGCTACTCTGGCTTGAAAATCAGACTTCTCCAGGCTGTGCTTGACTTATTAGATGTTAAATAGGCTGAGTTTTAGCGTGGGGCTAGATGGAAGACCTGCAGAGCAGCAGTGGAGCCTGTGCAAGGAGTGTTTATCCTGCTGGATCTCCATCAGCACTGATGTAGGAGGGTCGCAGTGATGACGGTGCTGCTGGAAGGGCCATGGCCAAACGCTGTGTCTTCAGGCTCGCTGAAAGGTCACCTGTCTGTCTCTGCAAAATAATGGAGGGTGTTCAACCCTGATGGCTTGGCCGGGTCTCAACCCCGGGACGAGCCGCATTCCGCTGGCCCAGGGGCCCTCTAGTGGCATTCCCGGCTGGATCTGCTCAGCCTGCCTCCTCCTCGGATGGGCGATCCGGGGTGATGTCCCTCGCTGCGGGGACCTGCCACCAGCAGGTGCCCATCGCTCTCTGCATCCTCCCCCGGGACCCTTCCACGCAGCCAAAGCCCGTGTGGGGTGTGAATGATGCTGAAACCACCCTGCCAGGCTCCTCAGAATCCTGCCCGGTGTGTTACTGGGTTTGGGGGGCACAGCAGCCCCCTCCCTGCCTGCCCTACCCCTCCTCAGGCACCTTGTACCGAGTGCTCCCTCCAAAGGTTTTCCCTCCGTGTGGCTCGACCTCTCCTGTCCCTGCTCTGTGCTCCATCCTGCAGCAGCATTTCTGACCCCAGGGCTGTGCTTTCCTGGGAGGGGGCAAACATGATCTTCACCTCTAACCATTTTTAGCAGCCTTTGTGCTCTGGCTGCAGGAATGAGCCATGTGGGAATGGGGCAGGTCGGGAGCTGTGAGTTTTCCTTGTCTGTGAGCAAAAGAAACACCTGGGCTTCGCTGGGCAGGCTCTGTTCTTCACTTAATCATTTCTGCAGTTTTTCCTGTATTTCCCTTTTTTCTCATTCTTCAGTGTTTTTCCATCATTTCTCCAGTTTCTAGGCCCCCTTTTCAGCCTGTTTGTAAATAAATCTGCTCCGTCCATCACCTTTTCCCTTAATCAATTCTTGAAGGTGTCAGAGAAATGGTTCAGATGTTCCCAGCAGCAAATAGAAGCTTTGAGTTGTTCCCTGTTGGTTCTACTCCTTATTCCTTTCATTTACAGTGGGGGGGAAATACAGATAATTGCAGATCCTGTACATCTCAAACTGTTTGTGGTGATAGTTACAATTATCCAAAATAATTGGCAGAAAGATCTGTGGACTTAATGTGCCGGGCTAAATTAATGCTCTTAGTGCTAGAATTTTAAGAGCCTGTGTTTGTGACATTGCCTGGGCTGGATCTTCTAAAATGGGCTAAATTGGCCATGCTGGCCATAAGGGGGCATGAAAAGGTTTCTGGTGTCATTTTGGATTGAAGTTTATCTGAACAGCTATTAGGAAAGATGGGGAGGGATATCATTTGCACCCTCAGGAATCTACACCCTGACAGAGCTTTGCACCCCTCAGCTCTCAGAGACTTTAAACAGAGACAAAATTTTCATCTTTAAAACCACACCCAAGGTTGTCCAGGCTGTGCTCTCCCAGGAAGTTAATCTTCATCAGTGTTTCTCCTCCAGTTTGCAAGCAAAAAGCCTCTTTTGGCTTCCACTGTCTCCATGGGAGGCCACTGCTTCACATATGGAATGGCAGAAGCTCATTTCTGGTAGTTCAAGGGAGAGGAAAACATCTGTAACTCCTGGGCAGGCATTCCCCTTCCCTGGGGGAGCAGAACTGCCTGATGGGTGAACCACGTCCCTGTCCCCAACAATAAGTGCAAAATGCTCCCAAATCTAACCTTTGGGAATGATAAGATATGATAAGAATGATAAGAATTTGAGGTCAGAGTCAGCCTTTCAGGGATTGTGAAAATGTGATGCTTTGAAAGGTGGGCTTGGGCACTCTTTGGATGGAGCCACTCCAAACGTGCAGGACGGGGAGATGGGAAAGGGATGGGGGGAGTGCAGACAGAGCAGCTCAGAAAACAGAACCACGGCTCGGGCTCCTGCCAAGAGACCTCACTCCCCCACCAGCCAGGCTGTGGGGAGAAAGACATTGGGAGTGAAGGGCTGACAGAGACTGACAGAAGCTTAGCACCCTGCTGGATCCAGCACTCGGGGACGGGCGATGAAAGGGAGAACTCCCCGCGCTGCGGCGGAGCCCCCGGAGCAGCCCTTTGTCTGCGAGATGCCAGCGAAGGCTGTGCCAAGGTGCTTTTCCCTGACCATCTGCCTGATGAGCCCACATGCCAGGGTTGATGCAATCCAAAGCCTTGATAGCACACGGGCCCCGCTGGTTTATGAGAATCCGTTTCGCAATTAAAACAAATATTTGGGATTTCTTCTAAACGAAGGGGGCCAAGTCCTCGGAAGGGAAGTCTGGTGGGTCTGAGAGGGATAAAGAGGCTTCCCTTGCTCTCATGGCACAGGGAAATAGCACCAAGATTCAAGGAATACAGAGGTCATCTGTGTCATTTTCAAAAATCATGCTGGACTCGATTAAAAAGAAATATAGAAGCTAAAAATCCAGAGTGCTCCTGGGTCAAAGGCACGTCCTCTCCCTTGGTGATAGCCAAAGCAGAAAAAAAGTAGAAGTCATGCAGTCACCAGGGATGCTTTGGCTTCACCTTTCATTTACAATATACCACAGGACACCTGGGGGAAAAAAAAACTCCCTCCTGGCTCAGACTGGGCAGTTTTCACTCTTCCACCCCAGCTCTCAGGGGCAGGATTTCTTGCAACAAGGCTTGATGTTTCCTGAGCTTCCTTCTAGTGCTACCACCATGTTAAACAAATGCATATGCTTCCTGCAGTTCCTTGGCAGGCCTCTGAATGTCTCCTACATGGTAATGAGGAGGTCTGGCGTGCCACTGTGCAATCCAATGGTCTCACACCCCGACAGAGCTCAGCTGCAGGTCGTATGTTCCCCTCTGAACCATATTTTCTGATGAAAACCTTTTTGGCTGCAGCCTCACAACCAGCTCGAGTTAAGTCAACAAGGCAGAGGGAAATGGAGTTGGCCAAGATGAAATGGCAAGCTGGGAGAGGGGCTGGGACTGGGAAGAGGTCTCTGGGGCTGGACTGGTGGTTCTTCATAGCTGTGGTTGGAGGGCACAGCAGCAATGCAAACCCACCCTATTAATGCCATGCACACCTTTACCTGCTCATACCTGTGTGCTGAGCAGAGAGAGGGAAGAAAACTAACTCCCCTGTGCAGTGTTGCACATCCCAGGGATAATCCTTGGGTGCATGGAAGAACCTCCAGGGTGTTGGACTTAATCCAGCCTGTACCTGAGAGGTGCCAGCAGCTGTAAAATGGAGTTTTTGGTTCACCTTGATCCAGGCAGGGAGGATGGGCTTGAAGCAGTGAATGTTCTTGAGACCCTGTAGCTTAACATGATGTGGTTTTGGCTGCACTCTCTGGTGTTATGTGCTACCTACTCTCCCCCTTTTTAAGCTGTGCTGCAAAAATGAGTGTGGGACCTCTTTTTCCCCCTCCTGGCAGGGTTCTGGCTATCATTCTCTGCAGAGGGTTTCTAGACACATATTCCTTTGTTTAGGAAGACCCTGTATTATGTTGACACAGCAGCATGTGGCACTGGAAAAGGAAATAGGAAAGGCTTTTGAACACAAGCTGGACTGGTGGTAGAAGAATGCAGGGGTTTGCAGACAGCCCTGTGGCCTCTTAGGGGGAAAGGTGATTAAATATTAGGGAACAGTTTCAAATGAAGTTGAAAATTCAGATCTGCATCTCTGCTTTCTGCAGAAGGTGGGGCAGGAAGCCTTGATGGTTCATTCCACTTGTAGGGCATTTACCAAGGTAAGCTCAATATTAATGCAAGAAGGTTCCACAGGGGCATTGTTGGATATTGTGGGGACCAGAACAAGGAAAAACCCCGTGGAAGCTTTTCAGGAAACCCTGTGGAAGCTCTTCAGGTTCTTTGCCTTGCTCTTGCATCGTGTCACTTCATGGTGCAGTAACTCCCACTCCCTAAACCTCAGTTTCTCCTCTGGGAATATTAATGCTTATTGGTAAAGTGCTTTCAGGGCTTGTCCATGAATTTTTAAAACACAACAGAATTGCCAAAAAAAAAAAAAAAAACAAACCCAGAAAAAAAAAAATCTGTTGTTTGGTTCCAAGTCAATAATTTCCCACCCCCTGAGGACCATGTCCTCAATCAAAACACATCTGTCACAGTCAACGAGGCTCCATCAGTTCATAACACCTGTGTCAGAAGTTTACTGAAGCTGTTCCACAGATCCCTGTTTCCCAACTCGTTTCCTAATGGCTATTCCATGAAATGTGCCTCCCAAATGGCCTGCACGTTCAGGGTTCTTCCCTGGGTTTCCCAAACATACACTGAATTCCTTACCTTGCTGAAAATTCCCCGTGGGCCTGTGCACAAACCCAGGATTTATACTTTTACCTGGGAAGTGCATATTTATGGCTTAACTGTTGCTGCAGCTCAGCTGAGGCACCTGAAATAACCATCCAGGGACTCAGGCTGGGGTGATAACAGTGGGGTTTGATGGAGTGTCTGAGTCCCCAGTGAAAGCAGGGACATTTTACACCATCTTAAAAGCCCTTTTAGAGGAACACTGTATCGTAAAAGAGCCTTTCAGGGTATGAGAATTGGGTTTAATATCTCTGTGCCTCAGATCCGGAGCTGAAAAATGGGGATAACTGGTATTTTTCACGTGGCTGTGCTGGTTTAGGTTGTAAGGACTTGCAGGGTAGGCACTTAACCTCGGTCCTGGTGCTGCTGGGTGCCTGGCAGGACTGTACCCCCCAGCATGGTGTACCCAGGTGGGATGGCAGGACAGGGCAGAGGGGCAGAATTCACCTCCAGGTCTCTCTCTCTCTCTGTGTTTTACCCCTCAGTCCTGGTTGGTTTATCTCTTGGGGGCCTTTCTGTTTTCAATTCCATTGTTCTTCACCTGGGAATTCCAGGCTATTATTTAATTTCCTCACAGATCCCAGCCCTCCCCCCTCTTGCCTCCCAGGTCTCCTGCTCCATCCCCAGCCCCATCCCCTTGGAGAAGGTGTTTTCCTTTCCTGTCCCTCTGTGTGAGTCAGTTTGCCTTGGCTCTCACAGCATCTCCTCTTGTCAAGGCACTATCCAGTGGGGAGCCTGATTATTTAGATTCCTTCAGCTTCCCCTTTTAATATATCTCCTCTGTGTCCTGCAGCCTGACCCCTGCCCAAGGACCTGCCACGAGGGTTGTTTCTCCCAGTCTGGAGCCCTCCCCCAGCTTCCCTTTCATCTGTGTTTTCTGAGAGGTCTGTGCTTCAGGCAGCGAAGTCAGAGAAGGGTTTGGGGCCTCTGGGTCCACAGATCCCTCCCCCATCACCTGAGAAAAGGCAAAAACCACTTCCAGGGCCAGTCCTGGAGGGGGGTTGGGGAATAACAGAGCCCACAGGGGGAAAGGAAACCATTTAAGCCCTATTTTTTTTTTTTTTTTTAATTTTCAGCTTGATTTTGGGGTAGCAGACCTGAGATAAGTGAAGAGGGGGTCCCTACAAACCAGAAAGATGGTAGTGATGCAAGGCTGGCCCAGCTTGGTGTGAACTGCTGTGTTGGGGGTCAGCAAAGTCTGGGCTGGTCCTTGTGGGTCCAGTATGTCCAGTGACACCAGTCTAAAACCCTTCAGGGGGCCTCCCACTGGGTTCATCGTGAGGGAGAGGTGCTGGGTGATGTGATTTGCTTCCCTGCTCCACAGAAATAGGATTTAGCACTTGCCAGCTGCTCATCTCCAGGGGTGTTTTGCACAGCAAGGGGAAGCAGCACCAGTGTATTCCAAGGTGGAAATGGATGTAGGAGCACCAGGATTGCTGCTGGGGGTGTGAACCTGGTGCCTGCAAGTCCCTGCAAGCCTCGTGTCACAGAGAGGGGATTCACGCCAGGGAGACTTGTCCTGTGAAGAGCTCAGGGAGGCTTCTCGAAGAGATGGGGCACATCTGCACACCTTTCCTACTTCAGGTGGTACAACTGTTGTCTCACTGTGTTGTCCCCACTTTCCCAAGCTGCTGGAGCTGCCCCAGGGAGGACTGACACCCACTCGGAGCAAATCCCCCTGTGCTCTGTGTGATGGGGATGCACAGCCCAGGAGCTGGAGGGAATCCCCTCCTCTGTGATGAACACAAACGTGCTTTCCCACCTCTCTGCCCAGCATTTCATTTGTCAGATTGCTGGAGAAGGAGGAGACCCTTGGAGCTCTCCAAGCTCTGGACCCAAAATCGGTAAAATATCGCTGGAATATATTTAGCAAATATAATGTTGAGCAGAAAAACTGAGAGAGAAGGATGGACAGAGATATCTACAGTAGCTGTTGAGGGTTTCTAGGCACTGCCTGAGTGTTTAGAGGGGTGGCTCCCCATTCTTGGCTCGGGTGAGGTGTGAGCCACACACAAGTGCTGGGGCTTTTACTGAAACCAGCCCTACCAGAGCAGGCAGAAAAAGGGTGTTATCCACATGCTTGTTTTTCTTGAGATGGGCACATATTCTCAAACAGGCCTCCAGGCTGGTGTTAAATACAGGTCCATGGTGTTGTTAGGTCCTTTTTTGGCTCTTACCTCTCACCTTTCCGTGCGAGACACAGACGATTTGATCCCAGGAGATCGTGCGTGTGGTCCACCAAGACCTGCAGCTCGGTGCTGGTGCTAAGAACTGCTGTTAGCAGCTCTGACTGGGTTCAGTTTTTCCTCCCCCAGCCTTCCCACAACAGGCAGCCAGCCCTGCTCTTGCAGGGAGCTGCCTCCTTCGCAAGGAGCCAGCGCTGATCTGGTAATTGCTGCAACTTGTCACTCCCCGTCCCATCTATCACCCGGCACAACATGACACCTCAGCCAGGGAAATTCAGAAAGAAGCAGTTTTCTGTCTGCTCCAATTTACCAATAAAGGCTCTGAGAACAGGGCTGGAAGTGCCTGTGTTCTCGATGAAAACCTCCCTCAGAAAATGTAACGGGACATTTCTCTCGGAGGAGAACTGGGCCAAAAATGTAGTGGAAAGTGTGGATCCCCCTCCTCTACCCCCTGGGCCAACAGTACCACCAGAGTTTGGCTCTACTGATGGTGGAGAGAGAGTCCTGAAACATTGCCCAGCACTCATCTGAGACTGAGCATCTGAGGAGACCCTTGATGAGAGGGGAAAAAAAAGAGTTATTAGTATTAAGCAGCAGCTCCTTATTGATATTTTCCCAGGGAGGGCCTAGAATCAGTTAAAGAAAATGTTCTTCCACGGCTAGGACTGCTGCAGCCAAAATGTTGTAGACCCTTCCAAGTCCTGCCTGCTCCCTGAGCTGATGAAGTTAGCCCTGCTCAGACAAAGTGAAGATTTGGGCTGAGTGTGTTGCAGTTATGAGTTCCATGCCCCTGTTAAAATGCATTTATATCATCCCCAACAAGTTACATTTTTAAACATTCGGTTCCAGCAGTACAGCAGCACTGTCATATGGTTTTGAGTAAACCCCATGTTTCTCCAGGCCAAAAACTGCAGGCAACTGATGTTACAGGAAGCAGAGATTTGACATCTGGATCAGAACTGCAATGCAGGTTCCTTCAGGTTTAAAAACTCCCCTAACATGAACCTCACCCTTGAAGCTACCTGGGTGCTCCTGGATACTGAATTGTCCTGACTCTGGCCAGTCTTTTGTGCTCCAGAGTGCAGTGGAGAAAAAAATCCTACCAGCTCACGTGTGAGGAGAAGGGGAAAACCAATTTCTCTCTGTTGTTCTGCAAGGTGTCTGACTCCAGGTTTGCATTGTGGAATTTGTGGAGTTGTCTCCATCCTTATTGATCTTATGTTTATTTGGTTTGTAGTGAAGAGGGGGAGAGCCCCCAGGCAGGAGGATTCAGCAAAGGGGAAGGGCAGGAGGGAATGAGAAGACAGGCTGAAGCCTTCAGTGGTGTAAAAGGAAGGTGGAACCCCTGGTTTGGGGGGGTTTCTGTCGTGTTGAGGCTCTGGGCTGGTGAACAGCCCAGCAGTGATTCTTTTCTGACACACACAGAGCACATCTGAACTCAGAGTTCAAAACTCTTTATTTTCCTTGGCGTAGTGAGCAGCGAGACCTTCCCTGGCAATGATACATAATACATGAGACAGGCAAAGAGACAGAAAGCAAACAAAAATGGGATCAAATGCACAGGATGCACAGCAGCACAGGGCTCACAGCAGTGACAGCAGCTCCCCTCCTGCACCTTCCAGTGCAGGATCCCCAAGGATGGTGCAGGAAACAGAACTTAACCACTTAAGTTATGCATTAACTTAAGTTATGCACCCACCTGAAGGATGGAGAGAGGGAAGTGGGTGCTTAAGCCAGGCTTAGGAAGACTTGTCAATGATGCTGCCAGGGCTGGAACACCTCTCCTATGGAGACAGGCTGAGAGAGCTAAAGGTGCCTAGCCTGGAGAAGAGAAAGCTCCAGGGAGACCTTAGAGTCCCTTCTAGTGCCTAAAGGGGCTCCAAGGGAGCTGGAGGGGGATTTTGGACAATGGCCTGGAGGGACAGGACAAGGGGGAATGGCTTTAGGCTAGAAGAGTGCAGGTTAGACTAGATATTAGGAAGAAATTCTTTACTATAATGGTGGTGAGGCACTAGAACAAGTTTCCCAGAGGAGCTGTGGCTGCCCCATCCCTGGAAGTGTCCAAGGGCAGGTTGGATGGAGCTGTGTCCAGTGGAAGGTGTCTCTGCCCACAGCAGGGGTGGAATGAGAAGAGCTTTCAGTTCTCTTCCAACCCAAACCATCCTGTGTTTCTGTGCCTAATTCAGACTCCTGCAGTAGCTGTGAGGCACCTGATTTGCTCCTGTGATCAATGAAGGGATAAAAGCTGTTACAAAAGTCAGTTTTACTCCAGATTTGCACTTTGGCCCTTTGGCAGAACTGTTTTCTCCCTGGGGAGGGTGGAATCCACAGTCAGGGATTGTGAGGCTCTGTCATGGGTTCAGCTGCAGATCTGGGAGGGGAAAAGCCTCTTGGTTCATGCTCCTCTCTGCCATTTTCTGAGCTGGCCTGTGGACTGTCAGCTCGCTGGGGTTTGGATGAGGATCTCTTTTGCTGTCTCTGTGTTTGGGTTGGTGCCTCCCCTGGTCCTGGGTCACCATATGAAGAAGTGGGGAGTGACAGAGTCCTGCTCAGCTCCATGTGACAAGCTCTGAGCATCCCCAGAGAGAAAGGTGTGTGTTCCCTAAGGAGGTAAAAGAACATGCCAAAGTTTCTGCTGTTAAAAGACATTAGATTTCCACTAACTTTAATGAGCTAAGCCCCCAACAAATACTCTTGTCACCCTTGCATTGCCCATGAGCTTTGAGGGATGTGTGTGTTGCAAAGCAAACCTCAGACTGAACACAATCCTGACTAATCTTTAGCAAAATGAGGGGAAGTCAAAGTATTTCTTGAGCCTTCTTTGTTTAATCACGACACCATGATTTATTCCCCAGCAGCATGTAACACATCCACCATCCCCCTCCACACACAGCACCAGGGCAACTGCTCTGAATTTTATTGGAAAAATATAAAACGGCTTTGCATTCTTACCTTTATTTCGAGACCTCCTACAAGAAACAGGAAGGGTAAACATGAAAGATCTGTTTCCTTTAAATTGTGAGTGTGGGGGAGTTTTCCTGTAGTGAAAGGGCTGTTTTGAAAAGCCCTAAATGCTTTTGAATTGAATACATAGAAGTAACGTACACACGGTTTGAATTTACAGTTCTGGGTCTCCTATCCCCCTCCATATGAATCCTATAAGTCAGACGTGTTGCTACAGTGATTCCCACCGGGAAAGTCTGGACCTAGACTAGGAACAGCTGTAGATCTACAGTCCACCAAAGTCGGCTTCTGAAAGAGATATGAATTATTGGTTCAGTCAGATAAATATGGCTTTGCCTTTCCCCCACAGGCAACCACATATGGCACTTGGAAAGAATTAAAACCTTTACCCTTGGCCAGGTCTGGTTAAATAATGGCTCTTTTCTTATACTTTCCCCCTCTCTCCATTTCCTCTCATTCATTCTTCTTTTAATTTTCCTTTCATGATCTTTTTGGCACCGGTATCCGAAATGTCACCTCCTCAAAGTGACCCCGAATTTTCCAGTGTCACCTACGGGGGCTGCGGGAGTGCAGGGGCAGGCAGACGGGTGGGAAAACATGGAGCTGTTATTCAGCGGGGCTGGAGCCCTGAAAGGAGGAACAAAACCACCTTTCTGCCTCTCAGCATGGCTGTATTGAGCCCAGAAAAGCCTCGGAGGCTGCAGCAAGGCTGTCAGCTGAGCACAGGCTGGTCCCAGAGCCTGAATTCACCCACCACCCCGGGCTGTACGTGCAGGAGGATGCTCTGACCCCTTCCTGGGGAGGCAGAGCTTGTGTCCTCTCCTCTGCCAGCTTTTTACCTGCTATGGCTTGTGTTAAAGCGAGGACCAATGGTCAGAGGCTGGATCACCACAGGGAGATGTGGGATGGGAAGGTTCAGCTGCTTGCTTTGCCTTGAGCCACAACCAAACTGACCCCTGGCCTCTCCTCTCCCTTCCCAAGCCCCTGTGCTGCATCTGCCCCTCCAAATCCGGGGCATGCAGGTGCAGAGTGGCAGCCCTCAGAGGAGGATTCAACCTCACAGCTAAGAAATGCTCTTACCTACATCCCTCGAGGTCCCTGCTCTCTCCCCCTCTCCGTGCTCCTCTTTTCCACCCTTAGTCTTTCAGCCTCACGAGCTGCCCTGCAGCCAAGCCCTCCACTAGATTAACTCAGCTCCCTCTTCCTCAAGCTACTTCACAGGCTTTAAAAATCTGGAATTAAGAAACCTGTAACTTGCTGCTTTATCTCATTATCTCCTGTTTTGCATTTTAATGTGCCTGCTCTAAAAAAGACCTCATTGATATTCTGGTTCAGCATGTGTTTGTTTGTGTCTCTTGGGAAAATTGGCTACAGATATTACGAAGTCAAAAACACACACAGGAGAGTTTGCTGCATATTTTCCTTTCCTCTTTTTCCTTCTTTAAAAGAAGATGTTATTTTCTTCACTTCCTCGAGTGGCAAGAGGATGGAAATGGTAGAATTTTGAGGCAGCTGGGGATGTAGGATACAATCCACTGATCTCAGAGATATCAGTCTCCACCTCTGTGACTGGAGCTCTTGGATTCTTCCTCCCTCTCTGCAAAAGGACCTCAGGTCACTGTGCTTGGCATCCTCCCACAGCTTCCCAGCCATGCAGTGCCTCTTCCTGAGGTCCTCAAAGTGCTGTGCTGACAGGGACAACCCAATGGACAAACCTTGGTGACCCAAGGACAGCGTTGAAGCAAAGGTGACACCAAAGGCTGATGTTTCCTGCTGCGCAGGGAGGGTTGCTCTGGGCAGGAACACGCACACCACAACCTGTAGGCTCTTAGGAATGTGCAGAGCAGACTTTCAGGGCAGGGATGGTCTGTGGGTGGCCCACAAAGTGTCAGTGTGGGCAGAGGCAGGTGCATGACAGAGTCACTCTGACTCCAACAGCAGCTCCTCTGTGGTTGTGCCGAGCTCACCTTCTGGAAAGGCATGGGGGACTTCATCTGCATGGCTTTCTTTCTGCTTTTCCTCTCCCTTTTGAGGTGCAAAATCAGCTTCTCTGCCCTCTCTGCAACCCTCTGGTGTTCCTCTTCAATAATCATTTAGCTGCAGTGGTCCTGACACGTTCTCACTGCGTAACTGTTGCTGCCTCCTGCTATAATCCTGTGTTAGGAGGATTTAGGATGGGAGAAACAACACTCTGGAGGTAGTGATGCCTCTCCACTGACTAGAGAGGGAGTTTTAAATAGCTGCTTCAGACTAGACATTTAATTTTTTAAGGTAATAAAATTTAGATGAGGTGAACCCTGGGCTGGCTGCTCTGGAAATCAGTGTCAAGCAAATTTTTGAACAGGTTTTTAAAAATGCAGTTGTTTTCAATGTATCCTCGAGAATTATGAATGTTAAAATATCTCCTGTCAGCCTGGGACTCGGCACAGAAGGGCTTCTTGATTGGATCCCCCTGGCTTTTGGCACTGCATTTTGTTCAGGTGGCATCTTTGTGTTAATAAAAGAGGATCTGGGTCTGTGGGAATCAGGCTGAGAACTGTGGCAGCTTTAGGGTTTACCCTGGGCAGGGGCTGGTCTGGAAAGCTCTGCCATCACAGAGGGCTCTGAGCTGGATAACCAGCAGAGGTGTGTTCACACCCAAAAGGTGTTGCCATCAGGTTTGTTATCTCTACCGAGTCATCTTCTCATTGCACTGCAGTGTTCTGGTGTAAGCAGTGATACAAGACCCCAGCTCCACCCTCCTGAACCCAGCAAGGCTCCAGGTGTCCCTTGCAGTCATTTCTGCTGCTCTTTTTGCAGCTTTGGGCAGTGCCACAAATGCTTTTGGGCAGCTTCCCCTTCTCCCCCGAGTTTGCTGTGTGCCAGCAGCAAATAAAGTTATTCCTGCAGAGTTCCTCTCCCTCTCCTGGAGTGCTTTGCCCTGTGAGGACTGGAGCAGTGAGCAGGTTGGGATGGCTTATGGCAAAGGCTGCACTGAAGCATTCTCCATCCTCATTTCTCTTCGGGGGGGGGCCAGAGTAGGAGGCTAAGAAGGGACTTTTCATACGGAGTCTGCACCGTGGGGCTGGATCGTGTGTACACCACACAGTGTGTTCAGATCCCTTCGTGGGGGATTAAAAGCACCTTCTGCATTTACAGCACTGCAGCCACCACCCCAAACCCCTCCTGGGAGGTGACAGTGTGGAACAGCAGCACGTCCCAGTGGTCCCTGTGTTCATCCCAGGTCTCTCTGCCAGCAGCCATCCTCTCTGACCTTGTGCTCTGTCACTTCTGAAACGACTTCAGGTCCCTTTTGCTGTCCCGCTTTCTGGACTCCCAAACACAACTGAGACCTGCCTTTTGAGGAGCAGACTCTTCAGCTCCTCACAATTAGGGTTCTCTCTGGCATCTCATCTAACTCTTGACACACAGGCTCCCTCTCCCCATGGCAATAACACTCCCTGCATGGCCAGCATGACGTGTCTGTGCAGGGGTAGGTGAGACACGGACCTGTTCTCCTCCAGAGAGCACCTGTAAGTTTTAGCAGCACCTCTGGCCCACAGCCCACCCCGAGGGGGGCACATTTTGACAGCACCAACCCACAGCCCCTGCAGCCCATCCCAGCACACGGATGGATGTGAGGCACCATTGTGATCTAACATTTCAGGTGTGCATCTATTTAAGCTTCACAGGTACCTTTTTTTTTTTCCTTTTTAACAACCTTTTTATTTTCTTTAAGTCTTTTGATATTTCCAGTGGGACCACTGGAGCCAGTGCCTTTCTTTCTGCACCTTGCACTGCTGACCACCCTGTCAGAGCTGCCGTGGGCAGGAAGAGCTTTAGAGGGGGAAAGAAATGGGAAGTGCAAGGGAAGAAATGGCACCGTTGCCAGATGCTCCAGCAAGCAAACAGTTTGGGACCCTGTGATTTCCCCCTGCTGTATAACAGAGGGCTCCCAACAGCACCACAGCCACGCACTTAACTGACTTTAAAAGGGCCCGAGGTGAAGTAACCCCTCTTTATTTTATTTTATTTATTTTTTTTTTTTTTTCCTTTTTAAATACCCCGTGGTGCCGAAGCGAAATCGCAGCCAGCTTCTATTTTCAGAGGGCTGGGTAAGAGAATGTTTTTTATCTGGAGATACAATGACTGCCGCCCTGTAGCCTGCAGTTCCCATGCTGGTGCTGCCAGGGCCCATGAATGCGGGCTTTATGAGCTGCTCTCGCAGGTGTTCGGGAGGCATGTAATCACTAATGAATGCTGGGGACACAGAAACTCGAGGCAGGCTCTGGCACAGTTTGCTAGGCCAGGCAGTTTTCATCCTGTGAGAAAAGCAGGAATAAAAAAAATAATAATAATAAAAAAAAAACTCCAGTGCTTTCCCTCTCCACTCCTCGCCCTCAGAGAGCTCTCCCGGCCTCTGCCTCACACAGATGGAAATTCGGGCAGGGAATTCAGCATTTTGAGGTTTCTTTCACCTCCCCGGGGGAGAAATCCCGAGCTGCTGGAGAGAGGGCAGTGCTCCCATCCACGTGGAGTTTGCAGGAGCCCGGGTTTTTAGGATTTGGCCGAGGAATTCTCTGCTTTGTGCTCCCTGGCTCTCCCCGTGCCAGGGCTCGTGAATAAAATAAGTCAGGAGCAGTGGCTGCAGGACAGCCCTCGGTATGATTTGGAATGTGTGTGTTATGGACGGGGCCTATTATGATAATGATGATTAATTTGCCATTAAGCCTGTCTGATACTTCCCCTTCTCCAACCCTACGAGGACCATAAAAGCCTGTGTGGTGATGCATAGGCACAAAGGGAGGGGGGATTGGGTTGCAGGGGCAGTTTGGATTTTGGAATGCTGAGCTTTCAGATGCTTGATTGCAGCCAAAGAACGTGCTCCCAGCGAAGTTCTGCGTGAAAAATCATAACAAAGCCAACCTCAAGCAAAGTATGTTGTGAAAGGGGGAAATCTTGGTGATTTTTTTAGCTGGTCTAACACAACAGCCCAGCAAAAGAGGGGAAGTAAGTCCAGTTTGTTTTGTTTTTCTCACCCAGAGTCTTTGGATCAAGTGATTTAAGCCTTCTTGACTCTCAGGACAGTGCAGGGATGAGACACTCAGCAGTCACACATCGTGTTTTCTCAGGGTTTGAGCCCCAACAGTTGATGTTTCACATCACTGATAAGAAGCCTCTGGTTTGGGATTTGGTCTGGGAGGGAACAAGGATCCTCCAAGCTGGGAAACACCAGAGTGTGCCAACAAAATTGACTTGGAGTCAGTTTTGGCTTGGAGAACCTGAGCTCCAGCTCACCTTTGGCTACTCCAGGAGGGGTGGATGTGGCCACTGGCTCCCAGTGCCTGAACTGCTGGGTCTCAGCAGACCCAGAAAATTCAGGTGCACAACCTGAGTGTGAATCCCACCTGCCAAAGTGGTTGGATTTCCCCTGGGAAAACTCCCAATGATTTCTCTTCATTATTATTATTTTTTATTTAAACGTCCTGTGAAAGAGAATAATCCCCGAGTTATGATTGTTTTATCAGTCAGTGTCAGGTCAACATTATGTATAAAGCAATATATTCTTCAGCCTTAAAGAAAAGACACTGTTTTGGAAAACAGATTGATATTCAGGGTGTGCAGCCTAAGTCAGTGTTTTTATTTGTGCTCATATTTTTCACTGCCTTTCTTTTACACCTCAAGGACACATTTATGATCTCCTCATGGTGTTTTGCTTCTGAGGTGATGGTGATGCCTTGAGAAAAAACAGATCTCACATTAATTTGGCCCCCAAAGCCACTAAAGTGCCTGTGGAACAAGGAAAAGGGAGTACAGTTCTTGGACACTTGGCTGCACTGACCAGGAATTTACCATTTTGTGCTCTGTGTCTGCAGTACCAAAATACACAAAGGGCTTAGAGTGGGGTAGCACAACTTTTCTACGGAAATAGATGGAGAGTGAAGCACTCCCCACCCTCCTGGAAGTAGCATCCCTGAAGGATTTGTCCATTACCTGAAAATCCAGGATACTGTCTGAACATGCCAGGGAAAATAAAACCGCCATTGCTTTGTATGTGTTTGCAAGTGGGGTTTTTACCCTCCAGAGGAGGAAGTAGAAGTGCTGAGGTGGTCTGGCAGCAAATGAGGATAATTACTGATGGAGGATGATAACACTCTGCTGGTACTGGGCTGGGGGTGCCCTGTCTCCTCTGTGGCTGAGGGAAATGGGCATGGGAGATGCCCAAGATCATCTGTAGAGTCAGTGGCATATAGGAAAGATAATCATCACTCCCTGAATGCCAGGAGATGCCTTAACCCCCAGGAAACGGAGGTTTTTGGTGGAATAGGGCTCTCCATCTCCTCCAGCAGCAGTGCAGCACTTGTAGAACAGTAATTATCCCAATTTCCATGAGGGAAAATGACTCACACAGGGAGGGGATCACCACACCTTTCCTCAGCTTTCCAGAGGGAAGGTGGAGGTTGGCAATAGTCTGGACTGAGTTCAGGAGACAGAGCCTTGAGGGAGAACAGTTACCCCAGCCAAGACCCTGGTGGGTTTTATCCACCTCCAGAAACGTCCAGAGAGGTTCCAACACTCACACACAAGAATTAGGGTGGCTTGTCCAAGGCCATGGGAATTGCAGGAGGCACACAAGGATCTAAACTCAGGGTATTTAAGCCCCAGTGAGGCCACAGCTACTTGACACCTCTGTCTTGACATGGAAGGGGTTGTTACTCTTTGTTTTGTCACAGTCTTGGCTTTTCAATAGATCATTTCTAGGGAAAAAAAAAAACCAAAAAAACACCCAACAAGCAGAGACAGCCAACCTTTGGCTCAGGGAAGAATGAATTTCCTCAATCTGCAGGGTGGCATCAAGTCTTTGCTTAAATTTAAAATTATTACTTTGCGTTGGTTTCCTAGAAATCTTGTGTTTGCCTGAAAAGGGTGGTTGTGGATCCCCCCACGTGCACACCTTGTCTTTGGCAGGCTAAATAATTCCAGTTACACCTAGTTTTCCTTGGACATGATTTTCCCAGAATGTGAGCACCCTTTCCCAGCTCCTCCAGGGTGTCTCCACCTTTCTGCAAGCTCAATCCTCTCCAACTAGGAAGAGGGCAGAAATAATTCCTTCATGTACCCATCAGGCTCTGCCCCACACCCCAGCAGGGTTTTAATGACTTGTGTTCAGCCTGTTACCCACTGCTGGGTCCTCTTCTGCAGGGCTCCTGGTCAGCCTGGGGTTTATTTATGCTTTGGAATATTCCAGCCTATGTCCAATATATTGTACTTTTATCCCCATTGGATTCCAGCCAGTTATTTCAGACGATTTCTCAATTTATCCAAATCATTTTGAAGGCTAATTCTGACCTTAACATACTGGCGGGCTCTCCCAGCTCCGTGTTGCCCACAAATTTAATAAACATACTCTCTGTCAAGGTCATTATGGAAAAACGTTGAACAGAAACAGAAGCACGAAAAAAACGCTTCAGTTTGACACCCACCATGCCAAAATTCCCCCAAATCGTGCTGGTTTTAACGTCGAGGGAATGCAGCTCCTGCCTGGAAAATCACAAGCTTGCAGCTCTCCCAGATACTTCCAGCTCTGCTTTGTTGTCAGATCTGTGTTTCACCTTAAAATTGAAAAAAAAAAAAAAAAAAAAAGACAGACTCCCCCATATGACTGAAGTATTTTGAGATTTTTTTTTTTTAAATAGCACCTTTCCACTCCCAAGTAATGGGACATATGTACTCAAGATGACATTTTCATTCATAAAGATCTCGGGATCCACCACAACTCTCACTTGGCCTATTTTCTTACCTCCAGAGTGGGGCAGGGCAGCCATTTTAATGAGGCACAATTTAAAATTGCACATGATTCACTCCGAGCCGTGGGTTTTTTTTAATTCCGTGGAGTTACAAAGTTCTTGTTCCGTAATCAGTTGCTTCCTAACTTGAAAGTCATCTCCAATTATAAATTGCTTCTCCTAACCAATGCAAAACATCCCAGCATAATGTGGTGATTGATGCTATAGAGCAAACCCTGGTACAGTTTGCACGCTATCAAACATAATCCTGGTGCAGGTGGGTGACTGAAACCCGGGGTAAATGCACTTGATTAGATATTTTGTCTCATTCAGGATCCTTTTCTGCCAGCACTATATGACTAAATGCATATTGCATGAGGGGCCTGTTGCAGAGCCCATTGAAATGAAGTGAAAGGCTCCTGGTTTCCCTGGGTGTGCTCTGGGTGAGGGAGGAAAACACTGTCAGGCAGAGACAACAGAGATGTTGCGTTTGGGTTTGAGGAGACCTGTCTCTTCTAATGACAAAAACAAATGTTTTGCCCGTGATGTATGGAGCTCTTAAGGACAGCAATTCCTCGGAGAGCCCGGGGATTTGCAAATATTGAATGTATTTCCATTTTCCAGGGGAGTGGTAGGAGCTGAAGTGTGGAAAATTAAACGAGGTGGCCAGGTCCTTGGAGAAGAGCTGGAGCCTTGACCTCTGCTGTAGCCTGAATACTCAGGGATACCTATCCTGGAGCATTACAGGGGGAATATGGCTGGGATTGTGTTCCTTACTTCCAGCATCACTCCTGGTAGGGAAATGGATGCTCTTTTCTTACACATCCAGTGTGTGACTCCAGCCAGGCTGCTCTTAGTCCAGGTAGGGAAGACCTCAGCCCACACCAAAGGGCAGCAAACTCTAGGAAAAGAGCAGCAAAAATTAACTGTTGGCACTTTGGGGGTCTTTTCAACAGCCAGTGTGTCCCAGCAGAAGCCTGATCCCCTGCTCCTGTCCCAGAATGCTGTATCCTCATCTGACCTGAGAGCAGGGCTGGGCCTTAGGAATTCCTCAGGGAGCAGAGACAGGAGATGTGAAGGCAAGGAATTGCGAAGCTGGGTTTATTTTTCTCCGTTTTTTCCAACTACATGTGAGAGGTTTTCTGCTTTGCTCAGGAAAACTGCTTTACCTTGCTCTTGTATTGCATGTTGCCAGTGATGGGGAAAAGCAGTGCTGGCTGAACCAGCCTGTGTGCTGCCACTGCTGCTCTGCAGAGCCTAAACCAAGGCAGGAAAGGCACAGGCAGAGGGGAAGGAATGGGGATTAGTCATGTTTTGTGAGGATTTCAAGCCCACAGATGGGGCAGACACAGGGCACTGTTGCTAAATAGGAAGGTAATAGTTACCTGCACCCCTACAACCATCTCTTTTTGCTTTAGGACCCACAGCCCAAGTCTAAGGGAGGCAGTGGAAGAGGAAGGGAGGGATCCACCAGTGGGAAAAGGGGTTGGGAAGGGATGCAAAGCTCTGGCACTGGGCAGGGATGCTCTGATGGGGTCTGTGACCCCAGCCAGCCACCCCCACCGGTGACAAACTGGGGACAGAAGGGCTCCTTGCCTCCACTAAACGCCCATATTTACATGTCAGCGTTTCTCCTTCTCGTGCCCCTCTTTCTTCCTCCTCTCTCCTTATATAGTCATGCCAGGCACGGCTCGGAGGGGCGAGGGCAGCCTGCCAGAGCCTGCGACCTCCCCTGCCAGACCTCCCCTGCCAGCCCACATCGCTCTCCAGAGCCCGAAATTCAGTGGGAGCGGCGGCTCTAAGCTCTATTTGCTGCATCACGAGACGCTGCTCGTGGAAAATAAATAAAATAGTGGGCACCTAGAGCACACCACCGGTGTGTAGCTGGAGGTAAAGCCCCCCCGCCCCCTTTGCAGCCCTCACCGGTGAGCAATAAATGGAACTTTGTTCCCTCCCGAAAGGGTTTTTTTTTCCCCCCCGTTTGCTGGTTTCTAGCGGTGCTCGAGACCTCCAAGAGGTCTGGGTGCACATTGCAGTGACTTCCAACCTCGCTCCAGCTCTTTGTGCCAGTATGGCATTATCTGCAGCTTTTCTTCTTTTTTTTTTCTTCTGCTTTCTTTAAACAGCCATAAAACAGCAAGTACTATTCAGTGATTAAGATTATTTGGGTTCACTTGAGTCCTGGCATGGTGCTAGTAAAAAAAACAAAAAACAAAAAACAAAAAAACACAACAAAGTTAAAGGGTTTGTTCTCTCATTTGCAGAAGGAACCATCTCACTATGGGAATGAACAATTAACAACATTTAAATGAGCTGAACTCGGTCCTTTTCTCCCATTGTCTTTGTGCCTTTTGAATCATCTGGAATTGGATTTTCTCCGCTGTCTGTTTTCCGGTGCACTAAAATGTTTTACATAAATCACAGACCAGCCCCGAGACGTAACCCCCTCGTCCCCACAGCCCACAGCAACCAGAAAAAAACAACCAGGCGCTGTGCTTAATCACCTGGATCTGTTGGACGATTACAATCTTTGCTGACTGTGATTTTTATTATTATTATTATTATTACTCCCTGCCATTTTTTTTCCTTAAAGGAAATACAGTAGAGGGATGGGGAGGGCGTTCTCTCCGGTTCCGTATCCGCGGGCATCGCTGCCTTCATTAATTAAAAATGATAGCAAGGAGAGCGAGCGAGAAGGGGTTTGATCTTTACACGGGAAAAACAGTGTGCAGCCCCTGCTAAGACCTTTCAGCACCAGATTTGAGCGATTCTCTCACGCCACAACCTCGGCGGGCTGCGCGCGTGTATTAAATGTGTCTGGTGGTGAAGGGATGTGATGGGGATACAGGAGCTCGTGGAGGTGTTTCCGTGCCGGGTGGGTGATGCTCGGGGGGTTTGTGGTACCTGGAGAAGGGGGGGCAGTGAAGGAGGGTTTGGGGCTCGGCTCGCAGTGTCAGCGGGAAGGGGAGAACGGGGGAGAGGGGGCTGAGCCCCTTCTCTCTGCAGACGATTAACCCGCATCTGGGGCCGGGGCCACCTCAGATGAACCCTGCGGCGGCCTCCGCTTGTTGCTAGGGCGTGGCGGGGCAGACGGGCGCTGATTGGCTGGGGAGGGGCCCCGGCAGCCAATGGGAGCGCCGGGAGGAGGGATGCGGGATGGCGATGATGGTGCGGGATCGGGATGGGATGGGATGGGATGGGTGCGATGATGCGGGAGGCGCTCCCGCAAACCGCCCCCCGCGGAGCCGATTCGTGGTCCTGCCCCTTCCCGAGGGCACCCGCAGCCCCCCTGCCTGCGCTGCCAGCTCGGAGGAGGGATGTGCGGGACTCTGCGGGATGCGAGGCGGGGCAGGGCAGGATGGGGCGGGAGGCGGCCCCGCAACCGCCCCTGCGGGGAGGATTCGTGGTCCTGCCCCTTCCCCAGCCCCATCCTGCCAGCTCAAACACAGTCTGCTTTCAGTTTCCACAGTCCATCACCCCATCCAACACCTTTACTCCCTTTATCCCCCAGAACAGGTAGAATTCATCCCCTCTCATTTCTGTAATCGTTGGTGTTAATTCCATTAAGTTTTTCCAGCACAAAGGGAGGGGAAAAGTGCCGCTGTGCTGCAGCAACTCCATCATGAACCCACATGATGATGTTTAAGGTCCCTTCCAACCCAAACCATTCTGTGGAGGAGGGAGGAGAGCGTGGCTGGTGGGAAACCTCAGTTTCCAATCCTACATGTTCCCAGAGAAAATACACCAGGATCCTGCCCTCCATAAAGGTCTCTGAGCAGAAAATGTCACTTTATAAAGTCTGACAGGGCAGGACCCGATGTCTCAGAGCCCAGCTCTAACACACATCCCTTTTTCACTTGTGGGTAGTTCCTGCCTGACAGAGGAACAGCCAAGTAAGCAGATTTGCCTGCCTGTCATCCTTAACTGTTTGCTATGGCGATGCTGCTGCAGCAGAGATGGCTTTCTTACATAACCACCCGGCTTTTCCACAGCCATCCCCCTTCCCACGGGAGCGAGGCACCTTCTGGGTCATGGAATCCAGTCCCTTGCTTGTCGCCAGCCACCGCACACAGCCCATGTCTGAGAGGGATGGAGCTCCCTCTCCAACCTCTCCGGAGCTGGTGCCTCTTCTTTTCGTCTCTCCCTGCTCGTTGCTTTTCCTGAAAAGTCTTTCCAGCCTGTCCCTTGTCTGACAGGAGCACAAACCCATCACCAGAACACACCTCTTGCCTCCATGGCTCTGCAGTGGCACGTGGTTCCTGCCTGTGGCCACCGCTGAGATGCTTTTGCAGAGCTGTGAGGGACCCACAGGGTCACAAAATTAACACAGTGATAAGTGTGGGGCGAGGGGGCTGCAATGCTGCCAGGGCCCAGAAGTTGATGGTTGTTTTCAGGAATCCCTGTTTGGGGTGCAGGGTCAGAGAAGTGACTCCTGGCCCTGCCCATCCCACGAATTGGGGAGCAGTGCTCCTCGGTCTTACCTTGGCATAGCTCTTACAGGGAGCAGTGCTCCTTGGAGCTCCATGCCCTGGTCTTACCCACAGGAATGACAGCAGGGACCATGCAGGCTGTCACTGGCTCACATTATGAGCCTCAGGTTGCTGAGAAGGCCTCTGGGCTGTAGGGTGCAAGGAGCAAGTGCCACAAGCTGCTCTCTGCCCAGCACAGCTCCTCACACTGCTCGAGGACAGCTCTGTCTGCAACCCTGGGCAGAAACATCACTGGTCCTTGGGTCACCTATAAACCAACCATTTGACTTCTACCAGCCCAGAAGCACCAATCCCAATTCCACTTTCAGAGCATTTGTGTTTGTAGCCCATGCCCAAAATGTTTTTAAGACTTTTTTTTTCTCTGTGTAACCAGAGCTCATCCTGGAAGCAGCCAGTTAACCCTTCCAGTTCTCTGTCCTCCCTGAGCAGAGCTATTCCAGATGGGTTCATAGGAGCTTCCCCTGAGGGTGTGTTGAGTGTCCTGTTGCTGTTGGGGTGCACATGGACGCAGAGGGGCAGCCAAAATCTTGCTCATGGAGCAGTGCCCTCTCATCACACCCCTGTCCATCACCCCCAGCCCGGTCACCTCCGAGCAGAGCCCACAGAGCTTCGTGGCTGGAGGAAACTTCAACTTTTAAGCTCATCACGTTAAAATAAAAGAATTTCCACGTCAAAGGCTGCGGGGGTGAGAAGATGGAACACAGACACACAGCCCTGGGCCCTGTTGCAGAATTAGGGCAAAAGTCTGGCCTTGTTTATTCTCATGTAAATCAAGAGTAAACGCAGCCGATTTTGTCATTCTGCGCTCTGACGCATTACTGTAAATCCTACTTTCGTAACTCTGGCATTATTTATGAGTATTACTGCAGTGCTATATGAGATCAGGGCAGAGTTATGCCTGGTCACGTGTGTGTATTAAGGACTACAGCTTGTAGGTTTAAGTAGAGGAGACAAAGGCAGTCGATCATCTTCATTTTACAAATAGGGGCGTAGGATTACACGATCTGCTGGAGAGCTTGCAGGAAGCCGGTGTCTGGTCTGGACAGGAAATGGTTTTCCTGTCCTGAAAAACTTTTCATAGTAGAAAAAAAAAAAAAAAAACCAACAAAAAATCCTGTTTGATGTTGGGATGAAGGGTTTCGAGGGCAGGAAAACGCGCTCAGTAACCGCAAGTTTCAAATTCGAGCCCCCCGGTCTGCAGGGAGCACACAAGGGATGTGGCCTTGCAAATCCTCACTGCTCAAGGGCTTTTTCCTTGGCTGGGGGGGCTTGTGGATCCTCCTGTCCACCAGCACAGTCAGATTCCTGCTGTCTGTGATCAATGGTGATGGCTTGAGAGCGATTGATTCATCCTCAGCACTCGAGGTTTTGTCTGTTGCATCATGTCCAGAGCACGGTGGAAAAGACAAATAAAAAGAGATGTTGAGCAGCATCACCTACTGGGACAAAGGCAGTTAAAAGGACAATCAGGTCTCGAGCTGAAGGGCTATATGCTCAATGTTTACTGTATATATGCTCTATGTGTACCATATCACCCACTTAATCATCTTCTGCGTAACAAGGTGGCTCAGCCGAACATTCCTGTCCCCTGCTCTGGCTCTGGCTGGCATTGCCCTTAGTCTTTGCTCACCAGTGCAGGATTTCCCTTAGGAATGGGGCCAGCTTTTCCATCTCCAAGTTGTCACTCTGTGCTACCTGCTCCTCAAAGCTCTAGTGTGTTGTTATGTGCTGGGATATCTGTTCTGATGCTCAAGGACTTCCTCCTGGTTTATTTTGCCATGTTATTTTCCTGTGTTGAGCTGGAGGACTTAAATCACAGAGGACAAATGTAAATCCCATGTAGTCCCCTGCCTTTCTGCCTCGAGGTGCAGCGTTCACACACCCCTGTGTCTCCTTAATCCCACGTCTCTGCAGAACTCCTCACCCCCCACCTGACTTTTCCATCTCAAACGACAGGATCTGTTAAAACCAGATCAGGTAAATGTATGTAACGCCTCAGCATCGACCTAGGAGGGGAAAATGACTTTCTAATCTGTTGAAGAACAGTGTTTTCTCCTCAAATCAGCCTTGTCCCCTCCTCCTCCTCCCGTCACGCAGTGCAGTACCAGGAACCATGAGGTCTCAGTCCCTGTATTGCACAGCCTTTGTTAGACACACTGTGTGGATACTGCAAAATCCTGGGCAGAGCTGAACAGGTATCTTTTCGAGGGGAAAAAGGAAAAAAAAAAAGGCAATTAATTAGACTAAATAAACATATATTAGGGTTCAATATATGCACAGCCAAAATGAAAGCCACGTTCTGGTTCATTAAATCTGAAAAGACTTCACACGTTTTTTTAAGCCTGTAATCATATTCACAGATGCAATACCCCCCCCCCACACACCTTCCCAACCTGCCCCCCTCCTCCCGCAGATTTCACACCTTGGTAATGGCTATTGTAAAAAAAAAAAAATAAAAAATAAAAAAAAAGAAGGAGCAGGGGAAGGTTTGCTGCAGGGGACGGGCTTGGGGTGGAGGGGAGCGGATGCACATGCGGCAGGAAAATCACTGTTTGCTGTGGCATCTCTGTCGGGTCCTCGCCGCAGAGTCTGTCATTACCGGGAGGACGCGCTTCAGGTGCACGAGGAGGAGGAGGAGGAGGAGGAGGAGGAGGAAGGAAAGCTCGGCTCGCACCCTCCTTCCCCTCCCTGCTCCCGCACAACCCGGGGTCACTCCCTGAACCCCCCCACTGCTTCCAGGCTTCTCCCCCCTCCCCTGGAGGGTGGGATGTTACCAGGGAGCCGAGCTAAAGAACATATGGAAACGTCATGCGTGTATATATAGGAGAGGAGCGAAAATGGATGCTCTTGGGCACAATAAACATTAGTGTATCTGCGGGGGGGGGGGGGGGAATTTCAGCTTTTTGCGCTGCTCTGGTGGATGTTTGTCGGTGGTTTCTCGCTGCTGTTTGTAACAGTAAATACATACATATAATTTATTCGAGTTAAGAAGCCTGTGAAGCCCGGGAGTCACTCTTTACGTGGAAATTCTGGTTTATTCCAAATCAGAAAGAGGGATGTTGTGACTGCACGCCAGCAGATATTTGTAAGGAGACATTTTGAAAATCTGAAGGGGAACAGTGTGAACGTTTTCAAGATGTTGGGGCTTGTTGTGGAACACCTTGGTGATTCAATGCTTTCTTCTGGCTTTAGGTAAAACCAGATCGAAATGAAAATGCTTGTAGCATGCAAAATCTCACGAGCAGCCTTCGTGTGGCCATTTATTTATTTTTATATATATATATTTTTCCCTGATTTTATTTTTCAAGAACAAATACCTAGCGAAGGTTTCCCTCTGCCCCAGTGTGTGTTATTCAGCAAGGAGCCAGCCTCCCTGGGCTGCAGCTCCCTGCATTCTCTCTTTTCAAGAAAGCAACCCCGAGGAATTCGATGCAATTACTCGGGAAAGTAAAGAAAGCTCAGCGTAAGGTGTCTTACACAGAAACCTGGATATCGTGCTTTCTGTGCCTGGATATCTTGATCACTTTAAGCTGATTAGAAAAAGCTTCTCAGTTCATTCTTAGGCAAGCTGGAAAATGATCCCTGCTTTGTATAATGAAGTATGTTATCTATGCTGCCCTATAATAAATCCAGAGCGGGGTTGGAGGGGGATTGTCATCTGGTCTAAATTAGCATTGCTCCACTGATGTTGATGGTGCCCTGACAGTGCTCACCAGGTGAGGATGTGGCCCATTTAGGGAGCTCCCGTGGGGTTACAAAAGCAGCCATTGAGGGCCACAATTTCAGAGAAGGAAAGAAGCCAAGAAAGGAACAGGACAGCTTGCGGGGAATCTTAAATGACATTAATTGAAATCTTATCACTTCCTTCATCTTAAGGTGAACCCGGGGCACAATAAAGAGCAATTATCTGCCATCTTCCTTCATCTGTCCCAAGTGCAGGGAGGGGAAGAGTATATCCATCACTCTTTCTGCTCTACCTTTTTTTCCCCCTGTAGACAATATGATATATTTACAGATCTGTCACCCCTTCAAATCTCTCCTTTCACAGGAGGGCTGAACAAAAGCAGGTGAAAGCAACGGAGCTTGGAAAAGAGAGGGGATTTGGAAGCTGAAACTAAGTAAAAGTGGAGGCTTCAGCCTTCTGGGAAGCCACTAAAGGGACCTGAGATACCCCAGGTTTGGCTGGGTGGGGTGTGAATGGCAGTAAACAGAGCTGAGCAGAGGGCTGGTACTGCCAAACCTGGCCCTTGTAGGCTTGGAGCAACTCTTGCTGGAAGCTGAGCGAGGTAGGGACTTGTTGATAGGTCATGGGAATTGCCACAGCATCCAGCATGGGGACCACTGGCAATTTTTTGCCCCAGGTGCCCTCACGAGGGGAGATGGAGCCCATGGTCCTGCTCACAGCATTAGCAGGGCTGGCAGAGATCCCCCACTGCTTTGGGACAGCCCCAGAAGCTGGATGACATCTTGGCAGACCAGAGGGAGATGGGTTCACACCCTGTCCTTACATGTTTTATGTCTATTCTGCAAATGCACAGAGGACAGCAGTCCTGGGGCTGCTTACTCTGCAAAACTCACCTTTGTCCAGGCAGCAGGGAGGTGATTTTATCAAGCCACGATAGGAAAACATGACTGAAACCTTGGAGATGACAGAACCACAGAATATGCTGAGTTGGAAGGGACCCACAAGGATCATCAAGTCCAGCTCCTGGCCCTGCACAGAACCACCCCCAAGAGCCTGAGCTGGTGAAAAGAGGAGCAGAAAGATCAAACCCTGCCCAGGTGTTGTTCCCCTGGGGCTCTGTGTGGGGTCATGGCTTGTGCTCCCCCCTTTCTCCACTGGGTTTGAGAGGAGCTCTGACATCTGAGACACCAAGTGCAGCTCATCTCAGGGAGTCAGGATGCAAGAGGAGCAGGTTCCAGTCAGCCTGGATTTCCACTGTGTGTACAGAAACTCCAAGGCCATGTTGCTCTCTGACAGCAAATCGATGCTGCTGTAAACACGAGAACAAAGGAGCTCGCAGAGGAGAGGGGGAAGGAACAGGGAAAAGGGAGAGATGCAGATCTGCTCCGCAGCCAAAGCAGAAACAATGTTGGGAAAAGCTGAGTGACTTCAGTACCTATTCATACCCTGGCCAGAGCTGGTTGCTTGCCCATTCCCAAGGCCACGGAGGAAGTCATGGCCTCGAGTGGGTCAGGTGTGAGGGCAGGAGCACGGGGTGACTTGGCTGCTCCCTGGGAGCACGATCCCACTCCTCCCAAGGTTTAGCGACTGTTTAATCCCCGAGGCAAAGGGCTGGACGAGGCAGACACTGTACATGTGCAGCTGGTTAGGGCTGAGCCTGCCCCTCCCCTGCACAGAGCTGTGCCTCATGATGGATATCACTGGCAGGGTGAATTCCCATTCATTTGTCCTGTGGCTTCCACGCTGCGAGTGGTTTCCATGCAGATCCCGCAGCAGAGAATGCCGTGGAAAAATGGGGGTTTGGGAGCCAAAAGCTGGGATGTTCTTCTTCCGAGCTCTGCAGCAAAAGATCTGGGGGCCCACCAGGTTTAAGTTTGGGATGGGGTCTGGCTCCTGACCTGCTGTTGAGGTCATGTCAGTACACGGGTTGAGGTTTAACCCATTGCACGAAGGCTGGTGATATTTAAGATAGCCCAGCTTGGAACACTGGGTTGATCCACATGGCAGAAGCACAGTTTTCCACCAGCATTGATGGAGTGGGAACGTGGTCAGATGCTTTGCAGGTACAACATGCCATTGGAAGGCTCAGCCCTCGAGGAAGGCAGGTTTTCTTGTTTGGTTGGGGTTTTAAGCTCATATATTTTCTCTGGCTGTCGTTATGGAGGCCACATGGAAGAGCTTTAAGGACCGATCCAGGATGGGGAGAGGGGAGTTTGGAACACAGAACTCAGTCCCTGAGTCCACCCATCTGTAAAGAATCAGCATAACAACACTTAATGTACTTCCCCAACATGGCAGTTTTGGGCCTTAATTAAACTGTGCAGAGTGCTCGGAGATCCTCAGATTAAAGGCTGTGTGTACAGTGAATTACAAAAGCAAACAACATGAAATATTCCATGTGTTGTGCCAGAGCTGTCTTGGTTTACCAGAAACAAATCATTTAATGCACCTCTTGTATGTAACTCATCTATATAGGACGTGCTTTTTATTCCAGTAGTTTTGGTTGTTATTTCTGAAAGCGAAATCCACGCAAGGCACAAAATTTGAATGGTAAAATGGTACAAATAGGGGTTTTTGAAACTATGTGTGTGTAAGTAGCCCTGGGAAACGCCATCAGTTTTAATAGGCCTGGAAGATGGTGGGAGGTAAATTTAATCTAGTACAAAAATAAAGGTAATCCCAGCAAAAGACAAGCGTGGAGCAGTCGCTGGAGTCACCGCAGGCAGAGACAGTGCATGTTTTGTGTCCAACAATAGCAGCGTACGTGACTTGAAATGCTCCTTCCTTATAAAACAAAATACCCACTGGTTTGGCTTATTAGTGCTAATCTTCAAAGGGAGAAGCAGTCCTGAGGTTCCTGGTTCAATTCATAAGTTCAGCCCTGCTCTGGCAGCGCTGGCTTGACAAAGTGCCATTGTTGCCCACGGTGTGTGTGTGAGGTTTAACCTTCTGCATTTCCCCTTTTCCTCTGCTCAAGGAATGCCCAGAGCCCGTGCAGAAAATACGTCTCTGATGTGTAGTTTACACACGAAAACGCTGCATTTGAACTTGCACTGACTCTGCTCAGAGTGGATCGGGTTAAATGGACTATTACAATGGCAGGAGCTCATCTGGAACTAATAATTTTTGAGGCCACCAAAAGTAAAAAGTAAAAAAAAAAAAAAAAAAAAGAAAAAAAAAAAAAGAAGGCGGGGGGAGGAGGAGGAGGAGGGATCCTGGCGAGTTTGGTGGCCAGTGACTAAAGCTTCTGCTGCCATCTACTGCACATGGGTGGCAGTGGGGTCAGCTGGGAACTGGTGCTTTGGACCGAATCAGCGGAAAAAACAGGTTAAAGAGTGAATTCTGGGTCCCGGTGCGGATGGAGCTGGTTCCCAGCTCCACACATCCCCGCTCAGCCCTCCCACGAGTGTGTCCGGGGGTCTGGCCCGTGTGTCTGTGCTTTGATCGCCGCAGGTTTCGGGGCTGCGCTCACCGGCATTGTCACCGCTCGCTCGGCATTCGCCACCGCGGCGGAAGCTTTTTTGGCTCCGTTTCGGGGTTTTGGCCGTTAACAAACCCACCCCCACCCCCCCCATCAGTCGCATGCGGCACAAAATCACGCGACAAACCCGGCGCTGGGGTGCCCGACATCTGTTTTGCCTCAGCGCGGGGGAGCGATGCCGGCCCTGGCCCCACCCGCTGGACCCGGCTCAAGCATTACCGCGCTTGGCCAGACAATAAACGCAGCCTATTTATTTATGATGGCTGGGCTTTAGCAGGTCACTGGCATGGTCTCCAAGGGCGATGCATTCGAATCCCTTTCTCGGTTTTCCCCCTCTTCCATCTCTCTCTCTCTCTCTCTCTCTCCAGGCTGCCTTCTATTCTTTGTGCCTGCTCTCCCAGGAGATCTGGTCTCGGAACAAACAGCTCGCCATCCTTGTGTGGCTCTTGGTTGGGAGGTTAAATGAGTTTAGGAGGAAAAGTACATTTGAGGATGGGGTTGATCCAAATGGATGAGCCAAACACGCTATTGTCTTTCCCATCCCTCAGTCTGCCATGGTGATTTCCTGGGTACAGAGACACGCTGGCTGGGAGTTTAACTTAGAGCTGCTGCAAAGGGGAACTGGGTTGAAAACGAAGCTGGTCTTGTGACTGAATGCACAACTGGGAATTGGCCTCTGGGCTTCTGTTCCTGGCTTTCTCAGGGATCTCAAGAAGCCACGGCAGGGGGGAAAGGAAAGCTGTGTCGTTTTAGAAACCCAATGCCAGACCAGCAGCCCTCAGAGGGGGAGTTTGGAGAGCGCTGGGAGAGGACCTGCCGTGCTGGCAGCATGAGCAGAGCCTTGGGAAGCAGCTTGGGAAAGGGGTGCTAACAAAGCAGAGATGCTTGGCGGGGTCTCCTGTGCAGCCTGCAGCACGGGCTGTGTGGCTCTGAAGGCAGAGTGTGTGCTCCAGGAGCAGGAGGGGGCTGGCTGGCTGCAGGGGGGATGTTCTCACCCACATCACGGCCCTTGGGATTCGTTTCACGTAGGCTCTGGTGTCTTACAGTCACAAGCCTGGCTGTGAGGTGGTTGCCTCGAGTTCTCTTTATAGCAAAGAGAGTCTGACCTATTTTAAGACAAGGGGAAGCACTCTCTGAACTGCTGTGCCTCATCCTTGGCTGCAGACAAAGCCTGGAGTGACCCTCTCAGCCTGGGCAGAGATGAATCCTGCCTAATGCTACATAGAGCCCAGACCAGGAGGAACCTCCAACCTCTTCTCCGTCTTCTTGCCATTGCCCTTTGGGATATCAGGCTTGGGGAAACAGAGAATATGCAGGCAGACATTTTTGCAGTGGAAGGGGAATGAAAAAGTGTAGAAAAATCTTTAAGAATGGCTCATTCAGGTCCTAAATTCCCATTCAGGTTCTGAATTCCTCCTTAGAGGGTATCTGCTTCCCTCCACTGGCTACAGAAAGATCCGGAGAAAACAAGCTTTTTTTTTTTTGGCTGAGCCACCCAGGAGATGTGAGGCTTGGTGATGTGAATGTCACTTGTCCACCTCTGCCTCAGATCCTCCATCTCTAAAATTTTCCCCTCCAGTACAGCCAGTGACAGGTTGTAACCAGCTTCAGGATGTATTTAATTAACTCCTGCTTAGCTCACACCCCCATTCCCATTCCCTGACTGTCTTCCTGGCTTTCCTTCCCGTGTCACTATCATAAAAAAGGCCCTTTTTTGTGACCCTCCATCATCCTCCAGAGCTGTGGGATTTTTTTCAGCACAACCTCACTCAGGTGTTCTGACAAATCAGAGGTCAGGGCTGCTCCCTGGTTTGCTCTGTGGGGCCTGGGCAGAGCAAATCTGCTGGGCAGGTTGCCAGCCCAACTATGAGAGTTGGAGGATGTGGGCTCCTGGATGCCTATAATTTACAGGGAAGAAATAAACCACACATCCTGGAAGATGCCATTTTTCCTGCATCCCACATTTGGCAGGTTGAGAGGTCTGTGGCAGGAGCCAAGATGTTGATGGTTAGCATGAGCCTTTCCTTCCAAAAACCCTCTCTCCCTTCCTTAGAGCAGGGGCTGGGCTATCTGGGAGCTCTTGGCTCCTCCATCCCAAAATCCAGCTTGAGTTCTGCAGCGAAATATCCTCAGTTATTTCATCTTTCCTGCTGAGAAAGGCTAAACACAATGGTTCAGGAGTCTGGCACAGGACACTGGGATTGCTTATTCAAAGGAGGAGCAGCGAGCCAGAACTTCAGCTGCTCTCCCTCAAGATCAGAGCCTGTGTCTTTTGTGGAATGCTTAACCCATGCTGGGAAGGGCTTTTCCAGTCTTGGCCTTGCTGTATTTCCACCTGGCTTCCTTGCTCCTGCATTTCCCCTCCCTGTATCCGCTGGAAGCAGCCCCTGATGTTATTTGTGAGGGAAAAGTGTATTTTCAGGAGCAGCAGAGTGGAGGGAGCCTGGATCCCAGCCTCCTGCATGGGTTTGTGCCATGTGCTCCAACCAGAGCTCCTCCAGCAACTGGAATCTTCCTCCCTGGTGGGTTCTCATGTGCATCACAGTGGGAAAAAATGTTACAACTTGCCATGTTGAAGGCTGTAAATAAAGGATTAGGGGGGAAATCTTTCCTGCCTGTAAAGATCTGCAGGTTTTTAAGGAGAGGAAGAAAATCCTGGTGGAATAGAAGTTTTCTCAGTGACAGCACCGAAGCTTCAGAGTCACGTTGACTCCTCTAACAGAAAGTAAGTGCCTGGGAACGAGGTGTAACTTCTTGTGCCTCCCGGGGGGATCAATCTATTCCAGCAACAGTAGGGAAAATCAGCTTCATTCCTGACAGAGGGGCAACGGGGAGGAAGGAATGGCTGTTTGCTAATGTTGCCTTGAGCTAAACGTTAATGAAGTGCAACACTTAAAGATGCCTGCACGCCTCAATTATGTCCACCAAGATCACGTGTTGCCTTTCCAATTATCTGGGCTGAGAAATGAGGTACGTGTGAAGAGACTGCTGCCTGCTCATTACCTCTCCCTGCCAGGAGCCATCCTGCTTGCTCAGGTGTCAGCTGTACCTGCTTCAAGCACCAGCGGTGCAGACACTGTTAGCAGGGATGGCATCGGTGTGGAAGTGGGTTTTAAGCAGGGAAAATACGTGTGATGTGAGCAGCAAGCCAGGCTTAACGCTGGAGGGTGGTGGAGGGGAAGCTTGGACAGGCTGGGAATGTTTTCTGGTGTCTGAGGGTGTTGCTTCCTGACCTTGGAGGAGGGGACTGAGCACCAGGCAGGGACGTGACTGTGTTATGAATGTCAGGGGCACCTTCCCACAGCTCAGTTTTCCTGATTCTGATCATCCTTGTCCTATCTCTGCAGTTTCACCAGCAACTGTAGTGACAGGACAAGGGGGAATGGCTTCAAACTGACAGAGAGCAGGTTTAGATTAAATGTTAGGAAGAAATTCTTTGCTGTGTGAGAGGCGAGGCCCTGGCACAGGTTGCCCAGAGAAGCTGTGGCTGCTCCATCCCTGGAAGTGTCCAGGGCCAGGTTGGACAGGGCTTGGAGGTGGAAGGTGTCCCTGCTCATGGCAGGGGTTGGGACAAGATGATCTTTAATGACCCTTCCAACCCATTCTACTCCATGACTTACGATCCTGTTAAGTTAAACCATGCATCCTTCTGCTGTAAACCAAAAATACATCCAGAGAAAAGCCTCTTTTGTATTGCACTAGACACACAGAGGTTAGGTAATAATCTCAGAAACCAGAAATTGCTTTGTTTACCCAATCCATTTTTATTATTATCATTAAGTGGGGGGAAAAAAATTGACAGACAAAAATTCCTTCAAAATTGTGCAATAATACATAGCAGAAATCAGTGAATGGAAAATATAAAAAAACCAAACAAGACACAGAGGAGCGATTCTGATGATATAATATTAAACTTCACTTAAGGAATCAGATCAAAAGTTGACACTACCTCTAAAAATCTCATTAGAGACTGGCTGCTTGTAGACTGCTGCACGTTTTGAAGGATTAATTATAATGTTACAGCTAGTTCCAGGAATGAAGATGCTCTCAGGGTCCAAGAGTAACTAAGTCATTGCACCATTTCCCTTCTCAAGTCCATTTGAAGGAGACTTGAAAGTTGCTTCAGAAAGGGTTATTTTGGTCTTTCCTGAGCACATTTTACATTTCCACCAGCAAGTAAGTGAAGTTTGTCATACACAGACTCACAGGCTCATATACAGAGCATACTCTGTCCCTGCAAAGAGATTCCAAGCATGGAGATGCCCGGACTGGGATCTGCCCTGGGAGAGTTGCTGGCTTAGGTGGCATTTCCCTGGTGGTTTATGTGATGCTGGGGCTGCTCTTGGTGACTCTGGAAACAGGATGAGTGAACTACTGTGGCGACCACCAAGGTGACCATCAAACACAAAGGTCCTTTGGCCACGAGGCCAAAAGATGATTATGTGGGTGTCGGGAGCCAGCTCTGCCTCTCTGCTCTCTCCTCCCCTTCCTGGCTGGGTCTGGGCTCCTATATATCCATATGTAACTTGATCTCTGCCCAAGCAAAATAGTCTTTTCCCAGTCCTGGATCTGCAGCTGCCTCCTGCTAATGCTGTGTCAAGGTGGGAGCACATGGAACAAGTTATGGCAGGGTTAGACGGGGCGTGAACTCGCAGCACGCCGGCTCTCCTGCAGCTGAAATATCTGCAGGCAGGCTTTTCCCCTGGGGACAACATGACACGTTTCACCCCTCTCCAAAATTCCTCTGAGTGTTTACCTGGGGTCCAGGCTGTCAGCCAAACCCCAGAGGAGCTGGAAGCTCCTGTTCCAGCTGGCTCCCGTGCGCGCCCGGGGCAGGCGCCGGGCTCCGAGGAGGTGGGTGCAGGGAGCTTTTACAGAGGTTCCAGCCAACAGATGTGATTTATTCAGGCTGAAAAAGATCCATTTTTTTTGACCTTCAATAGGGTGGTCAGATCTCTGGGCCGGAAAATGGCGCCTCCTTTTCCTTTGTTGTAAAAAAAAACAAAAACACACCCCCAGAAAACACACAAAAAACCTTCAGAAACCCAAAGCAATCCATGGTCCAAAACCCCACCAGATTTTAGGGTTCAACCTTTGTTCAAATGGACTTGAGAGTGCCCATGGGCACCTGTGGGAAATCTGAAATGGATGCAAACACAAATTAACTGGAATAAGTTCCTCCTGACCAGGGTACTTTTATATTTTTCCCATACAGATCCAAACGTTTCATTGGGTTCCTACAAAACAAACCCAAATCACCTCCCAAAAATTAGGGCACTAGAATCATGTCACATTGCATAAGGCTACTGAAAGGAAAACCAGAACAAAATATACATCCACATCCATGGACCCTATTTACAGCAGAACCCTCCCACCCCCTATATGTCTCCGTGAACAAGATTTCCGTGCTTCAAAAGTTCATAAAAATATACAATTTACCCAGGACTGCATCTAATCTGCTCAATCCCCACCTGGAGCTTAGACTTCTCTATCTATCTATATATATATAAAATACACTAGCCCTGTGAAGTTGCTTTGCTGAGAGCACAGTGGTGATTTTTTGCAGTGAAGGGAAAGTCTGGGAGGGCTGGGGAGTGTTACAGCACCGTCCACACGAGGAAAGCTGGGCTTTGCAGAGCCCCCAAACCCAGGCTTGACTCTGCAGACCAGGCTCAGAGGGCTCTGCTCTGCCCACCTTGGGTTAGGGAGGCACAGGTAACCAAGAGTGTTGGTTTTTGGGTCCAGTAGGACCCCAAAATGCTTCGCTCTGTACCAGCCACTGGAACAAAGAAGCCTTTAAGAGTGGCCAGGAGTGAATTGTCCCCCAGCTGCTGCTTGGAAATCTCCAGCCAAGGGATTTCTGCAGGATTTAAAGTGGTTACAAGGATCCCCCTTGGAATCTTGCTTCGAGGCAGAGATGGGCTAAATTCTGCTCACCTTACTGGAGCAGGATTTACCCCTGGGGGAGTAAAGTATCTGTATTTAACCCCTACTAATTCTCACCAGAGAGGTACCAGCTCCTGGGATATTGTACTGTAATTTCCAGTTACCTGTGCAAAAAGATTTGCTTTTATAAGGAAGGAGTTCAATACTCTTTATCTCTGCTTTTAGGCTTCCTTTCCTGTATCAAATTTTTGATTTATGTTTTTTCAGACTAGTTTAGCCTCTGGGTCAGATTCTGGTCTCTCTGTGTAGCTGTAACTCCAGGCAAATAGAGCTATGTGTGCTGGGTTGATTTATTCAAAATTTCAGCTCCTGAACATCACCTGACCCACTAACAAGGTAAAAATATTGCAACTCTGCAAGCTTGCTGCTACTTATAAAAATCTGATTCTAGTTTGGTCCCAGCTCTGGGGGGCGGCGGGGGGGGAGGAATCTGTCTCCAGGAATGTTAACACCAGTAATTGAAAATAGAGTCAGTATTTCTATAGAGTATCAAACCATCCAGACTTCAACTTTTTACACATTTTTCTATTGTGAAATTAAACGGATCGGTCGTGTATCAAAACATAGTTGGCCATTCTCATTTCATCCGTAGGAAGACTGCAATTACAACCTAATTTACACAGCAAAAAATACTCTGGTTTTAAAGGGAAGGAAACAGTGTGACAAGACAGTGTGTGCTGTATTTACTGGTGAGGGGTTTTGCATATACAGGGCACGGACAGGTGAGAGCCCTGAGCATCCGCCCCTGTCGTGGCCCTTGGGTTGGCAAGTAGTGGTGAGATTCACATTTTGCTATCAAAAAAAAAAAAATAAACCACAACAAAAAAGCTCAACAGTGGTATGTAGACATTGCTTGGCTCTCGTAGCCAGGATTATGTCTACTGGAAACGTGAGATGACTAGTGATGGGAAAATAATATATTTGTAGATATATATGTTTTGTTTTTTTTTTTTCCTTAGAGTTGAGGGTGCAACTACAGCTGCTTTTAGGAAATGCTAAGGAGGGAGGATTGAATCCCTGCTGTAAACCAAACGAATTTAAATGTTCAGTAATCACTGCTCCGTGTGGCTGTGGAAAACCTGGAGCGAAGCCTTTCCCAGTCGTGCACACCGGAGGCTCCCCCTTCCGTCCCACCACAGTGTCAGCATCTGAGGGAAAGCTCCAGGAGGAAAGGTGTCCTCATTACCTGGGGAGGGTGTTTTAAGGTGCTAGTGGCAAATTTTGTTGGTGTTGTTATGGATGTAAACTGCAGGTTAATTAAGCCCCGTGTGATGAGCAGCAGCTCGGTGGCTGCAGGAGCCCCCCGAGGGGGTTTGGGCAGCAGGGGAGGGTGTGAGGTGTTGTTGCTGCAAACCTGGGAGTGAGGGGCAGAACTGCAAAATCTGGGTGTTGGAACAGCACTGCAAAAGCTGCCCCATCCCTGCAAGTGTCCAAGGCCAGGTTGGAGCAACCTGGGCCAGTGGAAGGTGTCCCTGCCCATGGCAGGGGGTGGAATGAGATGGGCTTTAAGGTCCCTGCAAACCCAAACCTTTCTGTGCTGCTGCCCAGGGATAATCAGACCCCAAAACCCCTCCTGCTAATGGGTTCACGGCCTGTCACACCCACACACAAGGGTCTGCACGACCCTTTTGGCTTCCAGGTAGGGCAGCAGGGAGATAAACTCCTCCAGAAAGTTTGTGCTGCCGTGTCTGGACTTGAGCTCTGAGTTTGCTCAAAAATTGGGCCTTTTGATAAGGGAGACAAAAATATGTAAAAATAAGGATTTGTATTATCATGGCAAGAACAATGATGGGGATGCCAAGATACTACTGCCTTGCAAGATAAAGTGGCACATGTTCTACACAATAATGTGTACAATGTCTGACGACTTTGGAAATCTGTTCACGAGCAGATTTCCCAATAAATTAACACAACAAAAATACTTCCATATAAAACAAAGTCCAAAGGATTTTTTTTTTTCTAAAGTAAAAGCAAAACCTTCAGGGACTATATTACTTATCTCTCTCTACATATATAATCTCCTGAATTTTTTTTTTTTAAATAAATTTATTCTTGTCTTAGAAAAATAAAACGAGTAGCCAATTTAGTCAACGGAAAATATCTCACAGACTTAAAAGCATGCCCAGCAAGCATAGCCTTGTAAGACTAAATTAATGTTAAATCAAAGCAATTTGTTACTCAACCAACCTAGTCTGCAATTCACAGTTGATTACTACAAAGTGTATTCTTAAAATTATTATTATTATTATTATTTTTTTTGGCCCATATAAAAATAACGTATTGCAACTCAAAGTGCATTTTTAAAATAAACAATCAACTATTTTTATCAAATAAAATATTTACACCATTTGGTTTTTTTTACAGTCAGAGTTGCGCCCTCACGCGATGACCATGGGGACGTCATCTGAAAATCCAGTTATCATTGGGGCTTCATCGTCCTCATCCCCTGAAAAACAAACCCAGAGAGCTGTTAGGGTGTTCTTAAAAGCCATATATTGTGTTTTTCCTCGTGCTCTTGCCTGTTTTTTCTATGTTATATTCAGGTTTTAACTGATTTGCGCTGGAGGGAGCGGTTTAAGTGAAAGCATTTTAGGGCTGGGAAAACATTGGAGGGTGTTTTGCAACCTCAATGGTTCTATGATTTATTCTAGGACAGCTTTGTACTCTTAGGACAAAATCAGACCATAGAGATTTTAATGCCTAAGGTGGCCCAAAGCATGATAAAGTAATTTTTGCACTGATTTCATGAAAGATGTCCCCAAAGTCCTTTCTGTGACATCAAGGGATTTCATGTCTCCAAATTCCTTTCCATGACACCAAGGGATTCATGTCCCTCAGGGCTGTCCCCAAATCCATCCCAGGACACCAAGGGATGTCATGTTCCTCAGGGCTGTTCCCAAATCCATTCCAGGACACCAAGGGATTCATA